>NC_139974.1:36296568-36614068 GCF_963993115.1 Abramis brama
ATCCCCTGCTTGACCGACCTCTGCAAAGCCTTGTGGGAGGTGATGCTCAGTTACCATCTAACCATGCAGTGGCACGATGAGCACTACAAAGAAGAAGAGACCACTCCTGGTAAGACAAATAAGTCACTCTTGTCTGCTGCATAAAGAGTCATGGGTTCATTTCTTAGGCAAATTGTATTTTGAATATGATAAAAGTTTGTGCTAAACATTAAAAAAAAACACAATTTTGTTGGCATAAGCGTGAAATAATGCATAAGCACTTTGGTCACTCCTCTTGATAAGACAGCTCTTTATGTTTTAGTCTAACTAAAGGCAATATTCAAAAGATTCAAACATGACATGTTGTGCGAGTAATATACTTTTTAGCTCTGATCAGATGATCAGGATCAAGTAGGCTGTAATATTAACACTCCCATATTCCCCATCATAATGCCTTTTGTATATTTGGCAATGGGGAAAAATCCTCCTGCAATATCTTGGTCTTGTTTTCCATTTAAAACATCCTTAAAACTAAATAAAGTACCTTACCCAAACTGTATATGAATTTGTATGAACTTGACTCCAATCTTAGATATAATTGTTTTTTTTGTTTTTTTTACTTGTTTCTTCACAAAATTTAGTAAGATATGATAAAAACCTACCAGTGGAATAAGACAAAATGGTGTAGTTTCTTTCAGTGTCAAGGCCCATTCACACCAAGGATGATAATTATAACGATATTGACAAATACAGTGAGGAAAATAAGTATTTGAACACCCTGCTATTTTGCAAGTTCTCCCACTTAGAAATCATGGAGGGGTCTGAAATTGTCATCGTAGGTGCATGTCCACTGTGAGAGACATAATCTAAAAAAAAAAAATCCAGAAATCACAATGTATGATTTTTTAACTATTTATTTGTATGATACAGCTGCAAATAAGTATTTGAACACCTGAGAAAATCAATGTTAATATTTGGTACAGTAGCCTTTGTTTGCAATTACAGAGGTCAAACGTTTCCTGTAGTTTTTCACCAGGTTTGCACACACTGCAGGAGGGATTTTGGCCCACTCCTCCACACAGATCTTCTCTAGATCAGTCAGGTTTCTGGGCTGTCGCTGAGAAACACGGAGTTTGAGTTCCCTCCAAAGATTCTCTATTGGGTTTAGGTCTGGAGACTGGCTAGGCCACGCCAGAACCTTGATATGCTTCTTACAGAGCCACTCCTTGGTTATCCTGGCTGTGTGCTTCGGGTCATTGTCATGTTGGAAGACCCAGCCTCGACCCATCTTCAATGCTCTAACTGAGGGAAGGAGGTTGTTCCCCAAAATCTCGCAATACATGGCCCCGGTCATCCTCTCCTTAATACAGTGCAGTCGCCCTGTCCCATGTGCAGAAAAACACCCCCAAAGCATGATGCTACCACCCCCATGCTTCACAGTAGGGATGGTGTTCTTGGGATGGTACTCATCATTCTTCTTCCTCCAAAAACGTTTAGTGGAATTATGACCAAAAAGTTATATTTTGGTCTCATCTGACCACATGACTTTCTCCCATGACTCCTCTGGATCATCCAAATGGTCATTGGCAAACTTAAGACGGGCCTTGACATGTGCTGGTTTAAGCAGGGGAACCTTCCGTGCCATGCATGATTTCAAACCATGACGTCTTAGTGTATTACCAAGAGTAACCTAGGAAACGGTGGTCCCAGCTCTTTTCAGGTCATTGACCAGCTCCTCCCGTGTAGTTCTGGGCTGATCACGAGGTGAGATCTTGCATGGAGCCCCAGTCCGAGGGAGATTGACAGTCATGTTTAGCTTCTTCCATTTTCTAATGATTGCTCCAACAGTGGACCTTTTTTCACCAAGCTGCTTGCCAATTTCCCCGTAGCCCTTTCCAGCCTTGTGGAGGTGTACAATTTTGTCTCTAGTGTCTTTGGACAGCTCTTTGGTCTTGGCCATGTTAGTAGTTGGATTCTTACTGATTGTATGGGGTGGACAGGTGTCTTTATGCAGCTAACGACCTCAAACAGGTGCATCTAATTTAGGATAATAAATGGAGTGGAGGTGGACATTTTAAAGGCAGACTAACAGGTCTTTGAGGGTCAGAATTCTAGCTGATAGACAGGTGTTCAAATACTTATTTGCAGCTGTATCATACAAATAAATAGTTAAAAAATCATATATTGTGATTTCTGGATTTTTTTTTTTGATTATGTCTCTCACAGTGGACATGCACCTACGATGACAATTTCAGACCCCTCCATGATTTCCAAGTGGGAGAACTTGCAAAATAGCAGGGTGTTCAAATACTTATTTTCCTCACTGTATATAGTTTTAAAAAAAATTCTAAATGTAAAAGAATAGAAGATTCCACACCACAATAATGACAGACGAACAATAACCTTGGAATGGCTTTCACAATTTTTTCCAGCTGATGAGCAATAAAAACATTGACAGCCAATCAGAATCCATCCCGCTTTAACGAGCTGGAGCATTTAAAGCGACAGACGACAAACCTGCCGTGTGCACTTATAGTTAAGCTTATATTGTCTCTTCTTTTTCATTTTAATTTTAGTTTGTTTTTTATTAATTTTGCTGTTTTCATTTGTTTTTTTTAATGGCTATACAAGTTTTTATCAATCATTACTGAAGTTTTATTTATTTTAGTTAACTATTATAACCCTAGTTTCTCTTAATTCTCTTAAATGCAATTTGATAGTAATTTTATTGTTTTTTTATATAGACACATATACTGGTTAAGAATGAGATTTGTAAAATTAATTTGATTTATTTAGTCTTTTAATGGGATAGCCAGATTCCACTTGCTAGGTTTCATCTCTGACATTATGTAATAGTATTTTTTCCAGCGTTCTTTGGCACCTGAGGTTCATTTTTCTGCTGACGCAACTCTCTAAGTCCCCCTGTGTTCCTCTAAACCGTCTGGAGAGGTCGACTCCTGTATTTTGGCTCTTTTGTATGTAACTCTAAATCAGTTTTAGTAGAAAGAGCTTGGGATTCATTAGGGTGCTCACTACCCCGTGATGGCTAGATTTATAAGCATTGCATTTGTTCTTTTATAGTGTAAGGTCTTGCCTTGTATATTCAGAGGAAATGGCTTTGGGTGTGCGCAGCTGCGGCCGAGGAGACTGAGCGGGTAATTGAAAGGGCCGCTGCGGCGTTAGCCAACTGCAATGTAGTTTGTAACGTTTGCCTTTATGTCTCGCCTCCGCTTGGATTTCTGAGGTCACTGAGCACTGCTGAAATAGATTGGTGCTTGTTCTTGGTTAGGCCTGTCATTGGAAATTCATTGAACCTTTCTAAAGTACCCTAATAACCCCTGCAGAGGCAAGCATACGAAATGTTACTGACTGAACAGCCATTGTTGCTGTAGGTAATGATGGTTTTCTATAAATTTTAAATCAGGGTAAATAATATAATTTGTTTTAATGGAATATTAATTTTTTATGAAACTGTTTGTGGTATTTTCCCACACTAATTTCCACCTCAACTTTGTACTACTTTATATTTAATCAATTGTCTGTTCTTCTGTTGTATGTCTTTTCTTTGTTACTTATATTTCACGTTTGTTACAGCGCCCCGCATTAAATAATTTAAACTCTGAAATGCACACTTTTCTGTGCTTTTTTTCCTTCCACATCATTCCTCAAAAGAAGCAATTACTTGCAACGCAGTCATAATTTATCATCGACTCTGCCAAAATGGCTTTTAGAAAATAACATCAAATCTTACCTAAAACAAATTTAGTGAGCTTAATGTGTAAAACGAATGGAAGAGCTGACAACGGAACAAAATAAAATACACTCAAGTTTCATCAATATCATGTTTCCTATTTTTTTTAACTGGAAAATAACCATATAAAGAATATTTTTTTTTACAGTAAAGTGCTTTTATAATATTAATCTCAATCCATAGCAATGGATACAAAAATAATTTAATTTCATAATCAGTATTTTTGTCTCATTTCACAGTTACAACCTGTAAACGTGCAAAGCAAGTTAAATTTACTTGAATATCTTGAATTATTTAGATATCTTCAATTATATTGGGGAAAAAAACTACCAAGTCATATCTTATGCAGTTTGCTTAAATATATCTTGTTTTCAGCATATTTTAATATTTTTCTGGGGAATAAAACAAAAAATGCATATTATTTTTTGCAGTGTAGAAGGACTGCATCCCAATTTTCATAATTTTTCTCTCATAAGCATTTAAAGTGACAGATGAAAAAATGTCACAATCATAAAACAGAATATTGTCGTCCGCTGGTGTGGACTCTAATGTAGTTATCGTTATCTTTAGAGTTATTGTTCTTGTTGTGAACAGGCCTTAATTCTTATAGAATCATATTAATGAAATGAAACATTTATCACTGTTTAAACATTTTAAGATGTTCTTGTAGCTCAGTTTGAATGCTCTTCTGTGTATATTTATTCTGAGATACTTGACAGGTCGTTTGTGATTGAGATATTATGGGGACACAGAGCGTATCATCAGTTATCATTTGTTGTTCTCAGTCTAAAAAGGTTCTCAAGCACATTTGGCAGCCCTAATGGATAGTTTATATTCTTAAGATGTTCTCTCATCTCCTGCCCATTTCTTTGATCTCTTTTTCCCCTCTCTCTCCCACATTCCACTAAACGACTGCAGTAATCTGCAGGGCTGCGGGATACGGAGAGGCAGAAGACACTGTGACAGAGCAGCATGTGTCAGTGTCTGGGCCTTTTCAGGATACGCACAGAATTTTTTGCTTGTGTCAACAGTTACTATATATATCTTAGGTATATTTTGACTTGGGAAGACTTTATAAGTTGGCTTAAGCTATTCTTTTTTCATCCAGTAAGCATAACGTGTAAATGATTAAATTCTTTGAAAGAAGTCTCTTCTGCTCACCAAGACTGCATTTAGATCAAAATACAGTAAAACAGTAATACTGTGAAATACGTTTTACATTTAAAATAACTTATCTATTTTAATATATTTTTTAAGTAAATTTAATTATTTATTAATCTGATGGCAAAGTGGTGATATGGTGAATTTTCAGCATCATTACTCCAGTCTTCTTTGTCACATGATCCTTCAGAAATCATTTGAATATGTTGATTTCGTGCTCAAGAAACAATCCTTCTTATTATCAATGTTGAAAGCAGTTCTGCTTAATATTTTTGTGCAAACTGATAAAAAAATATATATATTTGATGAATAGAAAGAACATTTATTATTTTGCATAACTATAAATATTTGTATATAATCTTTTATTTATTAAATGCATCCTTGCTTAAAGTATAATTTTCTTTAAAAAAAAAATACAGTTCTGAATCCATAGTGGTAGCATACATTAATAGAAAGTTCAAAAGAACTGCATTTATTTGAAATACAAAATATATTGTAACATTTTATATGTCTTTATTGTCACTGAATAGAAGTAATCATTTCTTTAAAAAAAAAAAATCTTAATGTATAGTAAATATTAAAAATAGTCATGTAGTCAAATGCACCTACAATATTTTTGGTTTGCTAGACAGCTTTTAATGCCAGGGCATTTTTCTCAGTTTGTTTGTGGTAATATTTTGTCAACCTGTCAATAACCTTTCATCATGTTTATTTTCGTCATATTCATCATATTACATATCGTTTATATCCTCTCAGACTGGCAGTATCCTTGATTATACTTTCCATCTTCCCTACCGTCAGTGTCAGAATAAATTAATGCATTTTCTATTTGACGGCTGACACACTAAACTTGTCAAATTTTTGTATCAGTAATTAATGCCACCTAATCTCAAGAAGTCATTGTTCTTGAACATGGAATATGCTGAATTAGTTAACCGCCAAATCTCAAGGGTCGTCACTCCCAGTGATTAGAACCAGCTCTCCAAATGAGGATAAATGACCATTCATGAGGGACAGGAAAAGTGACACACTCCAGCGTGGCTTTCGGTCACCTTTCTGTTACTGATGTGTAGAAAGTGGTGAAAGGTGAAGGCCAATCTAATCTAAGCCATGCTGACACACTTATTTTGAACTGCCCAATCAAATCAGTATGTACAGTTCTAAAGGAATGTTCTGAATTTTCAATGACATGTTGACATCTTTTAAAGGGATAGTTCACCTACGAATGAAAGTTTGCTGTTAATTTACTCACCCTCAGGCTATCCTATATGTAGGTGACTTTTTATCTTCAGTAGAACAGTAAATAAGATTTTTAGCTGAAACCGTGGTCCTCTGTGATTCATGTAATGGAAGTCAATGGGTGCTGTCACTTTGAGATTCACAAAAACGTACGCAGACAAAACAAAATGAATACCCACGGCTCCTGATGATACATTGTGGTCTTAAGAATCAAAACGATAGGTCTATGTAAGAAACTGATTTTTTTTTTTTTACAACATTTTGTAAATGAACTATCCATCAGGGCTGCAAAATGTGCTTGAGAACCTTTTAAAAGTGAGAACAGCACACGATAAGCTCGATTATTTTATTATGTTCCCATGATATTTCAGTCACTAATGATTCTTGAAATTGATCTGTCAACTGAACAAAAATCCAGCATTTATTAATCTTGGGTAATGCTAATTTCTGCATAAAATACATTTTAACAATAGTTTCTTGTATTATGAATGAGCATGAATTACTATAACATTGAACAATAGTATATTATATATTAACATTAACTAGAATTTGTAAATGCTGTAAACTGGTGTTCATTGTTCTAATTGAACCTCATTAAGTGTTACCTTAAGCTTAATGGTATTAAATATGAGGTTGTGTTTCCCAGGCATCATTTAAAAGGTTTCTATGAATGATCCTGGGGAAAATTCAAACATTTAATTTATTTATTTACATGCATCTAGTTGATATTCTGTTCTGCAGTATATCATGAGGAGGCCGATATGCTTAACTTCTTACTTGTGTCCGTAACATTGAATAATGCACCAATCCCTGTGTGAAATTGACAATTACAGCTGTTGTTGCGTGCCGTTGCGTACGGCATTCGTCTTGGTCCGTGTCGAGATGACTTTACTTTCCTCTTCTTATTTGTCAGAGCTATCGACAGGTAAATTGTCTCCGCTGGCCTGTGACTTGCTTTGCTATCTAATTTCACAAGGTGTGTAATCACTGACAACCATGTGTGGAAAAACCGGTCAAAAGTAATTAATTAGAATGCAAGTTAGACCTTGAATTGGCAGGATGTTTCTAAGGATCGGTTCTGGTGTTCGGTTCACGGTTTTGATTGATGGTGTCTGTGTCTCTGGGAAAGCACAGCTGCTCGCCTTTGGTCTTATGTGTATGTGCTTGAGTAAGAAGATGTTGTAACTTTAGTTAAAGGTCCTTGCTTTAGCAGTTTGGCTCTGTTGAGTGGGAATGGAGCAATTGGGAACTTTGGGAAAGATGCTTTTTCTGAACGAGACACTAAATCACGCTTTGCTTTTATTATTGAACCATTTGTCTTCATGAGGACAATGTCAAATGTGAATGAGAACATTCGAAGTGAAAATTTCAACAGTTTTTGTGTATTTAATGCCTCCCTCGTGTCGTTGTCTAGAAACGGAGATACTGGACTGTTTGAGAAAGAATGACCATATGATTTTGCTTTTGGATGTTCCTCCCTAAGCACCACTTCTAGTCTCAAGAATGCAGGGTTGCTGTTAGAGCTGCACGGTTAATCGTTAAAAGACAGCAATCTCGATTCAAACACCTATGCAATGTTGTTCCTAAATGACAGCGATTCAAATATGTCTATTATACCTTTGACAAGTACGATCACAGCAACGCTGATCCAGACAGTATATAGATCATGCATAGATCATGCATAGTTATGAAACAGCTTCATAAACAGTCTTTTCAACCACAAAGTATTGTTATTTCTGTTACAATAATCAAATTATCTCTGTAACGGATCCACTGAGGCGAGTTGAAGTGAGAACCCAAGTGCAGCTTTATTGAAATAAATCCAGAATGTGAACAAAACAAAACGAGAACTAAACTAAACTAAACTTGACGATAAACATAACGTAACCATGAACATGAACATGAACTTGACCATAAACATGAAACTCACGAACAGAGGTAACAGGGAACAAGTGTAAACATGAGGTCCGTGAATACACAGAGACTAATGGCTTGACAAGACACACCTGTGAACAGGATTAAACAATGAACCGATGAGAACGCATTAAACTAGGAAGCACATGAGATGATCACAAGAGGACAAGGGAATCACATGAAAAAGGGGAGCACAAGGCAGGAGAACATAACTGTGAAAACCACAAAAATAATACATGAAACAAACACAGAAGTGATGTCTACAATCAAAAATAGCCAATTGATAATCACCAATGGAAAGTAATTTGACTCTTCAAATAAAGATTGTATCAATTACATGCTAATGACATACAAGTGACTGCTAAAAAAAATGTGTTTAATCATTCATTCAAGAGATTCATTAAAAAAAAAACGCTGATTCATTTAGCAGTGAAACCCATGAAGTCTATTAGTGAGTCATTGAATCATTCACTCAAACAGTTTAAAAAATTTTTTTCAAAATGAATCAAATATTTTTAAATCGTTGTCAGAACCTCTAGTTAAATGACACGTTATTTTGTTTAGTTATCTGTTCAGAATCGTGGTCTCCATTTTGAACAAAACAATAATCATTCTCAATTCATCCAGATTCGTGCATCTCTTGCTGCAGTTATGTTTTTCTGAGCTATGAAAGAGAGGTTAGTCTGTTCTTTGGATGTACGTTTTTAGTTTGGAAGTCAAAGTTCTCACACCTGTAAGTGTAACCTGACAAAGATTTTGGGCATCCAAGACCAAGTCTATTCGAATGGGAAAATCCTAAAATCTAAAATCTGCTTGCCACACTCACTTTTAAATCACATTTTAAAAATCTAACATTAACTGTCCCATAAAAGTTGTTTTTAATGCTCAAATAGTGTTAAAAAAAGCGTATTTCAGGCTAGACCAGCCAATGTGTGTCTTTGGACAGGACACTGATTGTTTCTGCCATATTTCACGTTGCACTTTCTCCCATTCATAGTAAAAATTAATGCACCATCTTTGTATATCTAAATAATAGATTTGGTTTGGTTTAGAGCTAAGTAGATATGTTTCAAATGATGGTGTGATCTTCTTTTATATGACCAAGATGTTTTTGTTGATTTCATGAAGATATAATGAGGCATTAATGATGATTTGCTTCTGACCTTTTTTCCTCTTTCCTGCTGAACTGAATTAGCTCTGATTCCTGTTGGAGAATGAGCCCTCCAGTGTCAGGCTGTCCTGTCAGATTGGGTTAAAGACTTCCTCATTGTTTTTTTGCCACTCATCTCTTTTTGCTTTTAATAAGAAACCTAACAATCTTGACCATCTTTTAATAGAATCTTATTTCCTGCTGTTCGCAGTGAATTACAGTTGTACACCTGCACCCTTTCATATTTTCCAGGAAGAAAGATTATAATAAGTAATCAATGTCACTTTACCCTTGATATCCCTCCTGAATAAACAAGCGGTTGACCTGCCAGGGTCACCAGAGAAGATGAGCCTCGGTCTTGAGTTGGGCAGGACACATTATTAGGGTTGTTAATCATTCAAAATGTTAATTAGATTAATTGTGGTTGGTTAATTAAATGGATAGCTCACCCAAAAATGAAAATTGTCCGCACATACTCACCCTCAAGTTGTTCCAAACCTGTATGAGTTTCTTTCTTCTGTTGAACACAAAAGAAGATATTTTGAAGAATGTTGGTAACCAGACAGTTGATGGACCCCATTGACTTCCATAGTATTTTTTTTCCTAATATGAAGGCCAATGTGAAGGTTTTTTTTCCCCTCTATTCTTTGTCTGTGTGTTAATCGCTAGGGCAATGCTCCAAAACATGTACCGTAATTGAGTTGCAGTGGTTTGAAATGTAGTTCTAGATATTTCTTTATTTATTAAATATTATTTTCTTATTTTTGTTTTGTAAATTATAGGTAGGGCTGCACAATATATTGAAATTATCGGAATATGGCAAATGTATATATCGCGATATGCACATCGCAACGGCTTGCAATAACTGGGGTCATGAACAAAAGACAGAGAAAATCACTCAGTGCTCTTGGCTAAATAACTTTAATAAGAATCAGTATATTTAATTCATACAGTGAAAACTAAGCCGTGTTTTATTTTTACATTTGATTATTCAGTTTCTGTTAAATAAACCTAATGTAGGCTTTCCTGAAACCCTAAACCCCACTGATGTTAAAATAACACTTCTTATGCTACAGTAAAACACTGATGTTCACTTTCAGAAGTTGTAGGGATGTTTTCTTGTCACAAAAAGAATGTGAAACACGCATGTAGGTTATTTAATTTTAAATATATTTTAAAGATAATTTAAGTTTATTTTACACACTTTAAGCATTATCGTATCGCATTATTTAATGAGTTATAGCATATCACAATTTTCTTCAATATCGTGCAGCCCTAAGTATAGGGTGGATATGTGTGTGTGTACAGTAATCAAGAGCCTGCAAAAGAAGCATAAGAGTAATATGAGCCATTTATTACCAGCAATGCCAACATTTTAGATAAGCTAAGTAAAACAAACATGTTCCTCTTCCACAGTCATTGGTCAGTTAGATGTAATGGAGTATAAGTTGTCGGCAGTGCGTCAAACTGAAGACACTTTCACACACGGTCGGCTTCCAGTGTAAATTCATTACTCTTGCTCTGCCGGTGTTTTAGCAGTCATTAGTGAGAGTGACTCTGGCTTCATGCTCAGTTCATGTTCTGTATCTTCCTCAGCTCATTGCTTTTTTTCTCGAACGGTCTGTCCGGTTATTTTGCCCTTCTCCTTTCCCAACAATTCCCTGGGATGCTGAAATGTCTACAATGTGCTATTGCCTGTTTGTGTGCGAATGTGTGCTCATCCCGTTTCGCTTTGTGTGTGTGTGTGTGAGGAGTTGCTGCCAGGGAGCTGATATTTTTCTTGTCCTCTCCAGAAGTTGGCTTGCAGTGATTTACTCTGTGGCTCTGCATAGCTGCGCTCCTCATGGACTGAAATGATTGGGGAAAAGTCCAACTCTATTGTCAGGAGCCAAGGAGCTCTTTGATTCGGCTCCAGAAGCTCCGATCCTGCAGGTTTAATGAAAGGAGCTTAGAAAAGAACTTAATTTTCAGCAACTGACAAAAAAGAAACACCTTTAGCTGTTCTTTCATTTACATTTAAATGGAAAGGTTTATATAGGCTCTTTTAGATTTCAGACATTGCCATCCAAATGTCTGAGACACAATCTGTGTCACAATCTTTTGCTTGAATTGTTGTGCTGGTAATACATTTTGTAATTTTCATATTAGTATTATGCAGAATTATAGCATTTTCACTAGTGGTCTCAGACTTTTGCAACTACTCACTGTGGAGGTCTGGGTCAAAAGCTCAAAAACGATTTTTCAGTCATGGGACAGTCAAATTGCATGTTATTGATCCTGCTGCTATATTTTCTGAACAAACCATAGATATAATCATGAGCAGAAAGAAATGCTCTCTTCTCTTCTTTGCTCCAAGGTCACAATTTCTTTTAAAACTACTTAATGCAGCTTCTACAGCTCACAAAGTCAGTGTAATGAGGTCACATGTAGACCATCCTTGATTTAAAAACCATCACACGTTTGACAGCGAAAATCCCATACAGCTGTCATGGAGAAAGTATTATATTCTTCTCAGCGAGTGTTTACATGCAAAATTAATAATATCACAAATCAGTTCAAGAATATTATGTTTACTATGATTTGAAATGATCACCTTTTTCCCCCCACATCAAAATGTACACAGATATGCTTATAATGGCGATTGGGTTTTGATCTTTAACCAGTAAAGTAACACCATTTAAATCGCCTTGCACATTGTTTGTTTTTTTCAAGCATAATCCGTGTAAGATTGTGCATTTAATACACTCTCAATATTCCCTACCTGAATCTCTCTCACTTCACTGAGTGTATGCGTTTGAGCTGATACTGTTATCGTAATTGTATGAGACAGGTCTCACAGGATGGGTTTAATATCTTCCTCTCCTTTCCCCACATCTCTGTTCAGTGTGTAGATATTAAACTATGGAGGGTAGAAATAACTGTTAAGGGTGCTGGATTGTCATGTGGTGCTCAGAGGTGTAAGTTGCTCACACACACACCGACAGAGCATTCTTTCTGCCTCGTTTATTTCTCGCTATGCAGTTTGGATGCTCTTTCCCTTCGGGGTTCAGGAAAGTTCCCATTAGAAATAGGGACTTCATAAAAGCTTTCATATTATGAGCGAGGAAAAGGGTAAAGGCGGCCTGGAGCTCTGTGGATTTGGCTTCTGTGGAATATCAATGTTTTTCGTGTTCACAGTCAGTACAACTAGAGCGGAGCGTGTGAAGCGTGAGGCAAATCCAGTTTTTAAAGTATACATGTGGGGAAATGTTTTTCATGCACTTAATGTAGAATGTGAAACTGGTTTGCTTTCACTATGGGAGTTATTTTCTTCTCTCCAGTGGTCCTAAGATGAGACGTGAAGTCGGCACAGACACGACTCTTGAGTGATGACTCTGGCTCTCTGGGGTTTAAGTGAGCAATGTAATATGAAAAGCTCTTCCCTTATATCTAATTTCTAAGCGCCAAACATCAGTCTGCTGGCTGTGCAAGAGTCCACTGAACATCCCATCAATCACTTGTATTGAGGTCTTCTGTGAAGCTTTTCTTTAACAGTCCCACGATACATGTGCCTTGTGTTATTTACCCCTTTTCCACCGACAGGGTGTCTGTACCAAATCTGGTGCCCAATCAGGAAGCGTTCTGGGCTGTTTCTCCCAAAAACGTTGGAACCGATGGTCTCTCTCAACGTAGGCTCACAATGCTTCTAGTTAACGCAACCCTGCAAATTTCCATCATAGAAAAGTTAGTTTCGAGCTGGGAAATTGTGCCAGACTCTGAAACCAGCTGGTCTGGACCGGGTTATCCGAACAGAATGATGCAAATCAGTTCAATTGATGAATGTCCAATGTCGTTTCAGTTGTGTTTGCTGAAGAGTACAACCTTGCAGATACAACATTAGTGCTACAGATAAATTGACAGCAAAATGGACTTGTTTGGTTTTGTGAAACCAGTGCCATTTAAGTGTATCTGGCAAGAAATGGCAGACAGGTGCGATCTTTTTTTAATTTTTTTATAGAGGCTTTGGCTTTTTGCACAGGAGGTTCATGTGTGAATGCTTGTTTGTTTTCTCTAGAGATGAGTTACAGCGAGAGTGCTGAGGTGGAACTGTTTGTATAATCTGCACATCAATGACACGATAATTATGTTGTATTACCAAGAGCCTGCTGGAGTATCAGTCCAGAATAAATCTCACCTGAAGGGCTTTTGTATTTAGTCACTCTCAGTCATGCTGTGCCTTTATAGACATTAAGATCATTCGCCCACATTCGACTCTTAATACACTCATATCTTGCTGCGCTCATCTCTGCTGGTCATATCATCATTCTCATCGTAAGTATCCTTCTCGTTACATTAGAGCGGATGCATAATGGCCAGAGCAATGAAAAGCAGCACTATTTCCAAGGTTCCTGGTTCAGTTTAGTTTGGTGCCTGTTAAGTAATGGATATGGCTTCTGTCAGGATAGATGATGCACATCTAGGTGGTCAATTTTGATGACTCTGATAGGTGTCCTCTATGATTAAACTCACTTCAGGATGAACACTTCCCCTGATGAAGAGTGACAGCTGCTTTGTTGCAGGAGGTGCTTGTTATCAGTTTGGTTGTTGTAGGAAAGGATTGTCATACTGTCATATTGTCATATGGGTTAAGGAGCAAGACACCTTATACTGCCTGAATTTAATATTTTATTTTGATTTAAAAAAAAAAGTTTTGTACCTTTTTTTTTTTTTTTTTTTACTTCCAGGAGTTATAAAATATAGAATGTATACTGTGTTAGAGTAGTAGAGTAAAAAACTTTTTTATTAAAATAACTTTCAACAATAAAAATAATTAATTTTAACCAATATTTTGTTTGAATATTATTAAATAAAATTGACAGAGAAACCAGCCTCTTCTTTTGACTGGATAGATTTAGTAGCATTAATACTGAACATTAAAACACAGTTAGGCTGGTTTTATGCATCAGTGCGGTTTGTCATATTGTATCTGACATTCAATGGTCAGGGTTTTTCCTGGGTCAGAAATGGTCTTCGGTGGTGGTAGACGAACACGGTCATCCACACACATGTGAACTGTGGGCCCAGTACTGACAATAAATGCAAAGTAAATGCAAATAAACCTTTTGTAATATTAACATATCCTATTTATTCATTAAATAAAAAATAATCACTGTCAGAACCAATTATAAAACACAGTGCATTTCAAAATCTGTAAATTTGTATGTAAAAAGTCATTGTAAATTTAAAATGTAAGTAATAAAATTAACAACAAAGTAACACATTACATAGAAAAAATGGCAGGTCTATTATTTTGCAATTACTCTCCAAGACTTTATTCACAATCATTTGACATTTTTGCAATGTCTAGTTAGCAGCATGAAAAATATAGATTATACACAGAAAAGCAAGCAAAGATTGCTGCCATTATAATCACTGAAGCGGTCAATTACAACACGAGGGACACAAAGCTGCACTCTTGCAAAAACTCCCGTAATAATCATGAAGTTGTCTATGCTGTGCAATAAATCTCTTATTGAGATCGTGCTTATAATGTTGGTTATAATGAAAGGATTCGCGATCGTGCAGAACTCGGCCACTAAATGAAACGCATCTGATTGGCCATTGCATTCATGCGCTCAACAGATATGTCTGTGATTGGCTACAAAGCTCAATGCTGCACATTGTAAATAGAAACCTTTTCACAGAGCGCTTACACAAACACTCACAGGAGCATTTTTAAGCAGCTGGTACTGCAGAACGGCAGAAGTAAATGATCAAGTAAATCTTTGGCAGAACAAAGATTATTTTTGCGGCCGCCAAAATATTTTCAATGCAGGAGAAACCCTGCATTCAGTGGTGTTTGGTGTGCCTTTTATTTTTCCTGCTACCTGGTTCCACCATGTGGTCCTTATTGCAGTGAGCCAATTGAACAAACTTCAGAGTAGGAAAATGAACCATCTTTGACAACCTTGTTGTTAGAGAATGTCATTGTTACTGTATTAGCATAGCACTCTGAAATTTCAGCGTCAAGATCCTTGTAATTGCGACTGTCACTACTGCAGCGGTCTAAGGGTTGAGAGCATTTGGTGAGGTTTTGCAAACATTATCTGTTCTACTTTCACGGAGCGTAAATGTTTTCAATGGGATTTGCAACATCTTGAGATGGTTATTTGTTGAGATAAAAACACGTGACTTCACATGACATTTTAAAGAATGTTACAATGTCAGAGCCATGGGAGGGTAAAACTATTTAAAAAAAAAATCTGTGAATTTAAATAAATTAAAATTTATGTAATTAAAATAAAACGTAAACGAAATGAAAATTAGAAATGAATTGGCAATAAACTGGTATGTTTAAGCTGAAGCACTAAAATTATTAACTGGAAATAAATAAAAACCAAAACTGAAATAAAAAACTAAAATAAATGAAACCTAAATGACAATAAAAAACTAATAAAATAGCAAAAGCTCATAAAAGCCAATTCAAAATATTAATAAAACTAAAAGGGCTGTTTTTCTGTATTCAGTTCGGCTGAAATTGTATGTATTTTTAGTTGAAGAAAATAGGATCCTGGTTGAAGATAATATGCGAAATGATGAAAATGTGTGTCAGACTGTAACAGACTAACCTGATCTCCTGTCATAATAGCATATAATGAGTATACTGAAGTACTGTATATACTGTAAGTATCTCCTGTTTGTAGATGATTCCAGCGCAGAGGGCTCAGATGAATCCACCGTGGACCGCAGCTATGTGAAAAAGAAGCTGGAACATGGTTTAACGCGAATCTGGCAGGTAGGGAGCGTGCTCATTTACTTCTTTCTTTCTTTCTTTCTTTCTTTCTTTCTTTCTTTCTTTCTTTCTTTCTTTCTTTCTTTCTTTCTTTCTTTCTTTCTTTCTTTCTTTCTTTCTTTTCCATTCCGCCATTAGCTTCATGACTTGCCCTCCCACCTCACGTCCTCCTCTTTCTGTCCCCAGGACGTCCAATTGAAAGTGAAAGCCTATTTGCTGGGAACAGACATGTCCAACTTCAAGTACGACGACTTCATTGTGGTTCTGGATGTTATCAGCAGGTAGGGACCCACTTCCTCATTAGTGCTAATTGGATTGGCCTGCAGGGACCCAACTGTACCATTGCCCTCCCCCCCTCCCCCCCTCCCCCCAATCACTTCTGCTTCATGAGAAACTCCCCTAAAGAGAAACTGGGGCCAGGGGGCATCAATGAAACCACTTGTTCCTCAACAAGAGACCATGGTCATCCCCATTAACAGAGCTCAATTAAAAGGCCATTTTTGTGTGTGAAACCACAGCTCTCTGTATTGATCCGGCCTCGGGGTCGCTGACTTGTGTGAATAGAGGCGGCATTTTCTGCCCTCGCTGGGACATGTGATGCGAAGTAACTCTTTGGGGTTAATTTAGAAGAGTGAACCACTTTCTAATTCATTTCAACGTTTTCTCTCGTTTATTTTCCTGTTTTTCTCTCCCAATTGACAGGTTGATGCAGGTGGGAGAGGAATTCTGCGGCAGCAAGTCCGAGGTGTTGCAGGAGTCCATTAAGAGACAAAGTGTGAACTACTTTAAGAACTATCACCGGTGAGATACAGTAAAAGACCCATGGCCCGGTTGACCTCAGTCACAATGAGTTCTAGGAGGGGTTTACTAAAAATGGAACGAGTTCTGCAGGGATGGCTGTAATTTGTTTGTTCCCCCAACAAAAAGCCAATAGGATTTTTCCATTGACTTTTTGCAGAAAATAAGCTTTGTGACCAACAAAAGTTTCTGATTCTTATATGTTTTGTTTATCAACATAATCTTCATAAATGAACACAGCTTTTGAATGAATTTTGGAGCCAAAATATAATTGGCAGAAGTACAAAGCTAAAGGTTGGCTATAAAAAAAAACTACACCACCGTCCAAGACTTCCACGTCACAACCATTAAAGTCGCCATGAAATCAAAATTGACTTTAAATTGGAATATTGCAATATTTATTATAAATGATTTATCCATGCATATCATTATTTTTAAAAAATGCACTTGCCCTCGTAATCTTTAATCAAAGTAACTTCCCGTTCCTCTTGTAGCATCATCTCTTCTCTTCTCTGATGATGTGTTTACTGGTGAGACAACCTGTCACTCATAGGAGATCCACCAATACCAAACCACAACCATCCAATCAATTCCCAATGGACAAAATCAAGTCCCGCCTTGAATATACGTCACAATAAGGAAGAAAATACTATGACAACTTCTGTTTCATGCTGACTTTGAACTTCTGAGATCTCTTTCAATCTTTATTCAAAAAATACAAAATGGAAAGCTTGAGTTAGAATGCTTTGCAGGAGTGCGAAGAATAAAATTGACAAGGCTGTAAATGCAGACTACTGAGTAGATCAGATTTACTGCTCAGTGTGATGTTTAATGTCCCAGACAATCTCTGTAATCCCATTTAGCCACTTGGAAGCTAAAGTGTTTTTCAAGACATATAAAAGCTTTAAAAAATCACGAGTTTGGTATTTCTAATGCATCTTTTGCTGTAGAATAAAACGTGTACATTTCTTGAGCTTTTGCTAATCTTATTTCAAGCATTTAAACAAAAACCCATTTTAAAAACCCAGTTGACGTCTGGGCGATGGAACGGGAATTCCAAAAATGTATTTTCCAGGTTTTAGAACTCATTCCTGCAGAACTGCATTGTGGCCACTGATAGTGTTGTTTATTTGTACTTGCTGTCTGAATTGTTTTAGTGTTTAATTAACTAAATAAATTATGCAAATAGGTTAACACTACAAACATGCATAAAAAATCTGGATGTTGTCAATGTCACAGTGTTCCTGTAGCTCAAAAGGTAGCATGGCACGTGGTTGTCTGTGGATATCATCTCAGTATTTTGCTAGAATATATCTAGAATGCTAAATTGATGAAGTACCTGTCACATACTCTAGTCTCTGCATTGTGGCTTGAATGACGAGAGGACAGGCAACAGGGGCTTTGTTCACACTTCTGGCAAATTGGATTTGATTTTCAAATCTCATCTACAGGACTGATTGTCCACATTGTCATTGTGCATGTGTTGAAATCTGATTTTGTGCTCTATATCCGGTGCATCTACATCAGTTGCTATAGTAATGATGTGTCTCAAACCAATGCCAAGAGACAACAACTGTGAGTAGCTGTCATTGAGAGGAATGAAAACTGGAAAATTTGCCTCATTCTGCTCATATCCATTATGACATCTTATCATTGTGCTGAAATCGCAAGATGCGTGAAAGAACATAAATGACAAAGTGATTTTACGTATTCAAGCACATACTGTCCAAAACTGCTGACTTATTCACTACATATTGAATATTGTATATTTCACTATACAAGTAACGAGTGAGAGAGAGAGAGAGAGCATATTCGGACCGACTTAGTATGCACAAAAAAATCATTAAAAAAATTAGGAAAACATGATTTCATGTGCTTTTTGGTGATTTGAGTCACTTAAACCCCAAAATCTGATTGTTACTGTTTGTCTGAACAAAGCTGAAATGTCCATAACCCCTGCTGTAGTCAGCAGTACAAATACCTTTTCTGCTCGATGAGGTGAAGGACATTGAAAGAGGACATCTTACCATTTATTTCTGATTATTCTAGCAGTTGGATGGCATCCATAAAGCGATTATCTGTCAGTCCTCTGAATGCTTAATCTCTGCTGTCACTGCGTCGCCATTAACACATTGTGCCATTACAATATATATTGTGCCCTCTGGCTTAGAGGACAAAACCGGTCCGTTTTTCCTCCAAGTGCTTTAAATTTGATGCATTTAAAAATATCAAGGATTGAAGATGTGACAAGAGCTGGCATTTCAAATGTCAAACACCCTGCCACCGGCTGCACTTTATTTGGATTTAGATACCAACTTGTGATTGTGTGAACTGCCGGTATGTTCTTTAGGGATTAGTGATGGACTTTTATAATGTTCCACTCTGATGTAGACATTTTCTACAAGGCTGCTGGTATTGACCTTGTCTGGCAGCGGGCCACATTGACACTCATCATCCTCACTACCTATAACCTTCTTCACTGATCGACTTCTCCTTGAACCGTTTTTGCCAGCCCGTTTCATTTTCAATAAGTTGAATGGCAAAGGGTCTTCACTTGACACAAGCCCAACCTCTTGTCATTTCTCTTTGTACCCTTGCAGAACTCGCCTGGAGGAGTTGCGGATGTTTCTTGAGAATGAAACCTGGGAGTTGTGCCCTGTGAAGTCCAACTTCAGTATTGCCCAGCTCCACGTAAGTCCTAATGCCACAGATAAGACATTGAAATGCAGCGATGTGACTTTTATTCATGACTGATCTGGACCAACTGGCATCGCTGGCAGTCTTTTGAGATTTCACATTTGCATATGAAGATGAGCCGGAGAGTTTTTGTTCTGTGCGTGCTTTGAAACGACAGTGCTTCAGATGGCTACAAGCCAAAGGCGTATCAACACACGTTCCTGCATAATGAGTATTGTTTAACACTAATTCAAAAAAGTGTTCTTTGTCCATTGCAGGAAATGAGATGCGTCTACAGTGGGTGGTTTTACCAAATAAATGGCGTTTTTGTAGATCATCTTCCTTCATATTTCCCCGACTTGCCGTATTAGGGACGCTTTTATATGCATTTTAAATCTCAGGAAAGGCTTGACAACTTGATAAATGAGGGTAAGCATCATCACTGATTGTATTCCAACATAAGCTGTTTTCTCTCCTAGTCAGTGTGTCATCCGTCTCAAAACAAATTACATCCTGGAAGGCAAGTATATTCACCCGAGAGTATCTGACGAATAAACCGAAATGCATCTCTTTCAATTATTATATGCTAAACAGGGTCTTTCGCTCGGTGAACTGTTCTCTGATGGAGAAACACTGTTTTTGTGCAGAACATACAGGTATTTTCTCAAAGAAATGCCACTAGTTTGTGTGGTAGAGAAAGCTGGCGTTGAAAAGCACATCAGTGAATGGCATAATCAGCGGTGCTATTTAATAAGCCATATTTGCATAACGACTTCATGCTGGAGCTCTGATGTGCAAAGCGGTTTAACTGTGAAGAGTTTTAGGACACTTGGCGTTACTGCTCGAAGCTTTTGCACTCTCACCCTTGCAGCTTATTGTTCTTTTTTTAAATGTTCTTATTATTCGCAGAATTCTGCAAAAAGTATTCTGCGGAAGTACATTTCCAATGAAAACATAAATGCACCTGTAAAATTTAGCAGAACTTATAGAGCTACTCTTCCATCTCCTTCTCGGACATTTACGTAAGCAACACAAACATTTCCATTAAACCTAGTCTACCTAGTGTCGTAATAAGCCCGAGGTCTCCACTGATCCCGAAGGGAAACATTATTTGGTTGCAATATTTATGTAATAAATAAATAGTTTGGGATCGGTAAGATCTTTTGGTAACACTTAACGGTTTAATTTGTTAACATTAGTTAATGTATTAACTAACATGAACTAACAATGAGCAATACATTTGTTACAGTATTTATTAATCGTGGTTCATTGATTATTCATGTTAGTTCACCGTGCATTAAATAATGTTAAGAAATACAACTTTTGATTTTAATAATGTATCAGAAAATGTTCAAATTAACTCAGACTAATAAATGCTGTAGAAGTTATGTTCAATCCTTTTTCATGTTAACTAAAGTGATGAAACATAAATAAATTAACCCTTATTTGTAAAGTGTTTCAGATTTTTAGTCTCTTATGCTCAACAAAGCTGCATTTATTTGATCAAAAATATAGTACAAACAGCATTATTGTGAAATATTTTTACAATTTCGAATAACTTTTTTATATTTTAATATATTTTAAAATGTAATTTAATGTGAGGGTAAAGTTGAATTTACTCCAGTCTTTAGTGTCACATGATCCTTCAGAAATCATTCTAATATGCTGATTCGCTGCTCAAGTAGCTTTTCTTATTATTATCAATGTTGAAATCAGTTGTGCTACTTAATATTTTTGTGGAAACTGTGAAACATTTTTTTTTTAAGAATTCTTTGATTTAATATAAAGTTCAAAAGAACAGCATTTACTATAAATACAAATCTTGTAGAACATTTTAAATGTCTTAACTGTCACTTAATTACCAAATTAATGCGGCTTTGCTTCTCATTTCTCAAAAAAAAAAAAAAAATCTCACTGCCCCAAAATTTTAAGTGGTAATGTATATACACTATATGAAAAAGCAACATTCAACGAGTGTAGGTGCAAAATTCTCTGGGCCTACTTTTTAGTTATTTGATCTGTATGATATGAAATCTGATCAATCTGTTTTGTTTTCCCCTCTTTTCCAGGAGTTTAAGTTCATGGGTCAGTGTCGTTCTCCCTCAGTATCTCCCAGCCGGCAGCCAGAATCCACAGAGCTGCTGGAGCTTTCTCTGTTTGAGCAGTACCTGCAGGGAGGAAATCCTTTTGAGATGCAGATCGACAACAAGGAAGAGGAGACCGAGGATGTCCTGGCTTCTAATGGGGTATATAGTAGTTTCATTACTAGTTTAATTCATTCAAAACTTCACAATAACTTATAGGTTCTAAAAATATTTAAAATATCATTTAAATTACAGCTGCCAGCTGTATGGGGAAAAATGTGTTTTATAATATAGCCTTATTTCAAAGACATTTTTCGCCGGTTTCACAGACAAGGCTTAAGCTAGTTCCAGACTAAAATGCATGATTAAGCTGTTTTTACTGAATGCAACTTGCACTGACATATCTTAAAATATATCAGTGTCATTGTCTTGTCTTAAGATGCACACCAGTAATGTTTTTTTCTAAGGGTTGTGTATAAAAGCTACTTAAATGCCCTAATTGAAAGCCTAATCCTGGCTTAGTATAAGCCCTGCCTGTGAAACCGGGCCTTTGTTTGTCATATCTCTTATAGTAGCCTATTGTATCTTTCCAAAAAATCATTTGTTTAATTAAAATTATTATTTAATATAATTTGATATTTTCATCCAATATATTTATTTTTTTTGTGGCTGAAATTTCATTGCATCTCCTATACCTGGATACATTCCACTAATTTCTAAACCATCTAAACTCTTGATAGCTTCAGAGTCCTTTCTATTGCAGTATTTTCTTATAGTATTCATCACATTTCAACAATATTTATGCTGTGCTGTTTGGCATCGGGCTTGAGCAAACAAGCATTTTATGATGGTTTACAGTTACATTTATATTCTTATTAGATGCTTGCCAAACTGATGACTGAAAGAGGAAAAAACTGTTGTAATCGAAATTATTCAACTCCCATTGCAAATTATGTTTATTGGTAAAATGTACAAACTTTCAGCTGTTTGGAATTAACAGATGACACAAAAGTAATTGAAATAGCTCAACACAACAAATGTTTCAAGTGTCTGAAACCTAGCCAGTTCAGATATTTCATGTGTTCTAGCTCAAGCACACCTGGTGCAACTAATGAAGCCATTGATTAGTTGCATCAGGTGTGCTTGAGACAACACCTGTTTGCAGAAGTCATTAAAAGTTGCGTTTTCAGTTGAATTTGGGGAAACCACGTGAAACATTTGTTGTGTTGTGTTGTTGTACAGACTCTGAAAGTCTGTACATTTTGCCAATAAACCTGATTTAAAATTGGGCTTGAATATTTTCGATTATAACTGTAAATGGGAGTGAAAATTTGATGCGTAAATATTTTGTAATGATTAAGTGGCTCATTGTCCTTATAACTATTGACAAAGGCCATTACTTCTATGTGGAGAGAATACTCATTATTAAAGCTCTCATGTGCTTGGCATCTCTGATGATGCTTCTGTAATGAAAACAAATGCTGTATGTTTATGACAGAGAGTGTGTGAGCCCTTGGTACAAGTGCTTTTGCCCTGAGAGAGAACAAAGTGTTTTGCATATAAGCTCATTTTGTTAAGTATTCCATGCTGTTTTGTTAGTAACTAGATGCAATGTCAGGCGTCTATCAACTTTACATTCAGTCTGTATCCTTACGGACCGTAGGAGTTGTTTGAGTTGTCATTTATCTATGTTGAATCTGCAGCACGGTTTTGACACGGGTACATTTACAACACTAAAGTCAAGCTCTGAACCTTAGAGAATTAAGGCTGAATCTTTGTGCTAGTTTTGTGATATGCTTAGTTTATCCTCTCCTTTTAAACATCAGTTATCTGCTATCCCTGATAAAAAGAAATCGGGGGGCGCGGGCGGGGGGAGGCGTGTTCCGGCGCAAACGTTCCCTGGTGCTATTTTATCTCATCTACACACAGACGCAGCAGTTCTCATTTTTAGAAAACCATACATTATTACAAGGAAAAATATTACCACATGAGGGAAGTCATTGTTGTGTCCATGAAGATGTGAAAAAATAGGCATAAATCTAGCTTACACATTTACCCAAATTAGTGTTGTCACGATACCAAAATTATTGTTTCGATACCGATACCAAGTCAAGTATTGCGATTTCGATACTTTTTCGATACTTTTCCTGAAAAGGGAGAAACACTCTCAAATATCATTGCTGTGCTTTATTTTAAAACCGGGACAACATTCTAATCATATAACACACTAATAAATGAACATATGAACAGCAGATATTAAACATTTGAACAAAATATGAAAAATCAAAATATAAAAAATATATTAGAGCAATGACATTCAAGGTAAATTTTTTTATAAATTTAGCAGCATTATCTCATTTATCTTGAGAAACATAAGAGCTTTATCTTGATTCTGAACTTTGAATAAAAATATGAACAGCGATTATATTAAACAATGTTTATTGTATAAAATATTGGTAACATATGATAAGCCTCATTGGTGATATATTTGACATGTGGGGAGAGAGTTGTGGAAGGCCTATACTTCATGTTAAACATAAATATATAGCAGCAAAGACAACGTCGGCAGTGTTGACGGCAAAATAGGCTACAGAATAATTCGTTCTGTATTGAGAGGTGCAATATTTGAAAATCGATAATATTTTTTTAAATTACATTTATATTGTATTTATGTCAAAACTTTCAAACATCAAAATGTCATTTATTAATATGTATTCGTGTCAAAATGACATAGAAACAACTTTTCCTATTCTATTTTGCCTGGAAACGCTTCCAACACGCTTGCGTGTCGCGTGAAAAATAGGTCGTCGGTTCTATTTCTAGCATGCACGCGTTTTCCGCGCGTCTCGAGCTGCGCCCAGACGCGTGTGTCACGCAGGCAGTTAACATGGGAGCCGAAATGAAAACGGACACGACACGCAGCCAGTGTGTCGCCGGCCTTACAAATCTGTAGCCGGCCTTACAAATCTGAGATTCAAGAGTAATTTATCCTGCCGGTATAATAGCGACAGTGTTACTTGCGTTTCGCGCTTGATACTTGCGTTTCAGATCGTTAAAATAGGGCCCATTAACTGGTTAAGGCTGCTCTCTTAGCTTGGATAAGCTGGTTTTCAGATGGTTTTGGTCAACAGACAGCTGGTCTTCCAACTGGAAAAAAACCTCTTAATATCCAAGATCAGCAAACCAAACCATCATATCTTAATTAAACTTTATTCTGAAAAAAGTTGTCTTATGCTCACCAATGCTGCATTTAAGATCTTAATCCTTCAGAAATTGTTATAATCAATTCTGTTATTATCAATGTTGAAAACAGTTGTGTTGCTTAATATTTTTATGGAAACCTTGATACATTTTTTTACAGAATTCTTTGATGAATAGAATGTTCAAAAGTACTGAATTTATTTGAAATAGAAGTTTTTGTAACATTATAAATGTCTCTGTTTTCTTAATCTTATGACCCCAAAATATTGAATGGTAATGTATATGAATGTTCGGCTGTTATGATTTATTTTTTTTTCGTTCCATTTCCTCTCTCGGCAGTATGAGTCAGATGAGCTGGAAAAGAGTGTGTATCAGGACTACGACAGTGACAGCGATGTACCTGAGGAGCTGAAACAAGACTATGTAGATGAACAGACAGGAGACGCTCCAGTGAAGAGGTCAGTACTGAGTCATCAACTCACGTCACACAGATCAGCTAACAATTGCCCACAGACTGGTATGTCAACATTCAGTTTAGAAATGCATGGTATGATTGCCGACGCGTGTTCATCAAGTATAAAAATACATGTTTTTATAAACTGTGGTGTGCTGTAGTTTCAGGTCGCTCATGAGTCGGTTCATTAACCCAAGGGAAGGTCAGGAGGCAGCAAACTTATCATTTGTGGACTTCATGTTCCCACTCAGGCAGCTGAATTAGTTTAAATTCATGCAGTGTACAGTGAACACACAAGTTATCATTAGCTTCTTATCAGGGAGAAAGGCTTTAATTATTTTATGAAGAGCAAGCCTTTTAAGTCCACAAGGCTCCCATTAAGAACCATTCAGAGCTTTGAAGTTAAATAAAATGGTCTCAAGGAGATTTTTTAAATGGCTGCTTCCAGAATTGCACCATGTGGTCGTTTTGCCGACTACATGAGCATTTTTTCCCTGCATTTCCTAATTCCTCTTGGCTTGATCTCCGTGTCTAAGTGTGATAGAAATATCATAAATCACGAGAATGATTAGGAAGGTGATTAAACTGTGAACCCTGATGAATATTTAAAGCCTGTTTGTTCCTCACGAAGATGACTGACAGTTCTCCCTGCAGTAAATCAGCTGCCGCATTACATGTTGTGACACTTCATTGTTAGAGACTTCACATTTTGAGGGATCTAATGTTTTGCATATTTAAAATGACATAAGGTTTCTTAAATGTGATGATGTGACTCCCCCTCACAATCTGTGACTTCAATGCCTTCAATGCTTGTTCAATACAAGTAAAGCTCAGTCAATTTGTGAAGAATTTGTGACATAATGTTTGAAAAGACTCCGGCCATTCCATTCCATTCCCTTTCTACTCCATTTCGCTCTTTCCAAGATACTTTCCCACTTGCCACCTGACCACGCCCGCCTCACCTGTTGTCTATAAATTGTTTCTGCACCTCTTTGTTCACTCTTTGCACTTTCTCCTGGCACTTTGATGTATACTGTGTGTGTCTTCATCAGTTAACGTGAGTTAATTTGTTTTCATTTGATTGTCTTTTTTATGATTTACTGTCAACTGTTAACATGTACACTGTTGGTTGATTTCTTTGTTTGCCAGACATGTGCTATGAACCATGTGGGACGATTGTTTGTTTGATTTATGTTTTAACAGCCTGTTTAGTTGTGATTAGTAAACTCATATCTCTTTTGTTTATTTGTATTGTTTAATTTATGTGGATTGACAATTGTCAATTAATTGTTATTAATTGTTATCTCTTTTTATATTTAATTCTGCAGCACACAAACCATGCATCTCAATCAAAGACAACCGTAACAATAAATAAACTACTGCTGGTGTTGCAATAAACCTCGCCTTCTCCTTGCTTCCATCATCACTCCATATCATTTGACGTCTTCTGGCCGAGACTCTGTTTGCTCACCAAACCCTCACTTCACCTGAACCATTCCCATTATAGTACAGTTCCTTCAGTGGTCCTTCGAGCCGGAGCCTGAGTGAGGGATACCATGGCAGGCATTGGTATGGATGGAAAAGATGAGAAAGAGTTGGAGTTGGAGAGGGCTCTCCCAGTTAAACCCAGTAGCACCTTATCCAGGCGAGAGAGGCATCAACCTGACCGCTATGGCTTCCCGGTTCCTGCTAGGAAAGCCTCTAGTAAGCCCGAGAGCCTACCTTATCCCAGCCAAGCAGCCAAACCATCTCCTAACCCAATTGAAGCTGGAAATGGAGAAGTGGAGGATGAAGAAATCACCCACGATTATGTCCAGCCCGAATCGGTTGAGGAACCTTCACTTCCACAACTAGCTCCACAACCAGCTCCACCCTCACAGGGAGTGGGGAGATCTACTAGATCCAGAGTCAAGAGGGATAAGCAGGAGTCATCACCCAGGTCGAAGGCCACCTCGTATACTTACTTTTCTGGCAGTGGAAGTTCTCGAAGCTCGCGCAAGAGCCATGGTGTGGAGCTCACCTCTCGACAAGCAGCCATGATTGAGGAGAGGAGGAAACTTGGAGAACTGCAAGAGATCCAAAATCAAATCCAAGAGGAACAAGCCCTGGATAGCCGGGCTCGAGAACTGGACAGGCAAGCACAAGCGGCTTTAACAGAGCGAGAGAGGATGTCCCGATCTCTGACTCTACAGCGACGACTGCGGAAAGTTCAACGAGAATTAGAAGAGGCTCGGCTAATAACCTCATTCACTGGAGAAGTGACCACAGAACATTCACCTGCTCCGCCACCTCAAGAGCTGGCTCCTTTTTCAATGAGCTCCAGAGTTTTGGATTCAGGTGAACCTGTCGATCTGTACTCAGAGCAACAAGCTTGTTGTGTTGGTCATCCAACATCTGTCTCTGATCCCGTTCCAGTGAATCAGCCAATCACTTCGTCGTTTCAATCCTTACCTCAGCCTGTCGATGCTGTGAGTCAGTCTGAGACTCTCCATCCTGTTCAAGGGAGCCACCCAGCAGTTCAGAGGTCCAGTCCAGAGCAGGCAACTCCCTCACCTCCTTCGTTCATCCATTTAGTGAGGACCGCACCTCGTTCTTCCCAGAGTCAAAGACCCTTAGATCCAGTTCCTGATACGTCCGCACCTCTTTCATTACACAAGTCCAGTGAAAGGACATCAGAGGGAGCTAGTATCATGGAGCTGTTAGTAGCCACTGCTTTTGGCATCCCCAAGCCAAGACTGCCTTATTTTGTGAGTGGAAGAGAAAGTGACTTTGTTTTGCTTAAGATGGCGTTGGAAAACCTGTTAGATATTCATGCTCACCTCTCTGAACAATATAAGTTCCAGGTTCTAATGGACCACTTGAGGCTGCCTACTGCGTACAAACTAGCCAAGTCTTATATGCATGCCTCAACTCCCTACACATCTGCTGTTGCTGCCCTTAAGGCAAAGTATGGCCAGCCACGGCAGTTGGTCCAGAGTGAACTAGCCAGCATCCTTCATTCACCACCTGTCAGATTCGGAGATAGCAATGCATTCCAGGAATTTGCTCTTTCTGTACAGTCATTGATTGGCATGCTGCGATCGGTGGACGGTGCAGGTGGAAGTGAATTGCGGTGTGGTTCTCATGTCGATAAGCTATTAACCAAGCTCCCCCTTAATTATCGGGACAGTTTCGTTGAGCACTGTTTGAATCGTGGCATCCTTAGAGATGGTGCAGAACAAACATATACCTTGGAAGACTTCTCTGACTGGCTCCAGGTGAAAGCCAGGGCCAAGAGTCTTGCCCAACAAGTCTTTGTCCCTGCCTCAATTGAGAGAAGAGAACCAGTTCAAAAGAGCCAAGTGAGGAAGGTGATGCCTACCACTATGTACCTAAGCAACACAGCCACTGTGGAAAGACAGCCTAGTGTCCAAGGAGGCCGTGGAAAAGGGATGACCATCCTTGGTAAACCCAAGTTCCAACCTTTCTGTCCATACTGTAACAATAACAACCACTTCTTGGGAACCTGTCCAAAGGTGAAGGAGTTCAGTCCATCAGAACTGAGAACTTGGATAGAGAAGAATGATCGTTGTTACAGATGTGCTCGCTGCCATAAGCCGGATAAATGCACCCTAAAAAAGCCTTGCAACATTTGCAACGAACTGCATCTCACCATCCTGCATAGCATTGCACATCAACTGGCCACACACCCACAAAGCTCAGAGAAATTGGCTACGGCAGACATTCTCAATGTGCTCGTCCGTGCACCCTGCATTGACGACACACTGTACATCGATCAGCAAAACCGATCTCCTCGGGTGATGTTGAAGGTAGTTCCGGTCTTACTAATCAATGGCCGGAAGAGGCTGCAGACGTATGCCATACTCGATGATGGCTCAGAAAGAACAATCATTCTGACCTCAGCAGCGTCCCAGCTACAACTTACAGGGCCAAAAGAGACCCTTAATCTCAGAACTGTGCGACATGAAGTAATTCCCATGAGTGGTGAGACCATCTCCTGTTATATCTCCCCTGTGAGCCAGAGGAAGAAGATTAGGTTTCATATAGCCAATGCCTTTACTGCCCCAGTCCTCAATTTGGCTGAGCATTCTTGTTGTGCCTCTGACCTGCAGAGGGAATATTCCCACTTGCGAGGCTTACCCTTACCGGACTTTGTCCATGCTCGGCCATTAATCCTAATAGGCTCAGATCATTCCCACTTGTTGGTGCCCAAAGAGCCTGTCCGTATTGGACTTTATGGGGGACCTATCGCCATTCATACTGCCCTGGGATGGGCTGTTCAAGGCCCATCCAATGCCTTACCTCGATCTCCTCCTTCAGATGCACAAGCTTTGTTTACTATTTGTGATCGTGTATCCTGCCCCGCTACTGCGGAGTTGATGGAGAATGTGGAGAGACTGTGGAGACTGGATTCCTTCCCACACCGTAAGGAGAAGGATGTAACCCGATCTAAACAAGACCATTATTGCTTGGAACTGCTTGAGACTAAGACTGCCGTCAAAGAAGTAGGTGAGGTCTTGCGGTATGCTACCCCATTGCTCAGAGCACCCAACAGTCCTAGGTTATCCTCTTCAGCCCATACTTTGTTGCCATGGCTCCGGGGAACCGAGCGCAGACTGAATAAGGACCCAGAGCTAATTGAGATTTACCACCAGGAGATTCAGAAGCTCGTTGATATGGAGTATGTGAAGGAGGTGGATCCTAAAGATGACCAGCCAGGGTCAGAATCTTGGCTAGTCCCACATCATGTTATCAAACAAGCCAGTGGGAAACACCGACTGGTGTTCAACTGCTCTTTCCAGCTTCATAGTCTCAGCCTGAATTGTAGTCTTCTTCCTGGTCCAACTCTCGGTCCCTCTCTTCTTGGTGTGCTCCTCCGTTTCCGTGAGCATAGTGTGGCCATCAGTGGTGATATAAAATCTATGTTCCACCAAGTGCATCTACTCCCTGCTGACCGGCCATTACTCAGGTTTCTCTGGCGAGCTATGGCTAAGACAACTCCCCCAAAAACCTATGAGTGGCAAGTGTTACCTTTTGGCACAGCTTGCAGTCCTTGCTGTGCCATTTACGCCCTGCAACGTCACGTGAAGGAGCACCCTGAGAGTGACCATGAAGTGTTGAACTCAGTGCTAAGAGCTTTCTATGTTGACAATTGTCTGCAGAGCTTTGATACATCAGCCACCGCCAAAGCTCTGTTGGACAAACTTCGCGCTACACTGTCTCGAGGAGGATTCGAAATCCGTCAGTGGGCGAGTAATGACTCCAGTGTGGTAGAACATCTTTCCCCTGAGGCAAGATCTGTGAGCACTGACTTGTGGCTCTCTCAATTGGGTGTTGATCCTCAAGAATCCACCCTAGGCTTGTGTTGGTGCTGCCTTCCTGATAGCCTGGGATACAAACACAGGGTGACGCCAATCAGGATTCCCACACTCCGTCTCATCTACCGCACTCTTGCCAGTCAATATGACCCATTAGGGTACATCTTACCTTATACCACCCGGGCTAAAGTGCTGGTGCAGGACTTGTGGAAACTCAAACAAGGTTGGGATGACCCCATCACTCCGTCCGAACTAGTGGATCAATGGCTAAAGTGGGAACAGGAACTGTCGGAGCTCCCCAGCATCAGACTGCCCCGCTGTTATGTGCCCCCTTGTGCGGACCAGTCGGGTATATACCGAGAGCTTCATGTCTTCTGTGATGCCGCGGAACGGGCCTATGGTGCTGTGGCTTATTTGCGTGTCCAGGACAATCAAAATCACATTCATGTGGCCTTCATCATGGCCCGTTCCAGAGTGTCACCGAAGAGACAGTTGTCAATACCCCGACTTGAACTGAGTGCTGCCTTATTAGGGGCACAGTTAGCCACGACCTTGAGGTCGGAACTTACCTTGTCGTTAGCTCAAACTATCCTCTGGAGTGACTCCACAACGGTGCTGACCTGGTTGAAATCCGAGTCGTGCCACTATAAGGTCTTCGTCGGCACCCGGATCGCAGAAATCCAGGAACTCACCGACAGTGATGACTGGAGATATGTCGATAGCTCAAACAACCCAGCGGATGCCCTGACCCGAGGCAAGAAACTGAGTGATTTGGTTCAACCCAACTGCTGGATGACCGGGCCACTCTTCTTGCAGAAGCCTGAAAATTGCTGGCCAGTTGTCCCTACTGTTGCCCAACCATCACCACTCGCAGACAGTACTGAATTGAAGAAAGCTGTTCTGTGTTTGAATGTTTCTGCTACCTGTACCTTACCAGATGTCTCCCAGTATCGAAACTGGAGTGACTTAATCGTCGCCATTGAGCAGGCACGAACTCAGTCAGACCAAGTCTCCAAAGGAGCAGCAGCCGAGACCTTAATCTTACAGCAAGCTCAGGCGTCATGTTTCCCTGAAGAACTTGACGCTCTCCAGAAAGGGAAATCTCTCCCTAGGCAGAGTCGTCTCCTCTCATTGTCTCCTGAACTGGATCCAGATGTGGGGCTGATGAGAGTAGGAGGAAGACTCCGTCGATCCCAGGACTTGGATCCCGACATCATTCACCCAATTATTCTAGACCCGAAGCATTCTACTACGCAGCTCATCATTAAGGACTATGATGAGTCTCTGCTGCATCCGGGCCCAGAGAGGGTCTTTGGAGAATTGAGACGCAAGTATTGGATCATGGGAGGAAGACCGGCTATCCGTAAACATCAGCACAGCTGTCGGGAGTGTCAGAGATGGAAATCCTTTCCTGAAGTACCGAAGATGGCTGATCTGCCCCCAGCGAGGCTGCGTCTCTTTAAACCACCATTCTGGTCCACCGGGGTAGATTGCTTTGGACCCTTTGTTATCCACCAGGGCCGTAGAACAGAAAAGCGATGGGGAATTATCTTTAAGTGCTTAACGACTCGTTGTTTACATCTCGACTTGCTCGGAAGTTTGGATGTTGACGCCTTTCTCCTAGCTCTCCGTCGCTTTATATCCCGTCGTGGCAAGCCCTTGGAGATCTGGGCAGACAGAGGAACAAACTTTCGTGCTGGAGACAGAGAACTGAGTAAATGCTTCCAGGAGATGGAACCTAAGCTCCAGGAACACTTAGCCGATCAGCAGATTTCATTTAACTTCAATCCACCAGGGGCTCCACACTTCGGTGGAGTCTGGGAGCGTGAAATCAGATCAGTTAAGAATGCCCTGCGAGTGATTCTTGGGAAGCAAACCATCTCCGAAGTTGTCCTTCAAACTGTCCTGATCGAAGTAGAAGGCATCATGAATTCCAAGCCTTTAGGTTATCTTTCCTCCAATGCTGCGGATCCTGATCCGGTCACTCCCAATTTGCTCTTGATGGGGCGGCGTGATGCCTCTCTGCCACAAGCCATGTTTGTCAGCAGTAAGCTCCTTGGGCGAAGGAAGTGGCGTCACAGCCAGATTTTAGCTGACCACTTTTGGACACGATTCATTCGTGACTATTTGCCTAACCTGCAACCTAGAGGAAAGTGGCTGAGGGAGGTCCAGAATCTCGAAGTAGGGAAGACTGTTCTAATCTTTGACCCACAACTGCCTCGGGCTTCTTGGCCAACCGGGCGTGTCACCACCGTCACGACCGGGAGGGATGGTCGTGTCCGGTCAGTGGACGTCCAAGTTGGCAGTCGGATTTACACAAGACCAGTGTCACGTTTGATGGTGCTTCCTGAGCTGGTAGACGAGTGAGTCTTTTTATCAGGAGGAATTGATCCCAATTCCGGGGCGGCTATGAAAAGACTCCGGCCATTCCATTCCATTCCCTTTCTACTCCATTTCGCTCTTTCCAAGATACTTTCCCACTTGCCACCTGACCACGCCCGCCTCACCTGTTGTCTATAAATTGTTTCTGCACCTCTTTGTTCACTCTTTGCACTTTCTCCTGGCACTTTGATGTATACTGTGTGTGTCTTCATCAGTTAACGTGAGTTAATTTGTTTTCATTTGATTGTCTTTTTTATGATTTACTGTCAACTGTTAACATGTACACTGTTGGTTGATTTCTTTGTTTGCCAGACATGTGCTATGAACCATGTGGGACGATTGTTTGTTTGATTTATGTTTTAACAGCCTGTTTAGTTGTGATTAGTAAACTCATATCTCTTTTGTTTATTTGTATTGTTTAATTTATGTGGATTGACAATTGTCAATTAATTGTTATTAATTGTTATCTCTTTTTATATTTAATTCTGCAGCACACAAACCATGCATCTCAATCAAAGACAACCGTAACAATAAATAAACTACTGCTGGTGTTGCAATAAACCTCGCCTTCTCCTTGCTTCCATCATCACTCCATATCATTTGACGTCTTCTGGCCGAGACTCTGTTTGCTCACCAAACCCTCACTTCACCTGAACCATTCCCATTATAGTACAGTTCCTTCAATGTTAATTACCAAAGAAATAATTGTCTCGTTCTTTATTTTCTTTAAATAAAAAAAAAAAAGCGAAAATGGAGGTTATAGTGAGGTACTTACAATGGAAGTGAATAGGGTCTATTTTAAGAGTATTTAAAAGCAGAAATGTGTAGCTTATCATTCTATAAAAGCACTTACATTAGTTTTTTTAAGTTTTTTTTTCACTTGTGTATTATTTGAACTGTAAAGCGGTTTCAATCAATATTTTTAGGGTATATGACATTGCAATGCAGTTAATTTATGCCACAAGTCCCGTAAATTGAGCATAAATTTTACTGAACCCTGAATATCCAGTAGTGCAAATAAAAGAGGCCATATTAATACCTTTTACAAAGTCATGATTTTGTTTTTGGGGTCTACTAGAATAGGTTTTCATGCATATTTGACATTGTTTTAGCTCCTCTCTTCCCAGTTTGTCAGTTAACGCTCTGTTTAGTTAAACAAACAAACAAACAATGTGCTCTGGTTGGTTGGTTGGACCAGTGTGTTGTGATTGGTCAACCGCTTCCAGCGACTAACTATTGATGCAACTAAATCAGTTAATCTGTTCTGCAAAACCAAGAAGGCTTACTTCGGTTAAATCTGAACCCATGCTAATGAAGGAAGTGTGTGAATGAGACTCTTCAGTTTTGAAGCTCATTAAACTGTAATGCTCACCCTGGATCTGTGTGTCCCTGCTGTTCCCCCTTAATCAGCGTATCCAGAGAGACACTTCGGAGCCGGAAGAGGTCCGACTACAATCTGAACCGAGCCAATGCCCCCATCCTTACAAACACCACCCTCAACGTGATTCGCCTGGTCGGTGAGTAATTGACCTTTGACCTTACACCCGTGCTAGACCGGTGGTACATGATAAAGTTGACCCTAAGCAAGGGACTGCAGTTTGCCCTCTAATTAACAATCTAATAGCTGAATTACTATGAAAGAGGTGCGTACTTCGACTCAGTGTTCTGCTTCAGCTTCCGGTCATTAACTCCATTCTGAGCATGTGTCTGCTCATCTCTTCAGGTTCATTTGAACGTGTGTTTGACGTGTTGAATGAGATAATGGCTAAGTGACCATTCATCTGTAAATGTTCAGTTTAGGCTAAACTAACAGAGGCTAACTGCAAAAAGATGCTGTCATAAACCCATGGGTGTGAGTTTTTCTGTGGTGTTTTGATAAAAGCGCTAACGTTTTTTGCTAGAGTCAGCAGGAATACTTCTTACATTTACAAGAATAAGGGTAATCAAACAGTTGATGGACCCCATTGACTTCCATAGTAGAAAAAAAAAAATACTATGGAAGTGGTAGATGTTAAAATTGATCAAACACCTTCTGGTAACGTATTCAGTTCTTTCTTTTTCTACAGAACACAAAATACCTTTTTTTTTTTTTTTACGGATTTTTTTTATGGAAGTCAATGGGGTCCAAAACAAGAGACCGTTTTCAAAATAATTCTATTAAATATGACTTGAGGGCTTTGAATAGGCCATTTGCCAAACAATTGTACTATTTGCATTCATATTTCCATTTTCTAAATCTTTGTGGTTTTATATTCTGTCTGTGAACCTTGTTTGTTTGCCTTGCTTATATATTTCACATTTTTCATGATTCATTTTGCTTTTATAGGGAAATACATGCAGATGATGAACATTCTGAAGCCCATTGCCTTTGATGTCATCCACTGTGTGTCTCAGCTCTTTGATTACTACCTGTATGCCGTCTACACCTTCTTTGGCCGTAATGACATGGTATGCATTTTAAAGCATTCCTGTTCTCCTTCATGTTCGGTGTTAATACTTAACATTATGAAATATTTATTATATACAATTGGATCCTTGCTATGCTGGTCATTATGAAAAGCCTACCGGTACACTCATTGTTTTTCCCTCTAATGTCTGTGAACCCTATGGGCACTGTTCTATAATTACTTCCTTTATCATGTGAGCAAGTGTTTAGGCTTAGAGTTTTCCTCAGGAAGCTGTACTCTGAACATCAAAGAACGGTGTAAATGTCAGAACTAATTCACAATCTTTTCAATGGTATGCTGCTGTTCACTATTCTTAAAGATTAGGTTTGTATATACTGTAGTATTTTAACTCTACTGTAACTTAACATTGCATACGTGCATACACAAACGGATAAATGTGCTTCATTGATCTTTTAGAGGGAGTATCGAGAGAAAATTGCTCCTGGAGAAGTTCATGCGTAATTTTATTGCAGATCTCTCTATCTAGGCTAGAGCTGTCACACTACAGCTTGAGGCTAAATGAATTGGCTATTAGTTTTGAAAGCCCAGCAGTGGCAAATAAAATTAGATGGCAGCTCAATTATCTTCAATATGCCACATCGAAAGAGTTTTCATTGCGTTCGCCACAACAGGAATATATCGCAATATAGTTTTCTTGCTCCCCAGAGTGCTCTGGTTATTTTCTGTGCACTGCCCCGAATGAACTTAGAACTTATGCCACCTAATCTGGCCAAAAGTTACTGGAATAATAAAGCCTACCCTAGGTTTTGACCTGCTTTTGTCAGACCTTTGTGAAGTAAACAGGGTTTGAAATTAACTTTTTCATTCAGCCATTTAGAACTTCTACTAGCCAAAAAAGAAAAAGAAAAGAAATAAACCAGATTAACTACGTCACGTCTTTTAAAGTGGATCAAAACCCTTCATCAAAGTTATACATGAATTTTTAACAATACCCATTCTTGTCTTAGGACAACTTTGATTAACTTTTTTGATCCACTTCAAATGACTCTCTCTCTCTCTCTCTCTCTCTCTCTCTCTCTCTCTCTCTCTCTCTCTCTCTCTATATATATATATATATATATATATATATATATATATATATATATATATAAATATATATATATATATATATATATATATATATATATAACAAATAAAATCATCTCCCTTCCTCTTTCATCCTCATCACCAAAAATGTACAACAACATGTGTCAAAAACATGTAGGATGTTGGAATCTTCGCTATTGCTTCAATGCAAATGAACAAGCACGCTGTTATTTGTTGCGTAGTGACGTGTTTGTTCAAGTAAGGCAGATATGCGCAGATTCTGCGCAATACTCTGTATTTAATATATAACGTTGTCTCACGAGTTGAATAATTGCACTAAATCGAAGCAGATTTGGCTTACACGAACTTCCCTAGTAAAGTAAGTTAATAAGTAACCCGCCAAATTGGCTAGTGATTTGATAGGGTTACCCGCCACAGTTGATTTTTACCCGCATTTGGAGGGTTGGCGGGTGTTAATTTCAAACTTTCAAACTTTCAACTTTTCAATTATATTACCTGCTGCTCAACCGGGTCCGTGCCTCTACAACTGCAAACCAACAATGTGATTTTACTTCCTAGATCTCATCCACTATGAAATCCACCATTCAAAAGTTTTAGGACTGCCTCCTCTACTTCATAGTGTCATGGGCTTTTTGAACACTATTGCAGTTGTAAATGAATTCCTGAGTGCAGAGAGAGTGCCACTGAAGGGGCATTGAACTGTGTGAGCTGGGAGAATCTGTTGAAGAAGGCAAGCTTATTAAACAGCAATGGAAGCCATAATAAAGCTATTGGTTTGGCAGTGGCAGCCCAAGGGAATCTGACTGAACCTGTTAAAGACAAGGGCCTCCTGCTGTTCTTGGACTTTCCTAAACTCTTCGGCAGCCTTGCAACCACACTGAGAGTCAAAGACAAAAATAAGTGAGAATTTCAGACCTCTACTGCCTTGCAAACAGACCTCCACACCCACATCGTCTACCAACTTGTTTCACAGCTGCCCTAACTTGTCTAGCTCACTGTTTAGCACCTAAAACACCCTCAAAATGTTTGTTCTAGGTAGACTTCAAGATGCCATGACCTTTTTCTCTGGGAAGAAGAAACTGAGCAGTTAGCTCCTTGGTGTGCCAGTAATATTATTCATTTCCATTGTTTCATTATTGATATCCTGACATTGAGAACTATTCCATAAGACTAAACTTATCTAGTAACCATCCCATCAGTTTAGTCTTTGATTGGCATAACCAATGTCCTGCTGTTTTCTAGAGGGAGTCTATGTCCTTCAAAAACTGAGAAATAGTGTTTCTGTCATGGGATTTGACAGTAGTTCTGATATTTTTATTTCCATATTATCACAGAAGTATGCCATTTGCACTCTGTATGCTTTGCAAAAAATTGTTTGTTTGCTGTGCCGAGCCAGTGCTAAATCAAAAGTAAATGCGTTCGTGCTGGGGGATTGAAGCCAGTGCCCTTGTGCACTATAGAGCTGGAGAAAAGTCCTTGCACTCCATTTGGTTTCCACTTGTGGTTTTGCATCTTAAGTGATGTTTTCATTCCTTAACAAGATCATTCCATTTTGAAAAAAAAAAAACGAAGGAAATGAGGGGGCCCTGAGGAGAATTGAACTTCTATATATATACATCAAGACAAGGCTCCTGATAAGTCTTCAAGAGTGATCTGGATTTCATTGATTTCTAAAAACCTGTCTTTGCTGATGTGCAAGTTTTCACCTTAGATTTTGACTTTGAAAGCCACTTCCCACTGTCCATGGGAACTAATGCGAAAAAGAGATTCAATTCACACTTGCCAAGCCAACTTTTTTTTTTTTTCTCCTCAATCCCTCTTCCTGAATGACAGTGTGGTGTATAATCTTTTATATTTAAGTGCTGACCACAGAGCTTTTCACTTCGACTCCATCCTGACCAAATCCAGCAGCAATTCTGAGGGAGACTACGAGATCAGCTGTCAGATTCCAGCGATGTTTAGCGCTTTGCCTGTGACCCACCCGACAGCTTTGAAGGCACATTAAATGAAACAACACATCTCATTTTCTAGTTCTGAGTGGACAGCAAGAGAAATAGCATGAGAGGGGTTTCTGTCACTAATGGAAACTTTTCAAACTCTCAAATGAATAACAATGTCTTTCACTATCAGAGGCAGCCTGTCTCGTATAAAAGCCTATGGAGACAAAAAAGTAAATATCATTACTTATAAAAATATTTACAAAGCTGCTGGAATTGATATGCTCATTTGGATTCACTTTCACCCATGGCTAACTCCAAACACACAAGACATCCAATCTCATTTGGAGATGGAGATTATGTATTGCGCCATTTCATTTAGTAATGAACAACATTAGGATCTGAAAGGTCTGTACGCCATTGTATTCTGCCAGAGTATCAGCTCTGCCATGCACATAATTTAAGATGCATTGGTCTTGGCATTCATTGCTCTTTGCCTCAAGTTAATAACTTAGCTTAAAGGCAATGAATGGAAAGAATGGGGAACGATATGCAAGTGGCTTATCTGAAAATGGATCACCTCCAGGATGATGAAGTGTTTGAGTATAGGGAAAAGCCTAAGTAGGTTTTATTAAGTGTTGCAGCTACGGTTAGTAATGGATGGGAAGATGCAACTGTCACGCTAACAGATGGGTCCTTTGGAAACTTTGCAAAAATGTTAAAGTCAGAAAAAGACTGCAATTTTATTGTCCCCCCATTTGTTCACCATGTAAATGAAAGAGTTAATTTGCACAATGCCAGGCTGTACTTTTGCTGTGGCCTAGCGGTTGCACAAATATGGTGGAAGACATTGATTTTCTTAAAAGATTAAAAGTGTAATTTTTTTTACTTCGCAGCTTTTAACACTGCATTAAATTCCTGGTAAATTCCATAAATGCACGTATCTTTAGTTAATCTCCAAAAAGCAGGCTTTTTTGCTATTTCATTATTTACTTTGTGTCGATTTTGTTTTCCTTTTCTTTTGTTTCCGTTTCTCAATGCAAAGCACTACCAATCTGCATCTCTGCCTTCACAAAGCTCTCAACCCGGTGTGTCCAGACAGACAATCCCTGGTTATTGGGTAAGATTGCAGTGTGGAGCTTGTCGGCAGTAAATATGTCTGCCATTGTGTGCTGTGTTTTCACCCCCTTACTCATATTTTATATATTTACTTAGTCAATTCACTGAAATGTCCTTTATTTTACTAGTATGGTTTGATGTAGATTAGTTTCCATGCTACTTTGTTTGCTAGACGTTTAGAGAACTTTTTGTATACCCAGCTAAAATGCATTGTATGTACAGTATATTGCACTTTGTGTGTGTGTGTGTGTGTGTGTATTTACACTTAAATAATTGACTTATATTATAATATATATTATGAACTCAATTTAATGGGAGGTTTCTGTAAAATGTTTTTGTGTTGCTTGCAAATGCTGGTGAGACATTTATAATCATAGTCAGCTCGGTGTTCTCAAATAATGATTTAACTATTGATTCTGCATCTTGAACTGGATTACACAAAAAGTGGTTTGAAAAAGATTTAAGGATTATACTTTTAATCCTTAAACCTTTTATGAAGTCATGTACAGTATTATTCTTTTTTATGTCTACTGTAAATTCAGTGCTACTCTATTAAAAAGTTCTTACTGCCGTCTATTTAGAGATTTACTGCTTTGTTCCCATAGTAAAGTTGAACTGATGTTTGCCATTCTGTCGTTAATGTCAGATCTATTGCATATTAAAGACATTTGTAAATACATTTCCAGTGAACGATCACAGGAGGATTTACCAGTCCCATTCATCCTTCCCTTTAAATGAAAAATTAAATAGCAATTAATGAACATAAGTCATGAACCACACTTAGGCCTGTGGGAGCTGTGTGTATTGAGTGGTTTCCTGGAGATGTGTGTGCATTCTGGGGCTTTGGGGATTTCAGTTTTGTTGAGTGTGTGTCTTCCAGTGGTCTTATTGAAAAGCAAGGGAGTCTCTTTCTCACGGGTGTGTTCTGCTGTCTCTTATAGTATGAATCCTCTGGGCTGGGTTTGATCAGCAGCAGACTGAGGACTACGCTCAGCCGAATCCAGGAGAGCCTAATAGACGTGGTGAGTAAAACATGGCACTTTTAATGCACTCTTTTTGTTTTTTCCTCTTTCCGTCTCACTCCTGTGGTTCATCTCCTCTCTTGGCCTCTCTTATATAACCATTATGAATCCGAGTGGAAATGGTAGTGTGCATTTATCTGAGTTCCCTATAGCCTCTCATCAGGCCTATCATCTCTTGCCCTCTCCTACTCTCAGCTATAGCAGCCACAGGTGAGTTAATCACCCTCAGTACACTTAGATGGCCCCGCACTCTTGTAATAGATGTCCTCTGGTTTCCATGGTTGCACCCATTAAGGCTGTCTGGGCCAAAGGCCTGATACCCACATTGCACTATATACCGCTATCTCGGTATCTCGGTTATTATATAGGATCCTTTCCCCAGATGCCTGAATGTCAAAGAGCAAGAAAAGGTAGGCTACTAGTTTGCATGAAATAACGAATTGTTTTTATCCAGTCAGACATGCAAGTTCTTGTGGTCAGTCTATGGCTCTGTGTCAAAGAATAAACCTAACCTACCTAGACAGCATTTTTAGTCATCGTAAGAGCATTCCCTGAAATTGCATTTACTTTTGGCTGCATTTTGAGGCAGCTTTATGGGTATCTTTCTGTAGGTGAGGCACTCCCAATTCTATTTTATGCTTAGCTCAGCAAGAAATTTCTATTCAATTTAGCAAACAGAGCCAAAAGAAAAGGTTTTTTTTTTTTTAAGTGTATAGTTGACATGGCATGTCAAACATGCTACAGATGACATGCTATTTCTGACATTATTTTGTATTATCATTTGTTGTCGAGTTCTTGTATGATTTTTGTATATATACACATTAAACAGCAAAACTTCAGTATTGATCATACTAGGAAATGTTACTTGAGCCCCAAATCAACATAATGAATGATTTCTGATGGATTATGTGACACTGAAGACTGGTGTAATGATGCTGATCAGCTTTGCCATCACAGGAATAAGTTGTTTTTAAATTGCTGTCCTTAAAAGAAAATACACAGGACTTTAGGTCTGTAAAAACACTTGCGTATCCATCTGTTTATGCCTTATGTATGGTAGGTTCTTCTGCGCCCATCCTCTAAGAACTGTTGTAATTTGTTTCACAAGCAGTGAATTAAGACTACAGTTTATTAGCTTGCGCCACTGACTAAGACACAACATGTGTCCCCATCATTTATTTGGTCATCAGTGGGAAGTTTCTGCATTTCTACTGTGTTCCCATGGGCTGTCAGGACGTATCAGAGATCGGCTCCCAGACATCTGCTCCCATTGGCACCTCTTGGATCACATATCAAGCGAAGCCATCACTTATCCCAATGGGCCTGGCATGGCCTCAGGTGTCTGTGATGGTGTCGAGAATTGATGGCCTGAAGAGTCATGAGAGCAATCGTTTTTTGGCTGGAGATACAGGCAGGTGTTTAAGATTATTCTAGGTTTATGACGATGATTTATTATGGCTATGCATTTCATATTCCCAAAAGCACTGCTTTAAAAGTTTTCTGTTAACACGTTGCAGTAAGGTCATGTTTGTTAAGTAGGGGATAATCCACAACTAGATGTGCATTAAACAAATATTAACGGACACCGTGGAGGTAAGAAAACACCCGACCTAAACTCAAATCGTTTAATGCACAGCTTGCCATGGATTATTCCGCTAAATACCATGGTCATTTGCCAGCATTGAGAAATCAAATCTGTTATTGGTGTTTGCAGTGCAATATTTGACCAGAAGGGTAAAAAATGACAGTTATTTTCATTAGATATGGCTCGTTAGATGTAGCATTCTGCCCTTTTTAAATCAGAATAAAGTAGTGTGGTATGATTACATTTATTTGAATGAATGAATTATAGCATTTATTTGAATTAAATAACAAAAGCGTGAGAGTGAGAGAGATGCGTGTGTGAATTACCTGCGTCTGTGCAGCATCTTTATACTAATGAAGCTACGCATTTCAAAAACGTAAAAAACAGCAATGTTTACCCCCTCATTGCTGAAGAATATAATGTAGTGAATCAGTAGTGAAGCTATTTTATTAATAATAACCGTGGGGCAGTGTTGATAAGTTTCTGTGCTCCTGAAAGTTCTGCATATTAGTAATTTAAGATACTAATATTTAACCCTTTAGGTGTTGACAAGGTACAAAGCTGTACATTTGAGGATACTTCACCAGTGAAAAGCAAACATTTTTTGCACTTCTTGCACTGGCTGTGTGCCTTAAAGGGATAGTTCACCCAAATATGAACATTTTGTCATAATTCACTCGCTCCAATGTTGCTCCAAACCTGTATGACGACTTATATTAAGGATATTTTGAAGAATGTTTTAGCTGTTTTTGTCCATACAATAAAAGTCAGTGGGGTCCAAAACTGCATTGATCTCCGTTTAATTTCATTGTATGGACAAAAATGGGTCTTCAACGTTTCTTCTTTTGTGTTCCACAGAAGAAAGTCATAAAAGTTTGGAACAACTTGAGAGTGAGTAAATTATGACAGAATGATGATTTTTTTAAATTTTTTGGGTGAACTATCCCTTTAAGGTCCAGTAGTTTTTCTACTGGAAATATTTATTTGACTGAACGATCAATAACCTCTATCCCTTATAGCCTTATTTTGTTCGTGTCATATTTCATTTCATGTCTCTTCTTAATAAGGTATCAGTCCGTTCTTTGTTCTTTGTATAACTCTTGTCAGCAATCAGAGGCGAAGCTGGAAATTTGAATTCACAGATCATTTAGCACCCCAGATGGGGAAGATACCTTGCCAGCTTCTATATTACGTGAGACGCACATCTGACATAGGAGCTGAGAACTTTGAGAATTATAGAAGTAAAGCACAGTAACACACTGTAGCAGACAGCGAGTGAAGGGATTTCCCATGGGTACGAACACCTACTGTGGCCTGCTTTCCAGCGCAGATATAATGATATCACTCTGCAGAATTAAAAGCTCTTTAAAAATTATTACCTCTTTTGCAAGACCAGACCTCCTGTGAGATCCAATCTCTGCTTTTCTTGGATAGTACAGGGAAAAAAAAGAATAGAAATGTCTAGAGGGAAAGCCGCTAGGCTCCGCCCCCACATGCACTGTGCTATTTTTGTACGGACTGATAAATATTTTATTACCTTAGATTCGCCCTCTGCCTTGTAAAAGCTTAGACTCTTTTTACGTAATTATAGACAGCTTGAGGTTTTTTTACCATATGCAAATCATTATTATAAAGATGAGCAAGGTGTCTAAATTAGTCTAATTAATCTAGATCATCTTCGTCAATTATTGTAGAAAATAAAACTCATTGTTTAGGCACCAGCATCTTTGCAATTTTTGTCAAAGGTATGTTATTTTTCGAGTGTGCAACATACAGTATTCATGCCACGCACACGAACAAGGTGGACGAGACCTCATTTATGAACCCATTATTGCTGCTCTTTTATAATGGCTTTTGTTCTTTGGATCTTTTGTTCTTTGGACTTCAGGTTCACACATCTGCCAGCATTCGATCTTTTCATTACATTGACAAGCTGGTCCTTGTGATGGTGATACTCAGCTCTGTCTTTTTATCACTTCTATCTATCTATCTATCTATCTATCTATCTATCTATCTATCTATCTATCTATCTATCTATCTATCTATCTATCTATCTAATCTATCTATCTAATCTATCTATCTATCTATCTATATCTATATCTACTGTCTGTCTGTCTGTCTGTCTGTCTGTTCTATCACTCTATCGTTCTATCTATCATTCTATCAATTGTCTGTCTGGTTTACATGCTAACAGGTGCTTCTCTTCAGAATCATGGGTTTTTACTTCAGGAGGGCCTGAGACAAATGGCGCTTTTCCATTACCAGTACCAGCTTGACTCGACTCGGCTCGCTTTTCGCTCCGTTTTCCATTGCAGATAGTACCTCCACGATAGTACCTGGTCGTCATAGCGACGCCGCAGGAAAATGCCGTGACTTAATCTTAATCTTAATCTTAAAACTTAATCTTCTACGCGAGGCACCCGCTACCCAAACACACAGGACAATGGAGGAAATCGAGTGTATGCTGTTTTTGTTTTTGCTGTTTTTTATTCAGGATACTCCGTCTGGCGCGTGCAATGATGACGCAGTGAATAGTGACGATTCTCTCTGACCAATCAGCAGTCTGCCGTGTTCACGGCACATTTTAGTATCGCCTCAGCTCGCTTAGAACCTCGCCGGAGGTGGTACGAAAAAAAGTACCTGGAAGCAGGTACAGGTACAACTTTTACACAGTGGAAAACCAAACAAAGCCGAGTCGAGGCGAGCTGGTACTGTGTAGTGGAAAAGCGCCAAAAGAGTGTGTATTTACCTGTCTTTGTTTGCACATAGATCTGTGTGTGTGTGAGTGGGTAGTGATGTGTCCACTGGGCAGTGCTGAAGGCTTCTGTTTCAGATCTGATAGTGAATTCTCCCTCGAGCCATCTGCAGTTTTGTGATTATCTTCTCCAGTGATTCCATCCAGTCCCTCAGTCCTCTGTTCTTCCAAGCTCTCTGTAAACTGTTTTTTTCATTTTTTATTACCACACACAAATACTTATGTTTGTGGCCGGTTCATTGGACGGTTACATAAACCGCTTAGACCAGTTAGTCATCTAATCCTCACTTTTTAACGTCATTGTCTAAAAAGATAGATTGGTTTAATTTGAACTGAAAGAGTAAGACTGACTTACCTCTTATCTAACTGCTAGTTGGTCAAGCTAGTTCTTAAGACACAGGCTGAATCCGAAATCGCCCCCTAAACCCTCATTCCCTATTCCCTACGTTAGTCCACTAATACTGTTCACTTGAAGGAGTGAGCGAACTCGGACAGCTATTGGGTGTACATCGGTTGTACACTCGTTATTGCAGTGCAATGGGATTGAATAAGTGCACTCAATAACGTCCACTATGGTTTCGGACACCACTACAAACTGCAACAAATAACGCCATTTGAGGGTATAGGGGGAGATTTCGGATTCAGCCACAGTCTTAACATAGTGGCTAATTTTATAGCATATGCAACCATTTTTTGAGAATGCGCGAGTTAAAATTATAGGTGGTCGCATTTGTGCGAGTGCATGGTCATGTAGCCCAGTTAAATTCATGCATGAATTCTCCTGCATTGAACTTGTTTTAGCGCCCGCCAAAGTGAATTTTTGTCCCGCCAAAGTGTTATTTGATCGGTGAGTAATGTAGATGAACTGCTGCACTTGTGACAGGGCGCATGTTTAACTGAAAGAACGAGCAGAGAGAGAGAGCCCCGGTCGCGCACGCACTCTCTCTCTCTGTAGCCACGCGAAAGTGTAAACAAGACTTCACCGTCTCCAAACTAAGCGCGGTCTTGCTCTCTCTCCCTCGCACATATTAATCAAAATAAATCGACACGGTGGTAAAAGGTCGGAACACCAAAGTTTCATGTGGGGCATTCGGAGATTTTTTTTTCCTGAATTACTGCTGGGTGTGAATTGTGCTAAATAAGTTGCCTTATCTTCTCTGAAAAGCGTTCCGGACATTCAGCTGACATAAAACAACACTTTAATTAAACGAAAAAAACTATCCAGTAATGAAATGTTTTCTGTGTTGACACAAATCTTGGATGTCCATGTCCTAACTGCTGGGATAATCACACAGCACGCATGACACGTCCAATTCGCGAACTAATGACTCCTTTGAACCGATTAATTTTAATGAATGGTTAAAACAACTGATCTTTTCAACAGTGAACTCAGGAGACGTCTGAATCGGTGTATAACTAATCAGTAACACTTTACAATAAGGTTCTATTTATTACATAAATTACATAAAAAGTACAGTTTGCTTACTCAAGCTTAAGCTTTAAAATAAATAAAACCAATTGTTTTTTTTGAAAAGCATATGACTATATTTTCCCACACAGTGCTATCAAGAATCGATAAGAGAATTGTTAAAGAATCGGATCGATAATCAGAATTGTCAGTGGCATTGTTATTGATAAAATCTTATCAATTCCCATCCCTATGTGAAGACAGTAAAATTATAATCAAACATTAAAGAACATACATGTTTTTTAATAGTTTTTTTTGAGAGTTAAAAGATAAAAACATTTTGCTAACATGAGGTCTTGTGTCACTGTCAGTCTTTTTACATCAGTGCAAAACTAGGGTATGCAGATTAAGACCACTATTCATTAGCATGTATTGATTAATCCCATGGCATGTAGCAAAAAAAAAAGGTGCGACCAAATCATATGCTGGTGCGACCAACTGAGAAAGTTGGTAGCACCAGTGCAACCAGTGGAAAAGTTAGTCTGGAGCCCTGCCACATATCCTTTTGTGCTTCAGTGTTGGTAACTTCTGTTCTTTTCAGCAACATTGTATGTAGTGTGGAACAAAGGTTTTAATTGAATCCTTGCCATCAATTTATTTATTTTTTTGGTTACTTAGACTCCAGCCATAGATCTTCCTGCAAGGATCAATTTCAGCTGTCTTAGAATGCATGCAGACAAGATGCTGCAGAAATGCAAGATGCCTTTTTCTTCTTGTCTTTAGAAAATAGATTAGAAAAATTACACAAGAAGAACTGTTCTAATAAGATTTTTGCGTTGTGGCATCAGTCCTGATCTGGTTCATTTTAAAATCAGATAAAAATTAGCACTTCTTTATGCCGTTGAGGCGCATTCCTCCTCTGGTCGCAGAGGTTTTGGCAGTCTGTCGTCTGCCATGGCTGTGTTTCATTCAACAGCTTGGCGGTTAACCTTAAGCCTGTGGTTGGATTGTGAGAGCTGGCACACTGACTTGGCTCATGTCATAGACTGGCCTGATGGCTTAGAAAGTACATCAGCTTGTGCACTAAATTGACGGTAGCCGCGTTTCCATTACCCTTCAAATTGCGCAAATTGATATTGTGAATTGAAAATACGCCCAATGGAAACAAGTCAATTTCGCAAAAACTCCCATTTTTTGCAAAAAAGTTGTTACGCTCACATGAGGTGGTTTTTCAGGCAATTTGAAAAAGAAATATTTCATAAAACTGCAATGGAAACAGTTTTTGCGCATTTACAGGTCACCTGACGTAGATGGCGCGGTGTGTTTGGACAGAATACGAGACAGAGTTCTTTATTAAATTCATAAAAGACAGAAGAATCACAGGAATACTGGAATCTAAACCTCAAAGAAATGCCACAACCAAGACCTCGAAGCAGAAATGAGGGAGAAACACCCAGAAACACCTCTCATGTGCTGCTCAAGTATAGGCTAAGGGTCTTTCCTTGCCATTTCTGATTGGATAACACACATACGTCTCCTTTGATTAATAAAAATGGCCAGTGCGGTGGCTGAGATACATAAACCTACCAACGTGAACCAGCTATGAATTTTGGAATGACACATCGTGAGAGGAAAAAATTAAGTTTTAGTCGCATAACATCGGTTAATGGAAACGCCGTCATTTCACAATAGTTTTTTGTCGACATTTTGAAAAAATCACAAGAGTTTTGCGCAAATCTGTATTGGAAACGCATCTAGTGAATTGCCTGTGACTTTTCCTCAATTGAAATGCGATGATTTCAATTTATCTTTGCTATTACAAAGAACCACCTTTATGAGCTCCAGAGGCTGTTTATTTGATTTCCCTTTTCCCAATGAAGCAACAGAGCTGTCCTTTTCTTTGAGATCCCATCCTGTAAATTCAATTAATACTTAAGAAATGGACATTTAAGAGATTCTAACGCAGGGACAAGCAGAGCTGCGGTCTGGCACAACACATGCAAATGAGGTCTCTAATTCTGTTTGACACCCGTCTAATGAGAAACGAATTTGGAAAATTAGGAGAGGAAGAAAAATGAGCAAAGAAATACATTAGACAGTAATTGCCAACTGACATTTCTGCCCTGTTTCTCACAGAAACCCTTGAGAGTGAAGAATCAAGTAATATTGGAGCCATTGCATTGTAAACATACTTACAAGAAGAACAACCCATTATGAACGGGATGTCTTGGGAACACCATCTGTTTAATTTAATTTTACAGAGCCAAGACGTTTTTCAATACCAAACACGTAAGCATGTGTATAATGACTAGAAAGATTGTTTAAAAATAAGTGGCATTATTTATCATAGATACTTAGGTGCCTAGATTTAGGTTTATTCTTAGAATATAATGCATTCCCTAACATGTTTCTCTCAGTGTCAAGGTGGATGTTTTTTAACCTCATTATAAGTAATGAATCCGTCATCAGATTATTTAAAACCCTAGTGGGTCACTCTTGCAGCATATCAGCTTCGACAATACAGGCGAGTTCCAACAATAGCAGTTATATTTCAAGAGGTTGCGCTTCCAGCTGATCTTTGTGCGAAGTACACTATATTTTTACAGATACCATTATGATGCTAGACCTCGAAGCCAGGAGGATTAAGAACAATTTTGTGGGTATAAAGTCTTGAATGCCATCATAGCCACAGAATATTTTACAAAGCCAAGGCTTTGAGGATGTACCGCAGAAGTATGTAGTACGGTGTTGGCAACATCCAGCACATGCTCTTGTTTTGTAGAGACAGCTTAGTAGTAGTAGTGTCATGGAAAGTAGTATTTGTCATTCTCAGTTATTTCTAAAATAAGCACAGTGTCTCACTGAAAAGGGCAAAGGATAGAAATGTTATCAGCTCGAGAAAATGAGAATGTCACAGAACCAACATTTCCAGACATTTCTTAAATTTTGAAGCTAGACTAATTGCATACCAGTAGAGCCATGTTTGCTAAAGATGTGACAAATACCTGAAGCTACTATTTTAAGAGCTTTTATATTTAGCTGTAATTTGTGAGCTGTTAGCCTGGAAATGTTCTTCTATAAGCATTGGTTTATCCACTCCAGTGAGTTTATTTAGAGTAATGGTAAAATTATAGTTTGTTTGTGGCACAGATGTCTGCCTAATTTTATGAAGTGGTGTGACTACAGATATTTACAACGACCCAACCCTGCATTTTGAATTTATGAACAATAATTATCTAAACTGCTTTTCACACTTCGTTAACATTTAAGTAAGGCAGTCATTATCACAAAATAAACCCTTAGACGGTGATCAGGGCGAAAAGTGCCTACTTACAAAATAAGAAAATAAATGACCATTCAATATTCATTTAAGGTGAAATTATCTTGTGACAAGGATGAGACCACAGGATTAATACGTTTTCTAATAATGGATACGAAGACCATAATATAATAAATAAATAAATATAAAAATAAATATAAAGTTGCTACATAGCTTTATATTTTGTATTTTTCATGCATAGACACATGTATGGGTTATGATAAACAGTAAACATTATAAAGACAATATGTTGTTTGCAAATTAAATGATTAGCTTTTATTTGTTGTGCTAAAGCCAAAATAAGTAAGTGATATATTTTAAGAAATATGTGATATGTTTGATACTCAATTTAAGAAAAAAAGATTAATTAATTAATTTTACAAAAGCTTGCACATATTTAAAAAAAAAAATACTGATTGAAATATTTTTTTTCCCTATCAAATTATATGTGGACAGTCTAGTGGTATACACAAATATTTGACCATACATTCGAGATACAAGTATTCCAGAGAGTCATGTAATCAGTGTTGGGAACGTTACTTTAAAAAAGTAATCAGTTATAGTTACTCACTACTTGTTCCAAAAAGTAACTGAGTTAGTAACTGAATTACTATAAAATAAAAGTAACTCGTTACCAGGGAAAGTAACTATTTGCGTTACTGTTACAAAAAAAAGTTGCTATATGTCAAAGAATTTGGATTTTTTTGAGCAGTTTTCACAAGTCAGTTGAAATGAGTAGAACAGACAGGTGTTTGTACATAACTTTCGATATTTATTGCATGTCGACAGACAGCAAGAGGTTTATCCTGCACTTCAAGCATTATCTATAAGAAAAGTAAACAGTTACACCATATAAAGTGCATTTAACTCTAGCAAATTAAATCAACCGCTCTCAACTTTTTATTAAAAGTTTTATTAATAAAGTAAAGGCATAGAACCAGTTTATTTGACAATAGTTTTATATAATTAGTTCATTAATTAAATTAATAAAAAGACAAAAAGACCTTGAGATCTGTTTGGTAATTGTACCTGAATGAATTGAAAATTAATTTGCTACATTTCAGATTAATAACGTTATATTTGTTTTCCTTAAAATTTTAATTAGCAGTAACTTAAACACTTTGCAGTTTGAATATCCATAAACAAAATTACGGAGCATGTTTTTATGTTTCCACTGTTCGATAGGGTTCGATCGCGTCCGCACCTCACACACACACACACACACGCACTCACACAGATGTAAACACTTTGCGCCTTTTCGATCGCGCCCCCCTCTCTCTCTCTCTCTCTCTCTCTCTCTCTCTCTGTGGCGCGTGTGCTGGCATGTGTGTAAAAACACTGGCTCTGATTGGCTACCATGAAACACATGACTCTGCCTTAGCCAATCATAATCGCTTAACTCGTTATTAACCCACCTCCTCACTAGCTGTGCGAGCCAGGGGTGCGTTCGGATTACACAGTTTATTCAATCAATGCATAGTAACGCAACGACTTTAAAGTCCAGTAATGTTAACGGCGTTGTAACGACGGGAAAAGTATTAGTTAGATTGCCCCGTTACTGAAAAAATAACGTCGTTACCTAACGCCGTTCTTTTAAACGGCGTTATTCCAAACACTGCATGTAATAAGGATTATTGATCATCATATGATGCATCCTGATGTTTGTGAATGCATAATATGTAACTGTTTATGTCTCATGTTTGTGGTTTAAAAAAAAAAAATCTCTCACATTTTATCTCATATTTATTAAGATAAAGTCACATGACCATCTCAATAAATATTGGATTTCCTGGAAGTTAATGTGCTGGATATATCCTTTCAAGTTTGTTTATTTATATGTCTGTACTATTGGTGAGATGAAATTCAGAAATACCTACAGACCCCTTGTGAAATGTCTAATAGACGGGACTCTGTTTGTGTCTACAATTAGCCTACCATTTTTCCCCAAACAAGGCATCTGAGATTGACAAAATCAGACCGCTTGGTCTAGTTTATGGGTTTCGAATACCACCTGTTTGGATCGGACTTTAGTTAATCAAGCAAATAACAGCCATTTGGGCTTTGCGATAAACTAAAGTGACAGCCAGACACAGGGATGGGACCTACTGGCTGAGCTCTCTGTTCTCTCTGTTACCAGTCGAGAGTAGGGCACACACACAAAGACAGGGAGTTAATTGGTGTGAAAATGCTCCGGCGTACACCCACACTGGCATGAGTGGAGGACATGGGATGGTAGCTCAACAGCGATGGACTTAATGAACAGTATAGAAGGGGGTCAGCTGGGGCTAAAGGAAGCATAGCACTCTGTGTGAGAAACTGTTGGAGAGATATCAGATGGGGCTGTTAGCGGGTGAAACATGGGAGGGAGGTTTAAAGAAATTGCTTGAAGAAAGTCTGGCAGATTTCATCTGATTTTGCCTTGGAAAATGCTGTAATGAGCAGACCGATTCAGGGTACTTTAACAGTGGCTGGATAAGGGTTCGACATGCAGTTTGAGTACCAGATTTGGCTTGGAAAGCTGTTAAAGTGATTTGTAAAAGTAAGAGGGTAACTAGTAGGAGTTCCTTCCTATGAATTTCTTCAACTATGGGCACTTGTGGCCTTTTTTAAAACACACTTTTCACACTTTTACTAGTTTTATATAATTTGGGCCCTATTTTAACGATCTGAAACGCAAGTATCAAACGCGAAACGCAAGTAACTTTGTGGGCAGATCTCGGCGGGATAAATGACTCTTGCGCCCAACGCAAATCTAAAATGGGTTGGTCTGAAGTAGCTTCATTACTCATAGGTGTGGTTTGGGCGTAACGTGAAATAAACCAATCAGAGCGACATCTCACATTCCCTTTAAGAGCAGGCGCGCTTGTTCCATGGCGGATTGCTATTGTAACGGCGGATTTGCCAGACGCACGCCAGGAGCGGTTCACAGCCGAGGAGACTGACGTTCTCATCAGGGCCGTAAAAGACAGAGAAGTGACATTGGGGATGGGAGAAACCCACCCAAATTAGCTTCGGCTAAACAGGCGTATAATAATTTGGGTAAATGTGTAAGCTAGATTTATGCCTATTTTTTCCACAATGATTTCCCTCATGTGGAATATTTTTCCTTGTAATTATGTATGGTTTGCAAAAATGGCAACTGCTGCGTCTGTGTATAGATGAGAGAAGCAAAGTGTATGCGCGTTGTGCACACGTGACATTATGGCCAAGCATGCGCCCTTAAAATAGCATCTGAACACGCCACTGAAAACGCGCCACTGACTTTAGACTAGGTTTTTCCTGGTCTGTTTCGGAATTGTTTTCTGAAACTGCAAAATAGCACCAGGAAACGTTTGCGCCGGAACACACCTCCTCTTTTCGCTGAACCGCCCCCGGGAGCGCAAGTTCATTCCCTAATTTACCGACGTGCGTCTGTGGAGGGAAAAGTCCGCTGTGCGTCGGGTGCAAAATAGGAATGATACATGCGTCTGTGTTCAAAGTCAATTGCGCTGGGTGCAAGATAGGGCCCTATGTCTTTTAATATAGCACAACAGTGAACATACACACTATATGAATCACTGGAGAATTTCGTCATTTGTGGTATTCTTTTTCTGCGTTTCCGCCACACTTCAAATTATGTTTTTTTTTTTTTTTTAATAGCATGACAATGATGGTGGTTTCTTTCCTTCTGGTAAGGCAAATTCCACAGCTAGCATTTTATTTATCCAAATACAAATAAATAATATTTTATCATTTTCATATATTTATATGTATAACTTTCATAATTTGAACTATGACATTATTCATGTTTTATAATACATTTTAAGATTGAAGATTAATTTTAAGATTGAGTCTTAAAGTTATACTGCTATACACACTATACTGTGAACGCCATTTAAAATGTAGCATAAATGTAGCATAATAATTGATGAAGATATGGTAAAAAGTTTCCATAACAAAAAGAAAAAAAATTGTTTTCTTGGAATTTTCTGAAGCTGAAGAAACGCTCAACTTAATAACATTCAACGTAATAATGCGCCAGTGAACATAACACGATCACGTTATTTTTCTTTATTTTTTGATCCTATTGCAGTTACACTTCATGTAAAACAAAATTTGGTGTATAAAAACAAATATTGTGAGCCCTTTCTGTTGTGCTCTGTTTGATTGACATGTGTGCACATGTTCCATGAAGCGTTTGAAGTTTAACCAGAACAGTGACCTTAATTTGCTTGTTTGCTGTTAGGACGCTCTGCTATGTTATTGAAATGCAGATACTATTGGATCATAACAGTGCAAAGACAGTGAATGTTTTTATTTACATAGAAATGTGTTTTGTGCTCATTTAAAGTGACTGACTGAGACTGAGTTTCTCTGTGCACAGTGCAAAAATCGGATTAAACAGTATTACAGTTTGTGGCTTCATTGATGCATTGTTGCCCTAAAAAGCATTAATCATCAAAGGGATAATATTTAGTTTGCAGCTTCCTGTACTTTCCCAAAAGTCCAGTTTAGATACCTTATAGGCATAAATGCATATGGAAATATGATCAAATGGGCTTGTGTCAAGAGATTTCATTTGTTTTGGTTCCCATTAATTAACTGTCTATTCCCTCGTTGGGTTTGTCAATCAATAATTTAAATATGTTAACGTCAGAACCCCAGACGTTTTGAGCTTTTGCATAATGCTTGATTGAATATGTATTTTGTGTGTTCATTTTGTTAAAGCACTTGATGAAGTGTGCATCAATTAAATATACTGTGAGTCATTATGAGTGTGCTTGGGTCAGCAGTTGGCTCTCGGTTGATCACCAATGAATGATTGCGCATAACCATTTTAAATGCTGGGGACTGTAATTAGATGCGCATTATCTACTCTCTTTTGTTAATAAGCTGCTCTGTGTTTTATCAACAGTGTAACTCAGCAGTGTTTATCAACAGCAACACCGAAATATCGTCTTTCAGGATCGCATTTTATAAAAATGTGCCTTTTCATAGTTATTTTGCGCATTGTTAAGAAAGCGATTCATTACATTTGAGGTTGTGAGGGCTTTGTAATTAAATTCTGCTATGTTCACAATGAAATGGATTTTTCCTTACCATTCCCACTCTTGGTCTTTTGTTCCCTTTCTAGAAGCAGATTAGATTTAAGCATTCCGAGGCTGTGGCGATGCTAGGCCTATGCTTGGGTATTTCAGTTGCGTGTTATCAGATTCCATTTCTCTCTCTCTTTTCTTTTCATTTTTAATAAAGCCCAAGCCCGAACTCTGGGGGTAGCACTGCTTTAGCCTTCGGTTTATTTGCAGTGAATCAAAATTCACAGAAAAGAGTCACCATTTCGAGATGAAATATTGACTTTTTGGGGGGCTTTGGAACCTTTTCCCTTCATATTTTAGACGGTAGCTTTAGCGCCCGATAAGAGGACAATTATGAAGCCTGGTGCATTGTTACGCATTCAGATTGATGGAGCGATAAATCATGGTAGGATTCGCCTCCTGGTCCAGCTTACAAAGATTACGCTCTCCGCCAGCTGTTAACCACTGGCTCTTTAGCACTGGGTTGCTAAAGAAGCTTGATTTCCATTGAGGTCCTTTAACATTTAATTCATTTGACAGATTGTTTGAAGCAATGTTCAAGGTTAAAAACAGCCTTTATCGACAGCATCTGTGATAAGCGGTCAGTTACAACAGAAAAGAATTTAACGATTTTAAGCATTTTCCGAAGGTATTAAATGCCGAAATGTGCATGTTTTTGTACATGCCATGAAAAAGTTTTGCATTGCATTGCTCTCACTGAATGGTTTTGCCATGGCCACTTTAAAGCTTTTAAATGTTCAGAATAAGAGAATTCCAAAATATTTAATATGACTTTTGGAAGGTTTACAAACTTATCACACCTGCATGCAAAGTTGCCTGATTTTGCCTTGACTCTGCTGTTGTGCTTTTGGTCTTTTGGCAGACAAATGTAGATGCTACAGATGGAGTACGGGATTCCTTTTATGTCTGTTTTCCAGGTTATGATTTAAAGGTGAGGCTAAAATGACTATAGATATATGGTACGGCTGTCATTGTTTCTGTAAACTGCAGCTTTTTTTTAAAAGACAAGTGCCGTGCACTTTCTGTCTTACAGATTATTAATGTTGCCAACATGAGGCTAAGACTTGTAACTGTTTCTTTTATTGTACAGTATAATTAATGTTATTTCACCAATTGCTCAGCTTTAACCTGTAGCTTTTGTGATATCTTCTTTAGCTTGGTGTCCTTTATAACTGTGATTTGCATGAAATACTTGTTTTCAGAGTTAATGCTCTGACTGAAAGCAGAAGGGATTCTAAATGGGATGCTAAGCCACCAAAGTCTACAAAATTATATTCATATGCAGATAATGAGCATTTGTATGCAGGCTCATCTGCCAAATTTATTTCCTGTTTTGTAGTAACGTAATTTTAAGCCATATACCTTTGCGAATCCTTGCAGTTAGTCATGCATAGCTCTTCCGAAAGTAAGAAAACTTTGTGTGCTATAATGTTAACTTCCCCAAGGCAGATATTCTGCAGAACCAAAAAATAACTGAACTCTGAAATTTCATATCAGGATCATTTTAATAGGATGATCATGAAGTTTAAACGTTTTTAAACGTTTTAGAACGTTTGTTCTAACTTTGTTTTTGCCATGATGTGCACATTACCAAAGCTAGTGCTGTTTTATTTTGGCCCAGACTTTCAAAATCAGTTGAAGGTAGACTATTTTTTTTTTATATAATGAGCGAGTACATCATGAACCATCTTCCAAACAGTGTTTTTGTCTAATCCGAGTCACTATACGGTACACCTATCTTAAGTATATTCAGACTATTTTAGACCATGCGGGAGAATTTTCTGAATTTAGTCTATATCTTGCAATTCTGACTTTATAACACGCAATTGCGAGTTTTAAATCAGAATTGTGAGATATAAAGTCGCTAAAAGTCAGTATTTTTTACCTCGGAATTAGACTTTATAACTCTCAATTGCAAGATTTAAACTCGCAATGGCAAGAAAAAAAGTCAGAACTGTGAGGAAAAAGTCAGAATTGTGAGATAAAAAGTCGCAATTATCGTTTAAATTGTTTTATTCAGTGACGGAAACAAGCTTCCATAAGAAAGACATGTATTCAGCAAGGATGCATTAAATTAACAAAAAGTGACACTAAAGACATTTATTACATTACAGAAGATTTCTATTTCTATTTATAGAATCCTGAACAAATATATCTGTCTTCACTAAAATATTAAGTCTGTTTTCAAAATTGATAGTAATTAGAATGATTTCTGAAGGATGTGACACTGAAGACTGGAGCAATGGATATTTTAGTATATCCAAATAGAAAACGGTCTTTTTAAATTGTAACCCATCATATTTTGTCTAGAGCACACCAGTGTCACCATCAGATCTTAACTAACAACGACTGTTCTGCCCTAATAGTCACTTTTTATTTGTACACATTTGTCATTTAGCAAGTTTTTTTTTTTTCTATTAGCTTTCTCACAGAGCTGTTTATCCTATGGGTCATTATCAGCACAACACCTCTGATGTGCAATGAATTTAATGGCTGAAATAGTATTTTTAAGCACATTTGTAGTTTGTATCTTCAGATAACTTATGGCAGTTGAACTCAAAGGGAATTTATTAATCTTTAATCTCCAATGTATGCGTGGTATTAAACCCAGTAATCCCATTATCCTCTCATGTTTATTCTAACAGGAACAGAATGTTAATCGTAACCTCATTACACTTGATCTCAATGGATAGCGTTAACTTCAGATACCATTCAGCAATAGTTTGATGCATTATTTTTTTTTGCCTGCTGTTTACTTGATACATATTCAGAATGCCCTCAAAGCTTGACTGCATTTGCATATATCCAGTATGATTTACAAGGGAGGAGTAGTACAACAACTGTCTTGCTATACAATTTGTTCTCATTTGGATTGCGATCCAGACTCTGACTTGGCTTTTTACACCATTGGCTGTGTAGCTTTGGCTGAATGCTTGAGGTCATTGTCTTGCTAAAAAACAAATCTTCTCCCAAGTCGCAGGTGTCTTTCAGACTCTATCAGGTGTTCCTGTGGGATTTCCTCCAGGTCATTCCTGTATTTTGCATTCATTTTATCTCCTACTAGGACTGAATGGTGTGGCGGTTTATACGGCTGCAACAGCATAATCTGTCAGCCAGTATCTTTTATACCTCAGTGCATAGATAAACCTAGTTTCAGCAGGCAAGGCAGCTTTAAATTATTTGCACGTGAGAGCGATAAAGTAGCATGGAGGAATATCAATAAGCCGAGTGGGATGTGAAAATTAAAAGGTGCAACCTTTATCATGTAAACACTGTTTGCATTTCCAAGTAGGCAGTTTGAATCAATCTAAAGTCCTTTTATAGTGTTTTTATTTTGCTGTTTTTTTCTGGTCCTTTTATTGTTTATTACTAGGCTGTTCAATGTGAAGCAGCTGTTTTTGCACTTATGCCAGAGTTAACATTTGTTATGAATAATCTTATCTTTTGGTCTGCGGCCATCAGGTTTTAAATCAAAAAAGAAAGTAGTTCACTTACAGTAGATCTTTGTAATTCGATGTATTATGTAATTTGGTATATTATTCAAAAATACAAATTACTACACTGTTATTCAACAAGCAAAAACTATATTGCTTATATTTTGGTCATGACCTCAACCAAAACCTTAATCTTCACAAATCGCCCAGGTCCTGCCACAGGGAAACATCCTGACATCACAGTGCCAATGGCATGTTCCTGATGTGTTTGGCTTACACCACACATCATTTAGTCTGATTTCCAGAAAGATAAATCTTCCAGCTGGCTTCAGAGTCTCTCGTGTGCCTTCATAAAAGAATACACTTAAGGAAATGGTGCACTATTATTGTTTTAGTTTGACATATCACAGAGCACAAATTGAATAAACTTCTACAAGTCACGGTAGTATATTACACTTCATATCACCTAATATTGTTATAGTCCATTGCTGGGTGATTTATGTCAAACACTCCACACCGTCCGATCACACAGACAGCAGAGCTCATCAATACTCATTTTGTGTCTTATAACAGAAGTTACACATTTTAAAGCCTCTAGAGATTCTGCATCAGACAGGAGGGAGATTGAAAAGACTCTGAAAAGGAGAGAGTGGAAAGATCAGGGCCATAAACAGGGGGATGAAACGGACCTGTGAGTAGAACTGCTGGAGGAAGGGCTTCTTGGCTGAAGGCATCATGGTGTCGAGATGAGGCTGAAGGAACTCAAACTGCTCCGCCAGAAAAACTCTGCAGGGAAGAAAAGGCCCAAATCAGAGAGCGCTTTTCAGCAAAACAATCACTATATGACATTACCCGCAGGGAACTGGCTGTGCTGAAACTAGTATGTTGGAGGAAAAATGTGTGATGTGGCTTGGATGTTTGAGGGTTACATGTCTGCTTTTATATTATTTTCAGAGAGCTTCTATTTTAAGAATGTTCAGCGACTATAAAAAGTATTCACTCCTCTGGAAGTTTTTGTTTCATTTAATCATACAGGATATATTTAGGCACTTGATCAATACAGAAAATATTCTTTCATGTCAAAGAGGGAGAAAAAAATATTAATCACAAAATTTTCAGAAGTATCAAGTTGGAATGTATCAGATGCAATATTTAGTCTGTGTGGATACTGTAGCGTTGTTTCCGAATATGTCTACTTCCATACTATATAGTAGGCGAAAAACAGGATGTGAGCAGAGTAGAGTAGATTCTGAAGTGCGCATTCGATGGACACTTTACTATCCCATGAGACCATGGGAGAGGATTTGTGAATGGAAGTGAAGCGACTATATTGTTACAATGACAACATGGCGGATAAAGAACGTCCAATTTTCATTCATACTACCAGGGCTTGACATTTAACTTTTTTGCTCACCAGCCATTGTGGATGGGAGTTTTCCAAAGTTACTGGATACTCAGCATTTAAATTTTTTTTTTAAAAATGAATATATTATTATATATAAGCCAAAGTGGTTAGTAGGAGTGACAGCATTTACACGCTGGGGTTGGTGGGGGTTAATGTCAAGTCCTGCTTACTACACGCATGCATACCATACTTTTTTAACAGTCATGAAGAAATTTTCAAACCAAGTGTAGCACCTACTATATAGTATGCGATTTCATACACAGTATAGGTCCCTATCAGCTTTGCACATCTGGAGACTGCAATTTATCTTCATTCTTTTGTGCAGAACTGCTCAAACTCAGCCGGTTTCATGAAGAACCAGATTTGTTGTCCTTCCTCAAGTTCAGCTATAAATTCTCAAGTGGATTGAGACCTGGACTCTGACTTGGCCACTCCAGGACATTTTAACATTGTTGTTTTTAAGTAGATTTGGCTTTATACTTTGGCTCACTGGTGTCTTGGAGACTCCATTTAGGGTTTCCTGCAGTATTCAGCATTTATTTAGACTCTTTGTTAGTTTACAATGTTGATTAGCACAAAAAAACATAAAAAACAAACAAAACAAGATTAAATGGTGTAAATAAAAGCATGACTCAGTCAGAGAGGGCTGAACACTTTTAGGGCCCTATTTTAATGCTCTAAGTGCATGGTCTAAAGCGCAGGGTGTAATTGCACTTAGGGTGTGTCCGAATCCACTTTTGCTAGTTTAACGACAGGAAAAATGGTCTGCGCGTGCGGCGCATGGTCTAAAAGGGTTGTCCCTATTCTCTTAATGAGTAATGGGTGTGTTTTCGGATTTACGTGCAATAAACCAATCAGAGTCTATTTTCCCATTCCCTTTAAATGCCAGTTGCGCTCACGCCATGGTGGATTCGCTATTTACATGACGGAATTTGCAAGCGGAAAGACTGAACGCTTCTCCAGAGCGCAAACGGATCTGCTTGTGCGTGAGGTGCAAAGCACGCGAACAGACCATCTACGGGACAAGCCGGATTCCACCATATCTTTATGTACACAATAATAATCTTTTCCATTGTAATTCTTTTATTTTTAACATCTGGCATGTTTGTGTGTTGCTGCGCGTCCCTGTGTGTGTAATAAGCAGAGTGTACGCGTGTTGTGGACCCGCCTCTAGGTGCACATTACTAATGCGCTCTTTAAATAACAAAAAAAATATTGCGCCATTGACTTTAGACCAGGTTTCAGTTGGTCAATGTCTTTTTCAGTTGCCTCAAAATAGCAACGCACCAACAATGCGCCAGAACACACCTCGTTTTCAGACCAGCACGCACAAATGGGCGCAAATGCATTTCCTATTTAAACAACGTTGCGCAGGATGTGAAAATCATAACTGCGTCAGGCTGAAACTAGCAAAAAACACTTGCATCGCGTTCTGCGCTGCATTGCGCCGGGTGTCTGATAGGGCCTTTGCTGTTTTATATGTGTAAGTTTAAGATGTCTCTGTAGTTGGCATTTCGTTTCACATTTCATCAGACGTCGTGTACTGCACATGCCTTTGGGTTATGGTCTTTTAAAGGTCATTTCATGGACAGATTGATTACAATGGACAGTGTTTTTTTATATATATAGTACAATCCGATGAAAGATTTCTCTTGCATCCTTCAGCATAAATATGTTTTTGGAAGATATTTGTTCTGACCTCATTGAAAGGATGAATGTCATATAGTGGCCATATAATTCTGAATATATTACACTGGACAAAAGATCAATATTGCTTTCAGCTTTGAACATGGTGAAATTGGTGGCCAGGAAATGACCTCAGAGTCTTTCATGTTTAGACCAAAGTGCAGAGACAGTTAATAGACTCCGGTCAGAATTCATTGATGCTGAATTGCCTGCTATTTGCTCTCCAATAATTTATATTGTTCTCTGGAAAGAAAAGTGAACGCTGGGAATGTTTAAGTTTGGGATCGGTAAGATGTTTCAATATTTATGAAAGAATTATCTCATGCTCACCAAGGCAGCAGTTATTTGATCAAAAGCGCAGTTATTTGATCAAAAGCACAGTACTAATAATATTAGTGCAGTAATATTGTTAATTTTGTATATATAAAATGTAATTTATCTTGTGATGAAAAACCTGAACTTTCAGCATCCTTACTCCAGTCTTCAGTGTCACATGATCCTTCAGAAATCATTCTAATATGCTGATTTGCTACATAAGTAACATTTTTAATTATTATCAATGTTGAAAAGAATTGTGCTGCCTAATATTTTTTATGGAAACCAGTAACCGTTTTTATAAATATTGTAAATAGCAATGTCTTTACTATCACTTTTGATAAATTGAATTTTTGTTTTTAAAAAAAAAAAAAAAAATTTCCCACCCACACATATATTAGTTAACGTTGAATGCTCTTCTAAATCTGTAAGCGATGCATGCAGACTGGATTGGATCTCTTTTTAATTCTACAGGGAGATGTCTACACTATCAAATCAAGTTGTATGATTCATTCATGTAGAATGTAATACACACATCCGCAAAGGCAGCACTTCAGCGGTAATAACATATGGCCTGAACTGGTTAGTGTAAGGATATTGGGAAATAAGGCTTTGAATATTAATGATGCAATGGCAAAGATCAAATTGCATTGCACTGTTGTGATATCTCAAACCAATTTTCATGTTTTGTGAGATGATTCCTCAGGTTAATGCGAGCTGTTTTCACATCACCTAAAGAACAGATTGTTTTGGGGGGGTTTTTGGCCTGCTCTGAATTGTTTGCAATTTTTTATTGCAATATTTAATATGAAAATCCTGTCATCATTTACTCTTGTTGTTCCACAACCACTTTATTTTCTTCACTCCGTCAATCACAAAAGGAGATGCTCACAAAAAAGTCGTTGGTCTTTCCAAAGTGAACATTAATCAATTTCTGTGATTTTAGTTTTATTATAGTTGTATTAATATTTTGAATTAGCTTTTATTTTTATATTTTTAGTTTTCATGTTCATTTTAGTTGAATTTTTAGTCATTTTAGTATGTGCTTTTGTCATTTTATTATTTGTATTATTATTTTAATATTGCTATTTAGGTTTTATTTTTTTATTTTTTTTCAGTTTTAGGTAAGCTGTGTCCGAAACCCGTTTCCTATCTCCTATATAGTGCACTACTATACTACTATAGTGCACTGTATATCGGGGAAACAACTTCATTTCCTTGTGTTCGCTCACTCCTTTATACCCACAATGCACTCTGATTTCAAGAGTACATCCTATGTACACTCACTGAAGCACTATTTCCCATAATCCAACGCAAGCTGCAAGAGGGAGCAAGCGAGTTTGAACGAGAGATGAAGTTTGCAGCTTTTTTATTCCTGCTTTATTTCACACTGGTTGTAATTCTTTCCTTTTTTATCATTATTAATCATCATTATAGTGGACTGAACTGCCATGCACTAGAAATTAGTGAACGAGTGAGTGATTTCAGACACAGCTCAAGTTTTTAGTTAGTATGTATTTATTTTCAGTTAATAATTGTAGTGCTTTAACATTTCAGTTTATGGCAACATTTCTACATTTATATTTTTATAATTAATATTTAATAATAATTATTATTATAAACATATATAGTACACTCACTGAAGCACTATAAATAAACATATAATTCATATTTATATTTTATTTTATTTCATCTTTATTTCAATTAACAGAAATGTTTTTGATAGTTTTAGTTAATAATAACCCTGAATCAAGGAAGAAAATACAGGTTTGCAACGACAGGAGGAGAATAAATGACTGAACTTTCATTTTTGAGTGAATTATTCTTTAGAGCAGACTTTTAAATGAAGTGATTACAGTTTGATTATATGGTATTTGTGTTAATGTGACATCTAAATGGGATTTCAGTTAAAGTAAATGTGAGTAAATACACAGCACGGTTTGTTAATTTGGGGTTTTAATGGCTCTCATTCTGTTACATCATGGTTTTCTTTGGTGAGTGTGTAGGCCTGTGCCATTTGCTGCAAAGCACTCTTGAAAATGGTTATTAAAGACTGAAAGGACGCTTCACCTTACAACCCAGGATGATGGGAAAGCAGAAGCGTGTGCAATCCTAATATAGGCTACAATACATATGAGCAAAGCATTAGCATGTGGTCACAGAACTCACAGTTCCTCATTAAATATTTGTTTTTGTTGTTTTATACTGTGTTTGGTCTCATTTGACAGCTCATTTATTGTAACTCTAAACCTCTAAAGTAGTTATCCACTTTCTGGTAATGAAAAGCGACTATGACTTACTTAATGGTGCACAATAGTGTTAGAAGAACATTTTGTTTCTGTATGTCCAGCAAGTAGTATTTCAAAGGAAAGCTTTTTCCTTTAACCAAGACATTTTTCAGGATAATTGGTTGGAAAAACCCCAGTTCCAACACTATATGTGCACATTTCTGAATCTGAAATCAGTCATTCAAAGCATATTATTAAACCTCTGTTCATTTTGTTTGTTAAATAAATAAGTACTGGCAGTATTTTACTGGAGTCTGGACACCATATTCTTTTGAGGAATAATTTCAGTCCTATTACTTTCATTCGGGCAGGATGAGTCTAGAGCCGTTTACACCTGGTATTAAGATGTTTTGGTCGATCGGATCACATGTAGACGAGGAAGACACATTCCTGTTTACACCTGGTGTTTTAATCCAGCTCTTTTGCCCACTTTCAAACACTTCTGTCCTGATTTCTTCGAGGGGGAGGGCATTGTGCAATATATATATGAACGCGCCCAGAGACGATGGAAAAACACACGTAGAGCATCAACTTTAGTTTCTTCTCTGATGGCCGCCAGACCACGCCGAACACTGTGAGTGTGTGTTAAAAATCAGGAATAGTGAGAGAACTTTGTGCTTGGTACGATTTTCGTCTTCAAACCAAACTTGGGTCTCCAGGCGACAACGTTTAAATCCCGTCTGGCTAGCGCTCTTCCCATAATGTTTAGGCATTAGGTCAGTAGGCGGGGAGTAGAAGGTCTTTCGCGGCTGTTTGAACACATTCAACCACATGAGCGTTTACACTACGAAAGCAATCCGGCCGATTGCGCTTTACCTCTGGAAGTGGACGAAAGTGGACAAGCTCAAAACGTTTTAGACCCCATTTACACCTGTATTTAGCGTCCACTTGTGTTGTGACCCAATCGACCAAAACTCATCTTAATACCAGGTGTAAACGGCCATTTTTAGATCTGTAGATTGTTTGCTTTATTCCAAAACAGGGACTTAATTTGTTACAATGTTGCATTTTCTTCTTGGTTCGGTTCACTTTCACAAGGCAACATTTCAAAGCGTACCAAAATGTGTTTATGCAAGTCACATGTGAGTAAATCTGTCCTCTTATTGGTCATATATATGAATTATATTATGAATATATTGATACCGCTTGGTCCGTTGGGTCGGATTGCTTTCTCGCCTCAACCGAACCGCGAGTTTGTTTTAAAATGGCCTAAATGTTTGTTGTTGTTCCTGCAGGAGGCTGGAGGGGAGAGCGCAGGTCCTCATGTTTCTCCTGAGGAAAGGAAGGAGAAGGTTCCCAGTCCTCATCTCAGTCAGCTGGTGATCCTGACGGCCAGTGAAACGCTCTATGGTTTGGCTGAGAGAGTCGTCGCCACTGAATCACTGTAAGCTACTATAAACCGACTTACTTAAAGACAGAGTTCCACATAATATGAAAGTTGTTTTTATTATTTTATTTACTCACCCTTGTTTTCGTTACAAATATGTGCAGTTGTGGCCAACAGTTAAAAAAATTGACATCTTCACCCTTTATTCAAATATTATTAAAAATGTCTTTAAAAAGATTTTGTAAGCATGTTGCTTAGTTGTTTTGATTGTGATAATGCAATGAAACATGGCAAATTGTGTGGACATCATTTTTGGCCAGGCTGTCATACAAAGCAATTATGAACACCTGCCAAAACGAGAACTAATGAAATATTAATAACTGATTATGTTGTAGTCAGTGTAGGCTTTTTCCTGTGAGCTGCTTTTTTTATTCGTAAAATAAAACCTGTAGTTGTAGTTTGCCTTAATTTGACTTATAATTTTGTCAGATAACTACCTTAACCAGGTTTAGTGTTTTGTTCTTCTCTAATATTCAAACTATTTAAAAAATATATAAATATTTTCCTCATAAGTTGATGGTTTAATTGAACTTGTAGGGTCATTAAAAACAAATATCCCTTCCGGACATCATGGCCACTGCTATATGTATACACACAGCATTTATTTATAATAATTAATTAATTATATGTTATTTTACTAATTAAGATTTTAATGTTTTTGAAATAAGTTTATTTTACTGCATTTGAGAACCAATTTCTTCTTCAAAAATAAATTTTAATGCATTTAAGAAGAGAAACCAGCCAGACGGTATCAGCTTCATATATCCAGCTGTATGTGTGATTTCTCTGTAGCAGAAGCACACAAATGAACACATTTACATTAAAAATCAAGCTTATTGTTGCTAGGTCTTGAATGTCTAACCTCAGCAGCCTCCTTTCAACCAAGCCTGTCTAACCAATCAGTCATATCACTGTGGTTATTATCTAATCAGCGAACCCCATTAAGCCTTGCTCTCCCTGCGGATGAGTCTACAGGAGTGGGCTGAACCAGCTTTGGCAACAGAAAGGAGAGTTCATTTCATTAAGTGATGTGACACCGCAGGGGCTGATGAGAGCTACCTGAATCTCCTCCATTATTCCAGAGAGCAAGTCGTCAGGCCTTCAAACCACGTTTTATCTTCCAGTCCTCCTATTCTGACCTTTTTCCCGTTCGACCGACTGTTCAGCAAGACGTTAAGCCTTCATGAAACTGCAGGGAATACTCCCTTGTAAATTCACAGAGAGAGTTTGATCCTCCCTATAGTTGCTTTAGATGCATCCAGATGGCGTTCGATTCGTGCCAAGCGTTGTGCTGGAGAACATTTTCAAAGTCTTAGACTGAAGACGGATCAGAAGATCCAGAGGCTAAGCCTGGAAAAAGTTCTTCTTGGGAACGAATGGCTGTCCGCTTCTTCCTGATGCACAAAAACTCAACCACATTGAGTCATCAAAGCGGTGAAGATGGGCTTTCCTTGTGGAGCATGTTCATGCTTAGAATGCACTACACACAAAAACACCTCTTTTTTTTGAGAAGGTCACATGTGAGTTTTATTCTCACTCTTGTTTTCTCCTCATCCTGCTTAATGGAATAATCAATGAAGGCTTCAGAGTCTGAGCAGAGAGCAGGCATGAGGGTGTGAAAGATAAGCGACAAAACAGGGTCTCTTGTTACTTTCTGAGTGCTGTATTTATACAAGCGTAACCATACGAATCTTCAATTATACCCTATTCCATCGACACCACATGTATGAAACTATATATATATAAAACTATATATATACATTATTTATATTTATACTACAGGGCCGTTGAATGCTTGAATCTGATTGGTTGATGAACGTTCTAAGGTGTGCATTATTTTCAGGGAAACGCACGGCTAAAGTAGTTCCAGGCAGGTCTTGACCGCATTACAGTTCCATATCACTTCGCGTAGTTAACTGTAATAACGGAAAATTGGATACAATTCATAACAAGAAAAAACATTTAGCCCCATGCGCTTGATCTGCAATTTTCAATGTCTAGCTTCACAATCAATGGAAACATGCAGTTTAATTTTAATAAATAAAGTATATAGTCCTATCTATATTATAATCAATAGAAAATTAAACTGAATATAGGCTAAATAAATGGATAGTCCTGCAGCACGGATTTTTATTGCAGATAATTTAACAAATAAATAATTATTGATTGGCCTACTTGTTAAAAGGGCTTTGTGTTTCATTTATTTGGCTAGTCTACTGTCATCTGTCAATAATAGAAACAAAAGAATTAACGAATTAATTAAAACGAATTGAATTAATAAATAAATAAATAAATAATAATATTGACGCACATGCTTTTCTGTCTCATTATTGCACATGTCTCTCTAATAACTGCATTAATAACTGCATAAAGCCGGGGACACACTTTAAGGCCGGTTATGAATGTTATTTGATTCTTATGATGACTGATCATGTCCAAACGCGTGTTCAGCGCGTTCAGTCTGTGTTCAAAGTCGGTGTTTAAAATATGCTGCGATGAAAACAGTCAGAGAATGTGTCTGCTAGTCGTGTGTCCCCAGCATTAGTCTGCTATCAGTGGCTCAAACCTCCGTTACTAACTCTAAAATGACGTTTTGGAATTAGCAACGGAGGCATGGGATTAGATGCGTAAGAAATTAGTCCTACATACAAGAGCGTTTTAATGACAAAAACTTTACAGACGTCTTGAAATACATAATCTGAACAATGTTTCGAGGTGTGGTAACTGTAGTATAAGCGGAATAATTGACTTCAGGCCGTTGAATTATTAGAAAAATAATGCACACCCGAGGTGAACGGCCACTCCGCTTCGCGTCGTGACCGCATTACCACCTCGGGTGTGCATTATTTTTCTAATAATTCAACGGCCTGTCGTCAATTATTCCTTACATATACAGTGGGGAGAACAAGTATTTGATACACTGCCGATTTTGCAGCTTTTCCCACTTACAAAGCATGTAGAAGTCTGTAATTTTTATCATAGGTACACTTCAACTGTGAGTGACGGAATCTAAAACAAAAATCCAGAAAATCACATTGTATGATTTTTAAGTAATTAATTTTTTTTTATTGCACGACATAAGTATTTGATAGATCAGAAAAGCAGAACTTAATATTTGGTACAGAAACCTTTGTTTGCAATTACAGAGATCATACGTTTCCTGTAGTTCTTGACCAGGTTTGCACACACTGCAGCAGGGATTTTGGCCCACTCCTCCATACAGACCTTCTCCAGATCCTTCAGGTTTCGGGGCTGTCGCTGGGCAATACGGACTTTCAGCTCCCTCCAAAGATTTTCTATTGGGTTCAGGTCTGGAGACTGGCTAGGCCACTCCAGGACCTTGAGATGCTTCTTACGGAGCCACTCCTTAGTTGCCCTGGCTGTGTGTTTCGGGTCGTTGTCACGCTGGAAGACCCAGCCACGACTCCTCTTCAATGCTCTTACTGAGGGAAGGAGGTTGTTGGCCAAGATCTCGAGATACATGGCCCCATCCATCCTCCCCTCAATACGGTGCACTCATCCTGTCCCCTATGCAGAAAAGCATCCCCAAAGAATGATGTTTCCACCTCCATGCTTCACGGTTGGGATGGTGTTCTTGGGGTTGTACTCATCCTCCTCCTTCCACGGCGAGTGGAGTTTAGACCAAAAAGCTCTATTTTTGTCTCATCAGACCACATGACCTTCTCCCATTCCTCCTCTGGATCATCCAGATGGTCATTGGCAAACTTCAGACGGGCCTGGACATGCGCTGGCTTGAGCAGGGGCACCTTGCGTGCGCTGCAGGATTTTAATCCATGACGGAGTAGTGTGTTACTAATGGTTTTCTTTGAGACTGTGGTCCCAGCTCTCTTCAGGTCATTGACCAGGTCCTGCCGAGTAGTTCTGGGCTGATCCCTCACCTTCCTCATGATCATTGATGCCCCACGAGGTGAGATCTTGCATGGTGCCCCAGACCGAGGGAGATTGACCGTCATCTTGAACTCTTCCATTTTCTAATAATTGCGCCAACAGTTGTTGCCTTCTCACCAAGCTGCTTGCCTATTGTCCTGTAGCCCATCCCAGCCTTGTGCAGGTCTACAATTTTATCCCTGATGTCCTTACACAGCTCTCTGATCTTGGCCATTGTGGAGAGGTTGGAGTCTGTTTGATTGAGTGTGTGGACAGGTGTCTTTTATACAGGTAACACGTTCAAACAGGTGCAGTTAATACAGGTAATGAGTGGAGAATAGGAGGGCTTCTTAAAGAAAAACTAACAGGTCTGTGAGAGCCGGAATTCTTACTGGTTGGTAGGTGATCAAATACTTATGTCATGCAATAAAATGCAAATTAATTATTTAAAAATCATACATTTTTGTTTTAGATTCCGTCACTCACAGTTGAAGTGTACCTATTATAAAAATTACAGACCTCTACATGCTTTGTAAGTAGGAAAACCTGCAAAATCGGCAGTGTATCAAATACTTGTTCTCCCCACTATATATACATATATATATTAGTACTTTAAGTAAGTTAGTACTTTAATTTTGCAAGGCACACTAAATTGACCAAAATTGACATTATAACATTGTAAATGTCATTTCTATTCATCAGAGAATCCTGACAAAAAATGTATTAAGGCTTCCATAAAAATATTAAAAAGCACAACTGTTTACAACATTGATAATATTAGCATATTGATACAAATCATTAGAATGATTTCTGAAGGATCATGTGACCCTGAAGACTGAAATAGGAATAAGCTTTGCCATCACAGGAATAAATTACATAAACTAGAAAACGGTTATTTCAAATTGTAATATTTAGGGACAGGCGTTAGTGAATTGTTTTACTTTATTTTGTTTTATTTGATTAAATAAATGCAGCCTTAGTGAACATAAGAGACTTTTTTCATAAAGATTAGAAAAATTTCACCAACTATAATACACTGAAAACCTACATTTTGGCAGATTGTTTCTAAAAGGAAATATATTTGTCATTAAATGTTTTCTCAAAAAAAAGTAATAAACTTATTCTGCATAACAATATTCAGTACCTCACAGAAAATCGAATTCTTCAACATATAACTTTTCATATTCTGCTTTCACATCAACTCTAGTGTTCATTAGGTGTTATATGCAAATATGTGGACTCTCATTGCTCATTGAACTCTTATCTCTGTATGTGGGCTGTCATTAGCATAAATTACCTGGCAGTGTTTGGTGAGCGGTCCCGGTTGTACACAGCCATTGGCAGCGTTAGGAGTCAGTGATTTATAATTACCTCTTCTTTCAGTTAATTCTTTGCCTGCAGAATTTTGTTTTGATTCCTGGATGCAGTTGATTTGCTCAGACCACGTACATTAATTTTATGACTGTGTGAGCCATCTTGTTTTTCAAAGTTTAGGTTGTAAGACAAAACAACAGAAAAACTAATAATTCAGCAGTTCGAAAATTATGCTAACAAATGGTAATTTCCGATCTCATTACATTGCCTATAAAAAGTATAGTATAGTATTTACTTAATTTGACTTTCTCACCAATTAACACAAAAACACACTATAATGTCAGATATCGACAGTTATACAAATACAATTTTTACCAATGGATTGTTTTAGTTTTGAATAGTTGTTTGTTTTCTTTTGAAATGACACACTTGCCTTTGGTGAGGTTTTTTAGTAATCTTTTGGTTATGTATCTCTCTTTAATGCGTTTAATGCTTTAGATATGGACAAAGACAAATTTCAACTGCGGTGCGTAGCCAATGTTATTTAATTGATTGTAGAAATCTACATAAATACTGTCTTGAAGGGGAGAAAACTTACTTTGTGTTTAATAACTAGAAAATTGAAAACTGAAAATAAACTGAATTTCTTTTTTTTTTTTCTGTATATCAGTGTCAAATAATCTGAGGTTCAATGTTGTGATTTAAAAAAAAACAGTGAAATATTTTTATAGTAACTGTAGCTCTTAATATAGAAGCCCTTATATTTAGCTCTCAGTCTATCTGTAGGTCTTGTCTGAAAAAAAAAAAAAATGTAAGCTTAAAATGTAAGCATTGAACTTCCTAGTCACATCACACCTTTTTTTTTTTCACCACTGTAACTAGTTTTCAGCACAGCCAGTTCCCTGCGGGTAATGTCATATAGTGATTGTTTTGCTGAAAAGCGCTCTCTGATTTGGGCCTTTTCTTCCCTGCAGAGTTTTTCTGGCGGAGCAGTTTGAGTTCCTTCAGCCTCATCTCGACACCATGATGCCTTCAGCCAAGAAGCCCTTCCTCCAGCAGTTCTACTCACAGGTCCGTTTCATCCCCCTGTTTATGGCCCTGATCTTTCCACTCTCTCCTTTTCAGAGTCTTTTCAATCTCCCTCCTGTCTGATGCAGGATCTCTAGAGGCTTTAAAATGTGTAACTTCTGTTATAAGACACAAAATGACTATTGATGAGCTCTGCTGTCTGTGTGATCGGACGGTGTGGAGTGTTTGACATAAATCACCCAGCAATAGACTATAACAATATTAGGTGATATGAAGTTTAATATACTAATTATAAAAGTTTTTGTAAAAGCCTTGTAAAAGTTTATTCAGTTTGTGCTCTGTATGTTAACCTTTAAAACAAATGATACTCTATTTCTGTTTTTTTTTTTTTTTTTCATAATTTTCCAATAATCTTGCTGGATAAACATTTTACCAGTATTTTATTTCCTTTTTTGTTATTCTTTATTCTTCTAAATATATGCATATTTAATTTAAATGTACATTTTGTATCTTTACATCCACATATGATTTTAGTTTTCTTAATTTAGGCAATTTATTTATTTATTTTAAATGAGTTGAAATGACTTAATTTAAAGCAGTAACTGAACTTCATTTTTGAGTTGAATTGGGGGAAATTGATTCCCATTTTAGAGCATATACGTCCTTTTTATGAATATCCTTATTATTCATTGCTTAGAACTGAAAGTATCATTAAGAAGTAAAGCTGCACAATAGAACATTTGGGGGATTCTAGGGTTTCTTTATCACTACATACTTTTGTTATGAGTACATAGCAATTCATGTACAGCAACTACTTAAAAATGTTTTTGGATCTTGGATATTTGACTAATACTGAACTGTTTTCCACACTTTGCCTGATGGTTATGTATAGGTGCTCTTTATTTTGACCTTTTCTATGCTCTTATCTCTATAGACTGTATCTACAGCCAGCGAGCTCCGCAAACCCATTTACTGGATTGTGGCGGCCAAAGCCATAGATTACGAACAGATGCTGTTACTGATGGCTGGAGTGAAATGGGACATTAAAGAGATAATGTCACAGCACAACATCTATGTGGATGTCCTTTTAAAGGTAATGTGTTTTTGAGGTCGTGCAGTGGGTTTTATGTGCGAGAATAACGTGTGGCCTCCCTCCTCTCTGTTCATTTTCACACTAGAGGAGAACACACTTAGACGTGCATCAGTAAAGATCAGCCAACCGTTTCTCCACTCATATTCTTGGCTTGCTTAGTCAATTACAGCACGGTTTGTTTAGTTTTAAGGAAACTGTCATGCCACAGTGGCAGAGCCTTGCTGACATGTCCTATCCACTCATCTGCTGTACTCACCTGACAGGACACTCGATGATCGAAATTTGTGGTGTCAGAATGTGTGTTTCAGAAGGTTATCCAGAGGTCTCAAGTTAAGGTTGACATGCTGCGTTTAACTGAGAGAGACAGGCGACGACTCAAACACTGTACAAACACTCACTCAAGTGACGGATGTGATTATGGGTTGACTTTACTGATGAGGTGAGGGAATATCAGTAGAGCCCTGCACGGGCCTCAAATCTAGGCCCGAGCCCGGCCCTGGCCCGAGACGCTCAGGCCCTAGCCCGACCCGTGTCCGACAGCTCATCAGAATTATCAGCCCGAGTCCGACCCGAGCCCGTTTTTTTTTTTTTTTTTTTTTTTTTTTACAGCGGCAGACTGCCATTAAAATATGTCTGTTTTGTTAGTTATGTTTCTTTTCTTTTCATTTCATTTCTTTATTAAGCTAATTTAGACAAATGTTTGAAGCATTTAAAAAAAAAAATGACGGCCAAGCAAGCCGAGCCAACAGCGAGTAAAACATGTTTGATCAATTTAGCCTCTCAAATCAACGCTAATACTTTACTTAGCTACAATAAAATCCATAGATATAAAACACTTCATGCATATCACACAGACAGTTAGTTTAATGTTTATTTATTAAACCACAGTGAGTAATTTTTTTTTGAAATACTGAGGCAGGCTCAGGCTGCTCGCAACAGCGCTCGCAAACGAAATGAGCAATAGTCAATCTAAACAAATTAAATTAAATAAATCAAAAACAAACTTGCAGGTTATCTTACCTCAAAAATGCACCACAGAACATGGCCATTCTTTTTTCCAGTAGTTTCCAACAGTTAAACGAAAATAAAGTCCAATCGAACGAAAAACGAAAAACATCAGTAGTTTCCAACAGTTAAACGAAAATAAAGTCCAATCAAACGAAAAGTTAGAACAGTCTTTTACAGAGCATCGTGGAGAAAAAGAATAGCATCCACAGTGGAAGATTTTAACCTAGTCCTCTCTTCTATCACTTGCGATTTTTCTCTTAATATTCTCCATTATTTGCACATGAGGTGAATCGTTGGTTCCGCTGATGGGAAACCTTCTGTGTGTGTGTGTGTGCGTGCGTGCGTGCGACTGTCATGTCAATCATATGTCAGTGTAATTATAAGTTTATGAAAGTTATGAGGTTATTAAATGTCTTTCTATGTTTGTTTTTCTATCGTCGACGTCAACTTCTCATATTTTTTTTTTTATTAATGTCTAAAAATATAAAAAGAAGGATAACTCAAAAAAGGCCCGAGGCCCGGCCCGCATGTGAACTATGACGTGAAAATTGGCCCGAAGCCCGGCCCTAGGGGCGTAAAAAAGTCGGGGCCCGTCGGGCTCGGGCTGAAATGCAGGGCTCTAAATATCAGCTCCTGGGTGCTGCAGTCTGGAATTATTTATTATTTATCTGCAATTTACATTACATACTTTCATGTACTGCATAAGAGGAACATTATTTCTAAAAGTAACAGATTACATTATTGCATTACTCATAAAAAATAATTAGTTATATTGATACTATTCATGTAAGGTAATGTGTGGTATTAATAATAGATGTTGCATTGCTTCAGTTATTCACTGCATTATGATGTTAATTTAATATTTTAAAGTTATTTTAAAGTGTAATATTTCACAATATTAATGTTCTTACTGAATGTAGAGACTCAAAAACAAATCTTATCGACCCAAAACTTTTGAATGGTAATTTATATATGGTATATCCATCCATCTTCTTCCACTTATCCGGGACCGGGTCGCAGGGCAGCAGTCTAAGCAGAGACGCCCAGACTTCCCTCTCCCTAGACACTTCCTCTGGCTCTTCTGGGGGAATACCGAGGCGTTCCCATGGCCAGCCGGGAGCGTGTCAACCTAGGTCTTCCCCGGGGTCTCCTCCCGGTGGGACTCGTCCGGAACACCTCCCTGGGAAGGCGTCCAGGAGGCATCTGGAAAAGATGCCCGAGCCACCTCAGCTGGCCCCTCTCGTTGTGGAGGAGCAGCGGCTCTACTCTGAGCTCCCCCCGAGTGACCGAGCTCCTCACCCTATCTCTAAGGGAGCGCCCAGCCACCCTGCGGAGAAAGCTTATTTCGGCCGCCTGTATCTGGGATCTTGTCCTTTCGGTCATGACCCACAGCTCATGAGCATAGGTGAGAGTAGGAACGTAGATTGAACGGTAAATCGAGAGCTTCGCCTTGCGGCTCAGCTCTTTCTTCACCACGACACACCGGTACATCGACCGCATTACTGCAGAACCTGCACAGATCCGTCTGTCAATCTCCCGTTCCACCCTTCCCTCACTCGTGAACAAGACCCCAAGATACTTGAACTCCTCCACTTGAAGCAGGAACTCTCCACCAACCTGAAGCGGACAAGCCACCCTTTTCCGACTGAGTACCATGGCCTCGGACTTGGAGGTGCTGATTCTCATTCCAGCCGCTTCACACTCGACTGCAAACCGTCCCAGTGCACACTGAAGGTCCTGGTCTGATGAGGCCAACATGACAACATCATCCGCAAATATATTATTATATGTATTATATATATATATATAATACTGTACATACATACTGTATATGTATGTATGGCTATTTTGCCAACTTTGTTATTATCAGTATTTGATTTCTGAATGAATGTCATTGCAGGCACAGCAGATAAATTCTCATCAAGTGAAATCAAGTCTAAGTGTGCGGTGGACCTCATGTTGTTGAACTCATGCCCACTCACACAGCTGCATGTTTAAAGTGAGATAATTCAGGTTAAGTGCTGCTCCTCTGGGTGCTGCTGTGGAGAGGATCTGAACTTCTGAAGGAAAGCCCAGTACGGCTGTCACTGTCACCATTTCACATGCAGCACATTACCAATGCATGGAAATGATGCGTCTTATGTTAATATACTGGCCCTATTGTGACTTCTACTGAAGCAAGCAAACAAGTTGAAGACCACAACGAGCAGGCTTGATTGATGTTTACCCTAAGGTTGCTAGTTAGCTTTCTTCATGCAGATTTTCTCTATGCCTAATGACTCTGCCTCATGAATTCCTCTAGATTGAAAGATCACGGCTATCAATTATTTGTCAGGATCTAAATTATTTAAATGGTCAGGCTTTGGGAGTCACACTCAGAATTTGAAGGGCAAGTTTATAGAGTGGAAAAGTTATCTCATGTCTCAGTTAAGGATCACTGGACTGAGGGCGTCTCATTCCTTTGCATGTCCACATCTCTTCTTTAACCTCAGCTCATTAGCCCATATGAATTTTGCATTGGGTTGGGAGCGATTTGAATGGCTGATGCATATATAAAGAGACAGGAAAAAAAGCTCAGAGCAGATGGGGTTTCACAATTGAATTATCTCTTTGGCTTATTTGCTGAGGAAGCTCGCTGAATTCCGAAATATGCATAATCATGTGGATTTACATAAGTTCCTGATCCGAGCTGCAAAGTGTTAGTGGGGAATGTAATGGAGCTTGGCTGCAAATGAAGAAAGGAGGCTCACCTTTGTGCACCCGCTGAGTGAAGCGCTGTGCCCGTTTCTCTCGGTGCCATCGTTGTAGCCCTGCGCCAAGTCTGTTTGTTTGAAGCCAATTTGTCTGGGTTTGCCAAGATTACTGAATTAATCATGTATCTGCAGAAATACTGCAGTGACTCACGGTGACTCTTGCTTTATTTAAAATAACCATGAAAAAGTCCAGGTGCCCGGGCACATAAAGGACATTTGCTTATATGTAAATACATGGTATAATTACTTGCCTGCATTATAGAGCAGAAATGCAGAAATGTTATTTGTCTCTAACTGCCATGTACTTTGTGAACCGATTCTTATTTCTCCAGGGTAACAGTAAGCGGTTCCTTTTTCTGCTTAAACGGATAGTTCAACCAATAATGAAAATTCTATCATCATTTACATGCCGTTCTCAACCTGTATGACTTCAGTGGAATACAAAAGAAGATATGTTTTTCTCCATACCCTTAAGACTTTAATTGTATGGACGGAAAAAAAATCTAAACATCTTCTTCCTTTTTTGTGTGTTCCTCTGAATAAGAAAGTTATTCAGTTTTGGAATGACAAAGAATTCTATTTTGCAGAATGTTGCAGAATAATGTAGAATATTCCTGCTTCATATTTTTTTATAAACCAGAAAAGGTTTGATATTCAGAATATTTGAAGGACACACAAAAAACTATTTCTCAATCTACAGATTAACACAATTTACCCCCAAGTATATGACAGTTACCAGTTTTTATAATAATTTGCTTGATTTTTATAAATAGACAATTTATGTATGAGACTCATTTTTACACCTGGATGCTTTTTCTGTGAAAAAAATAATAACAATAACAATAATGCTTAAAACACACAAAAAAGGAAAAGAAAATAAAGAAGCCGTTTTAAACATAAAAATCACTTCTCTAATGTGATCTCTTAATCACAATAATCTGTATATGATAGGCCCTTTCTAACTATATGGTCATGTGACAAAAGCAATGCTGTTTGCTTAGGCCGGCTACACACTGGCTGCGTGGCGTGTCCGTTTTTATTTCGTCTCCCATGTTAACAGGTTACAGCTTGTGCGCGGAAAACGCATGCATGCTAGAAATAGAACCGACGGCTATTTTTCACGCGACACGCAAGCGTGTTTGAAGCGTTTCCAGGCAAAATAGAATAGGAAAAGATGTTTGTCATTTTGACACGAATACATATTAATAAATTACATTTTGATGTTTGAAAGTCTCTACATTTATATCTGCATTTATGTCAAAACCTAATGTAAAATAATAATTATCGATTTTCAAATATTGCACCTGTAAATACAGAACAAAATATTCTGTAGCCTATTTTGCCGTCAATACTGCCGACGTTGTCTTTGCTGCTATATATTTATGTTTAACATGAATATAGGCCTTCCACAACTCTCTCCCCATATGTCGAATATATCACCAATGAGGCTTATCATATGTCACCTAGCAGCAGCAGCGCCGCGTCAGACACGTTTCTGGTGTGCAAAGACATAGAAAACGCCACGCTCACGCCACGCAGCCAGTGTGTCGCCGGCCTTAGATTAAGTAGGGCAGACAGCTTACCCATTGACTTCTTTTACCCATCTCATCCTTATAGATAATGTTGAAAAAGAGGCTGAGAGGTTAATTAAGAACACATTTCAGGCTGTTCCAAAGCTCGCACAAACTCTGAAGGTTAAATGAGATTCTTTGCTTTCTTTTTTCTGGGGGTTGATTTATAAGACTGATACTGTGACCATTCAAAGCAATACTGATGACAGCTCAGAAGTGACATTTCAGTTCTTTAGGATGTAAGTGGGTGAAACCTTTGAGTTGAATTTTCATCAAACAGCACAAAGGCACACCTGAGAGTTTTTTTTTTTAACGTAAGTTACGTAATCAGATTACTTTTTTCAAGTCACTAGTAAAGTAACGCACTTTTAAGTTTACAACAAAATATCTGATTTATTTTTTCAAATAAGTAACACCACATGCTTTGTTTCGGTGTTTATTGACTGACAGCTCTCCGGTCCCCATGTTGAGAGAAACCGTGCGTAAGTGCAGAGGCGTTGTGTGCGCTGTGTGAACATGATGGTTATTGTAGTTCTAGACTAAATGTGAGCAGGTATTTACTCATCTCACTTGCACAAAAACAGATTCAGTTTTCTTCAGAATGAATAAAAACAGTGAAATGCAATTTCACAATATAACACAAATATATTTTGTATTTCTCACTTTATTAGTGTCTTTGCTGCTGACATTTGATCCAATTCAATCACATGAAAAAGCAAAAATAACTTTAGTTAAACATCACATTTGCCCTCTACTTGTACAGGTGTGAATTTGTTTTTGTTTTTTTTGTTTTACAATAAAGCACAGATCAGGTGAGAAAAAGTAATGCAAAAGTAACAATGCATTACTTTCTATAAAAAGTACCTAAGTAACGTAATTAGTTTGTTAGAAATCGAAAACTGGGACTCCTTTCGGTTTGCATTGCTTTAATATTTATCAACATGACTGAGAGCAAATAATCTGATCAATGTTTGCTGTGATTAGTTCTCAGTTTGAATTCTTAAACTGTCTCTTTTGCTGGGCCAATATATTATAATTGGATACTGAGAAACCGTAATCTTTAAACAATCACTTTTGCATTCTTTTAAAACCATATTTCTACGTTGTAAAAATGAATTCACAAGATTAAAGGTAGCATAATAACCCAGACAACTTGCACAGCAGTTTCAGTGCTTTTGGCTTTGTATCAACATTCAAGGTGCGAGCTCACGGTACATGTGGTCCTTGGCTCTCAAATGAGCCATATGTCATTGTGTTAAGAAAGTTATGGGTGGGTTTTCCTGTCACAAGTGAAAGAGAAATGGGCTCAAGCACAGCTGAATCAACACCTCCGTGAGAAGCCGGCTTATACAGTACAGGTTTTTGAATGTGGCACGGCTTTATCCAGACATCTGCGCTGCAGGGATTTAGAGAGAGCTGCTTTGAATAACCTGAATCCTGTAGGTTTGACAACATGGCCTGCCAGGATGGCTCCAGTGAACGTTTATAGACCGCTGTTACGCTTCTCTGACTCTGTAGTTAATTTACACCTTTGTTGGAATTTCTGGATTTGTGCGGCATCCTAAAATACTATTTGTAGCCTGTTCTTGACCTCTCATGCAGATGGTCCCAACAACACCCAATAATAATGCTGATGGTTATGGTGAATTGTTAACAGCAAGCACTGCACACAAGGGAGGATGCAAGACTAAATGGTTTTGGGTCAATGACAATTAAGAGTGTACACAAAAAATAAAAAAATTTTAACAATCTAGTTTAAAACAAATATGCAAGCTCTTGGAAATGTACTATGTGGTTTGAAAAACGTTCATGCCGTTTTCAAGAAATGTTTCACTTCAGTGTGCTGTGGTGAAACCAAGTACAACAACAATAATATACTGTATTTTCTTTGTTGGGTGTACTTAAACATTATGTTGTAAAATATATTTCTAAAGTAAAAAAATGGGGGGGGGGGGGGGTGTATTTGTGACAAATATTGTGAATTATTCAATGATTTACATTTTTTAGGACTTTGGTGTCTGGACAGTTTTATAACCCTGACATTTTTTTTTACTAAATGCCGCTCCAAAAAATATCAAAATGAATTTTAATTCCAAAATTAAAAACATGCTCATCATTGCATGTATGAATTGCATTTTTAATGTTTTTATTATTATTATTATTCAATATTTATTTATTTCTCTTTAAATTAATAGATCCAGACAAAAAATGAGTGTCATGACATTTGACCTTTTATTGTCATTAATTGTTTTCTGCAGGAGTTTGAGAAGTTCAACCAAAGAATGGGAGACGTGTCGAAAATAGTTCGGATTCCTCTGCCTGTGTCCAATGTCTTATGGGAGCACTGCATCCGTCTGGCCAACAGGACATTAGTGGAGGGGTAAGTGACCCACCGAGCTGAACCAAATGTGTGTGGATGTATATGAGACCACCTGCTCTCAGATAAATCTCCTACCACAGACTGTTTTCATTGGAAATACCGGCCATTACAAACTACTCAAGCCTTAACCCAAACAAAGAAAATAGTATTTACCTCTCAGCTTCCCCTCAAGGATTTGCCTATATTAGACTCGGTCCATGTTGCCACAGAGTTTACTGTACGCCAGAGCATGGCATTGCCACCATTTTGCTTGGTATTATTGGTATCGGCTGTATTTGGTTAACGCCAAACATAGCACTTCACTTTCAGGCCAAAGAGCTCAAGTTTAGTCTCATCAGACCACAAAATATCCTTCCAAAATTGTTCATGTTTTGTCACATGGTTTCCAGCTAATTCCAGGCATGACTTCATGTTGGCTTGTCTCAAAAGTGACTTTCTTCTCGCTAGTCTCCCAAAGAGGCATCAGATGTCAAGTGCTGATGTCTAGACAGTTTTTCCCCTGGAGTTCCATATAGTATCTGGCATCCCGTTCATTTTTCTTACAAATGCACGGTTGCTCGGTTTTATAAGATGGACTGACCTCAAAAGTGTTTGGGTTATGCCACGCTCTTTCCGTTTTGCTTTAATGGATGTTGAAGGTTAAAAGCTTTGCCAATCTTTTCACTTTTGTCCTAACAACAACTTCTTGAAGTTCCTCAGGCAGATCTCAATTGATTAAATCTGCTCACAAAGTCAGTGATATTTACGGTACAAGCAAGCACAAGTGGATTTAGACATGAGCATAAAGCTGCTACACTGATCGCTAGATAATTGAATGTCTCAACCAATATAATAACAGAGAGGATGAGTCCTAATCAATAAAAATTTTATTAGTTTTCAACAGCCATTACTCCAGTCTTCAGTCACATGATCCTTCAGAAATCATTCTAATATGCTGTTTTGCTGCTTAAGAAACATGTATTATTATTACCGATGTTGAAAACAGCTGCTGAATATTTCTGTGGAAACAGTGATACATTTTTTCAGGATTCTACGATGAATAGAACGCTTAAAAGAACAGCATTTATTTGAAATAAAAAACGTCCTTAATTTAATATTACTGACCGCAGACTTTGAAGCGGTAGGATATGCTTAATACATGGCTACAAAAGCATTTTATCCTGTCATGAAAGCAGACTTGTTTGATTTTCTAGGACTTCCTCCAACAATATGTTTACTTTTAAAGCAAATATCTGATAACACAAAAGGCAAATGTATTGGCCAGATGCTTTTAATCCACAGCCATATGTACAAAAACACCAAACCTGAATGAAAGCTTTAGCTTCTCTCCTTCTTCATTCCTCTACTTAACTCATAGGGTGTTTTTACTAGCAAGAGGAGCTTTTTGGCCTTTTCGGTGATGGTGTGGCAGGCAGTGATTCTTTTGGGGATGCAAAGCAAACCCTTTATCACTCTGTATTCGGGGGAGTGTGAAGTCTTTTGCTGCGTGCTGATGTTATTTGATTTAAAGCAAGAAACACTAAGATTTTCAGCTGCATCATCGATCTTGTGTTTGGATCAACTCTCATCATGTATTAATGTGAAGGAGTGTTTTTCTCTGTTTTTGCCTTTTCCTGAGACGTTCTCATACTGTAGATATTGTAGAAATGCATTAGTTCTGTGAGGATTCATCAAATGTCTGTAATGACTTTGTGCTCTGAGCAGAACGGCTTTGTTGCTCTCAAGTAACTGCATACATAAATCCATCAGTGTTTGATTTTCTTCATATTTATTTTTCCTTCTTGTTTCCTCTTCTTGCACCCATCTGCTTGTCATTATTCAAGAGCTGGATTATTGAAAATGAACATCAGGGATTTTTTGTGTGGCACGGTGACAAGCAACCTAGAAGCCATGTCTTCTCCAGAGACTGTTGTCAACCTGTCTTCCAACACTCTCTCCTTACCCCAGTATATTATCTTCCGTGTGCCGGCAATCTTGCAGCTCACAGACTTGCAGAAACGCTTTTGTACTTGTCACCTCTTCAGCGTAATGGAGATTTGCTGGAAGCATTTTTGACACAACTTGACAGACACCTCTTGACTTCAGAGAGGTTATTCATGGTATATTTTCAAGCTTCACTGTAGATGTCAGGATGTAGCTGCATGTGAGATGTTGATGTGTCTGAAAAATGCATTTTTCATGCCATTTAATCCATTGATTATTCGTTTCTATAGCTCAAGGCAGCATAAAGAAGGAACCGCTCACCGTCCAGAGATGAGCATGCTTTTGTTAAACGGCTGAAAAGCCTAGTGCAAGTGCAAGAGAGAGTGCGCAACAACAGCACAGATGGCCATTTGTGGAATGACAATATGTTCCCAGAATATGAGGAACTCTAGAGAATCTTCTACTAAAACATCATTCCTGTAATGTTCAATCCCACCAGGGCCACCGCTAGCCAAATAAGTGCCTCGCTGTTTAGTGCCCCCCTTGATAGTTGGTCCCTTACGCGGTCCGCATACTTGACATTGACAGAACGGTGCGTTGCTCTCAAACACCCTGAGGACCTGAAGCTATTGAGCTGGATGAGCAACCTTTATGGTAGAGATGCACCGTTGTTAAAGGATTAGTTCACTTCAGAATTAAAATTCTCTGATAATTTACTCACCCCCACGTCATCCAAGATGTTCACGTCTTTCTTTCTTCAGTCAAAAAGAAATTAAGGTTTTTGAGGAAAACATTCCAGGATTTTTCTCCATTTAGTGGACTTCAATGGGGTCCAACGGTTTGAAGGTCCGAATTGCAGTTTCAGTGCAGCTTCAAAGGCTCTACACGATCCCGGCCGAGGAATAAGGGTCTTATCTAGCAAAACCATCTGTCATTTTCTAAAAATAAATAAACATTTATATACTTTTTAACCACTAATGCTCATCTTGCACTAGCTCTGCGATGCGCCATACATTACATAATCACGTTGAAAGGTCACAACATCCGTAGGCGGAAGTACCGACCTAGTGTTAACAAAGCGAACGTGCAAAGACGAAGTCAACGCCCTTACAAAAAAATAAAATAAATGAAAAGGTAAACCAAAGATGTCAGGCGATTTTGAAGTTGGAGGAGAAAATGAGATGGAATTTTTCGCCCTTCCCAACCTTTTTGAACCGGAAAACGTGTGACCTTTCAACGTGATTACTTGATGCGTGGCGCATTGCAGAGCTGGTGGATTATATATTCTGTCAATTAACCAATCAGATATTAGGGTTAGGTTTAGGGTTTCAGTGACATCAACCTCTCATTTTCCTCTGAATGTAGAGGTAGGTTAGGGATAGGCTGTTTAAAACAGTGGATCTCAACCTTTTTGACTTCAAGGCCATTGTCCACAAATATTTTAATTTCACAATTTCTACCCGATAGAATTTTTTAGAGCTTGGCATGACTCGAAAGATGTATACAAGTTATAAACAAATAACCAAATAACAAATGATCCCTTTTTTCTCTTTTTGTTGTTGTTTTAGCTTATTTTAATGCTTGTTTTGTCTTATTTTAAATAATTTGTAGTCATCTTTAGGCCCCCTTGGAAGTTTGTTGAGGCCCCCTGTTGGGCAGAATTCCCATCATCCTGCACCTGATTAAACACTGGGATGATTCCTGAAACATCAATAATGAAACATGAACTTCTGAAAAGTCTAGTTGTGAATGAATGAACTCTACCTGACCGTCTTTGCCTCTAGTTGTAGACCTTCTGTCAGTGTGTGTGTGTGTGTGTGTGTGTGTGTGTGTGTGTGTTCACACAGCAGTCTGGGTTGACAGCGTGGGTCAGGCTGTGCCCCCTCTCCTGGAAAAATATTATATTTGACAAAAACCCTTATATATTTATGTTTTACTGTGTTTAATGTTTTTTGACTCCTTTATAAAATAAATAAATCAGTAAATTAATTGTAAAAGCATCTATGATTGAACACGTTGTGGTATAGCGTATTAAAAATGGTTATTAAAAAAAGTGTGTTATTTTGGGATTTGAATGTGAGACCCTTATTACTCACCTGCAATGTTCATCACCATTCTAACAAATGTTTTATTTGAAAGTTTTCTGCTTATAGTTTAGTTTCATTTATTCATTTATTAGCATCATTTCATTTTTATCTTTGATTATTATTCTTGTTTTGTTTTAAACATATTTTCTTGTTTTATTTTATTTAATTTATTCAATTTTCATTTTGTGTGTGTATATATTTATATATATATATATATATATATGTATATATGTATATGAGAGAGAGAGAGAGCGAGCAGCAAATCAGCACGTCGGAATGATTTCTGAAGGATCATGTGACACTGAAGACTGGAGTAATGATGCTGAAAATTCAGCTTTGATCACATAGTGGCTAAGTGCTTATGTTTGGCAGAATCGTTCAGTTTATGATACAAGCGTGAAAATTGGCGTGAGCAGTCTCCATGGGTCACTTGACAAGAAAATTGTCCGAGCCACTTGAAATTTCAAGATGGCGGCCATTTTTCAAGATGGCCGACACCTTAGTGGAGCAGTTAAGTGATAGTGGTTTATTTGGTGATACAAGCATGAAAATTGCCATGAGCCTAATTGCTCCACTAAGGTGGTGGCCATCTTGAAAAATGGCCGCCATCTTGAAATTTCAAGTAGCTGTGGGTGGCTTATTGTCTAGTGACCATCAGACACTGCTCATGCCAATTTTCATGTTTGTATCACCAAATAAACCACTATATCACTTAACTGCTCCACTAAGGTGTCGGCCATCTTGAAAAATGAAAAATCTTGAAATTTCAAGTGGCTCGGACAATTTTCTTGTCAAGTGACCCATGGAGACTGCTCATGCCAATTTTCACGCTTGTATCATAAACTGAACGATTATATCACTTAGCCGCTCCACTAACAGGAATAAATTACATTTGAAAATATATTAAAATAGAAAACTGTTTTTGATCCAATAAAAGCAGCCTTGGTGAACATAAGAGACTTCTTTCAAAAACATCAAAAAACATCTAACTTAAAGTAGCAATACACTTAATAAAGGTAAAAAGATGAATGTGAGAGCCCCAGAATTCATCCTAGCACCATCTCTAATGCTGGCCATTATACATGAAAAAACCCTTTGCAACCAGGATGAATATTCTTTGTTTTCATCCAGCTTACTTGTCCATTTTGGCAGATCTTTTTGCAGTTCGACTCCGCCAGTGCCGTGCCGAGCCGAGTTGCATTCCAAATCAAGCAGAACGTGACAGGAAGGAGGCAGGAAAACACGGGATATATTGGCAGACTGAATATACTCAATAGGCCCGGCATTATCTTTCCCCTCACAGAAAGTAATTACACCGCTGTCAGACTAAAAGCAAACAGGGGAGTCAACAGCACTGAACTCTGCATGGCTGCTGCTACACTGTAAATCGATAGTGTTGGGATCAGGTCTGAGACTGAGACCCTCAAGCTGTACAAATGAAAAGGCGACAAACTGAACAAATGGCCCTAGCTTGGTGTCACTTACCAGTCAAGGATGAGTTGGCTTAAACACAATATCCCACAGTCTGTCAATATTATTGCTGAAAATAATGTATGTGGAACATCTGTTGAGAATGAACCCCTATATTTGAACATTTTCAACATAAATCCAGAAGGTGATGTCAGTTATTGTAAAAAGTTACACGGCTCTCTGGAAGACTTGATTCTGATTGGTCGATCACTTCATTGTTGATTTATTTGTATATTTATCGATGTGTTCCTATTTACATTATGGTGGCCCAGCGGTTATCAAAGTTCCAGGTTCGATCAGTAGTAGGACATGAGGTTACCTGTAAATTAGAGAGTTTACAAGCACCGCTGTGCTCGCTCGCGAGACACTTAACCTTAACCTTGCTCTAGCGGACTCTCTCTACAATTAATGTAGCATAAACTGTCAAGAGTTGATGAATGTCCTGTATCTGTCTGAGCCGCACTCACCTCTGCTGTCTGTCTGTCTGCCAGCTATGCTAATGTGAAGAAATGCAGTAATGAAGGACGTGCACTGATGCAGCTGGACTTCCAGCAGTTCCTGATGAAGCTGGAGAAGCTCACCGACCTCAGACCAATCCCAGACAAGGAGTTCGTAGAGACCTACATTAAAGCATACTACCTGACTGAGAACGACATGGAGCAGTTCATCAAGAACCACAGGGTAAGACAGATGACACAATGTTGGCATGTTCTTAAAAGGACAGAAAACAGTTTAGTACTTTATTTATATTTGTACATATCAGAAATATTTTTGCTTTAAATTTACCATCAAAATAAGTAAAACAAGTAAAAATCAATATCAGTATTAATAAAATCAATGTTTTATATATATACATATGAATATTTTATATATAATGTATATAATTATTTATATATATATATATATATATATATATATATATATATTGTATGTATGTATATATATATATATATATATATTTATACATACACACACACACATATATTTAAAAAATATATATATATTAGTTATATATACATATATTTTTTTTTTTGTCTATGACAAATTATCAGAATGTGTACTGCTTTAGCTGTATTCATCTTATTTGGTTTTATATTTAATATTTACATATTTATATTTAGTACATTTTAATATTTCAAATTTAATGACAAATATTAATTCAATTATGTACCGATATAACAATATATAGTAATAAACTATTTAATATACTGTTTCCATGTATATCTTTTGCTAAAAGTGAACATTTTGAAATGTGATTATGCAAATGAATCATAGTTTTGAATTGACTGATTGAAATGTACAGTAGTTACACTCACAGAAATGCATCTAACTTTCCAGCTCTGGCACCAAATCAGAGATGCTTTTAAAACATCTTTTTTATAACTAATATAATTTAATATCTCCATCACAGCCTGTCTGAATATTTTACATATGATGCAGCGCTAAATGATTCCCTTTTAAATGCAAGGACAAAGTCTGCCTACATTCCAAACATGTACAAGGCTAGATTTAATTTCTCATTAAAAAAAAAGAGAAGATGTATTGTTGTGAAAGGCGTCTCCAGTAGAGATTCATCATGAGTTTGTTTTGTAGGAGTACTCTATGAAGCAGCTGACTAACCTGGTCACCGTCTGCCTCGGGTCCCACATCAACAAGAAAGCACGACAGAAACTCCTCGCAGCGATCGATGACATTGATCGGCCCAAAAGATAAATAAATGCCACCCAACTGCCCGCCAAATTCAGCAGAATCGTCTCGAAAATCACAAACACATACACTGTTACTTATCCAGTATCTATTATCGTATGCGGCCTGCACTTTGTTTGCGGTTTCTGTTTACATTTTATTAGGAATGGAAGCAGGACGTGCTCTGACTACAGATGAAGCCGTCATTTAAAGGGTTGTAAAGGATAATGGGTAATGAAAGTGTTATCAGTATCACTTCACAACATGAATGGATGCCTCATGCGCTATCAAACAGTAATTTAAACATAGATGTGGCAAAACAACCATATTTCCCTTTTTGAGGAATTCTTGCTGGTTCTGCAGCATGAGGCTTTTTAAAATGATACCGAGACGTCCTCTAACACACTGAGGCTCCGTCTCTGTTATTTTACTGCATGTGCATCTCTTGTCTTGTTTTGACAGGCCACTGTCGCTCATTTTGCTAGCTGAACGTCACTGCTCTCACCCTGTTACACAAACACCTCAGCTTATTTCTTAGGTATTGATTTTATAATTTATGACACTCATACCAGATCCCAGAGACGTATTAGTATTGTTGTCATTTTCATGAAACACGTGTGCAAGAATGTGATTACTTGTATGTCAATAGTAATAACTGGAGGAAGAGACTCAAAAAAAAAAACCTGAAACCTTCCTGTTAGAAAGTGATGACCTATTTATTTCAGATTATGTATGTCTGAAATGCAGAAATACTGTATTTCGCTCGCTGAAATGTGTTGTTTTGTTTGTGGTAACTAAATTGTGTAATAATATTCATCTGTACCAAGTTAAAGGCAAGGTTGTACAATAAATACGCTAACGTTCTTATCATGTGAATAATGATACTTCAGAATTCTGTTTCAACCGTTTTTGTGGTATGAAAACTTACCAGTTTGCGTTGAATACATTTTGATGTTCAAGTGTGCTGAATCCTCACATTAAAGGCACAGAAAAGTGTTTTTCCCTAACCCACAGTGAGCAGAAGAAGAAGAAACCTGCCGCCACTTATAAAACCTGCTTGACTATATTTAGAGCAGCCAGTAGACACTAAATGATCAACAGTTACAGCTTATCTGCACACATTTTAAATCCAATTTTTTTTTTTTTTTTTTTAAGTTCTTTAACAACTTTTCACAATGACATATTACCCTTCAGGTGTGTCTTTTCCCATGCGCTGTGCAGTTCACTTTAATCCTCTATAGGAAGCAAAGCTTTAGCTGTAATTAATGTTGTTCTCCTCCTGTTGTGCTGCACTTTAAATACCCTGCCTGGGAAGGAGAGTATGTATTGATTTGGCCATGACTCATCGTGTGGAGGAGGCATTTTTATGGTTTTTTAATAGCCGGCAGGGGGGCCGTCTGGAAACCATTGTGTTCTAAAACATCAGAGGACCACCTGAGAGAACATCCTCTCTCACACCTTCATAACCGTGAACAGCAGTTTATCATTCACTGAAGTATGGAGATACAGCGCCGGAGAATTTCTCCCGTCAACCGCAAACACTTATTGGTAGTGCATTTATAAAGTCAAATTGCAAGATGATTTCAACTTGTTTGGTGTTATTTTTATTTTATATATATAAAATATATATTATTATTATTATTATTTATCAGAATGAAATAAAATCTTGCTTTGGCATTGACTAGTTGGGTCTGCTTGAAATATCAAACAAGTTTAGAAGGTGCTCTTAGCTCAGATCATCAAAAATAGCTTTCAATCATCTAATAACACTGATTTGGCGATTTCATGATGTAAACATTTTAGAAAATAAACCATATTAAAAAATGTTGATTGCAAACCCACCCGTATCGGCCTGATTGCCTGTGTCAGGTTCTGCATTGACCTATTGCAAGGACATCACTATTACATTTGTGTATATATAAAATTACAATTAATCTTCTTTTTAATATCTATTTGTATACTAAATCATGATTGGTTTTCTTGCTTGCATATATTTAACCATTAATAGCTGCCAAAATCAACTTCTAAAACCTAATTTTACCTAAAAAGTCAGTACTTTTTTCTGCCTTGCAAGCGCAGGAATTGCAAATATAATTGTATCTGATGCATGAGCTCACATTTATGGAGTAGACTCGAACACATTCATGCAAAGCCGTCTCTTTTACTGTTTATTTAAAACAGAGTTTGGACTTCATGTGGTTTTATCAGAGATTTATCACGGTGTTCTGGCTGATTTCCAGAGCGTTTCATTACTGTCGTGACTGGTGTGTTGCAGTTCCTCCGCTGTGATCCTGCCTGAATCACACACACTCTTGTGCTCCTGATCAAAGCTGACTTTATCACGCTTCTTTATTTTAGATAGCTGTGCTTCACTGGTGGTTTATATACTCTCTCAGCACCATCTATTTTTGTGTACATCACCATACTAAAATGTGAAACCTTGCTACAAACACTTTGGATATTTTTATTTTACCAGCTAATTTGATATATAATATGCTTATAAAGTGAACTGATTTGGCTTGTTTTGAAAGTGTATGTGATTTTCCTTTCTCTAGTGCCGATGTACTTCTCAACGCCTTATTTCAGCATGCACTATTACACACACAGGACACTTAAAGGCATAAATTGTGGAAGGGTGTCCAAATGTCTTGGTAATCCAATGTAAATTTAACTGGTTAAATGTGACCCAGCAGCTGTCAAAAATGAATCTGTGCCCACTGAAAGCGCTGAAGTTTTCCACAGAATTGAAGCCACCATCTATCACAAAGTTATCCACTATATTCCACTATATTTTCACTATAAAGAACCTTTTGGGCAATGGAAAGGTTTCATGGATGTTAAAAGTTCTTAGAACCATAAAGCGATCGAGTCTCTTCAGAAAATTATGACTAAACCGCTCAATTCATATGGATTAGTTACGATCTCTTTATGAACTTTTTGAAGCGTCAGTGGTAGTTGCGTAGCTGTCAATGGAGGGACAGAACTGGCTCAGATTTGATTAAAAATATTTTCATTTGTGTTCCAAAGATGAACAAAAGTCTTAGTGAGGGCGAGTCAATGATGACAGAATTATACTTTTGGGTGAACTATCCCTTTAAGAAAGTGTTTTTGTGAAGAGTCATCTGATTAGTGTACATTTATAATAGTTTTCTATAAAAAATGATTTATGTATGGTTCGGGCCCTCAGTGTATTTCGCCATGTTGAAATGATGTGTTTCACTGATTCAAACGTCAGAGTGATTCAGAAGAATCACCTGAATCACATGAATCACCTGAATCACATGAATCACCTGAATCACATGAATCACCTGAATGACTGAAGAAGCAGAAAAGGTCTGAAGTCAGAGGACTTGTAATGTTTTCGAACACACACACACACACACACACGCACACACACAAAAGCGTAGTTTAAAGCTACCATGAAGTCCAAATGGATTCTTATTTTTTAATGGAATATTGCAGTATTTATTATAAATTATGTATCTGTGTGCATTACTTTTTATTCATGTGCCTTCAAAATCTTTAAACAAAATAACCCCTCCGTCTTGCAGCGTCATCTCTTCTCTTCTCTGATGATGTGTTTTCTGTCGTGAGGGCGGGGCAACCTGTCACTCACATGACATCGAAATAGACATCGAAACCAATAGAAAACCACAACCATCCAATCAATTCCCGCCCTTTTTTTTTTTTTTTTTGTCCGAGAAGCCATTTAACTCGGATATACATCACAATATTGAAGAAAAGACTATCGTAACTTCTGTGTCATGCCGACTTTAGTTCATTATAATAGTTAACTGCAGTGCTCTGATCATTTCAAACCTGTCTATACTTTCCCCAATGCTGGAAAGGTTATTTGAGGAAAAACAAGACAATCAGTAAGGATCAACAGGCTTAATATGAATTATCACACAGATCCATTTTAAAGTCACATGGACTAATTAACAAGACTTGTCATTTTTTTCTTGTCTTGTTTTTCATTATTGACCTTTACAGATGTACAGCTTCATAGCGTTGAACCCAATCTCATCTGACTTTGTGAATGATTTAATAGCACAGAGTTACTCCATTATTAACAGTGACATTTTCATGATGGTCATATCAGCTCTAGTGGTTCTGCACTGAGACATCTGTGGTGACAGATTCAGGTACAGTATATACACTGTGATCGCTTATGTGAACACTAGCGGCCTGGGAATTCATGGCAGGACTTATTGAATCTTATTGGTCCCACGGCAAAAGCCACATTCTTACTTAGCTGGATTTATAGGCCATGCACAGGTATAGTGAGACATTATTTTTCTTCCTTCTCAATGCATCTCTCAGTAAACAAAGTGCGCAGCGAGCGCCCTGAAGGCTCTGCGTGGGTTGCCCTGACAACACCCTCATCTCGCCACGGTAGCGGGATTATGGGCTATAGACAGACTCCGCCGCTTGTTTTTCCACTTTTGTGGGTCAATCAGTTGGTTTGCTTCTGTTTACATGACAATGTTCCTAGATAAACTCGCATCCTGGAAAAAACATCTGCACCAGAGGTATTATACTATGGCTTTATTTCAGTCAATATTTATTATATTTTAAGTAATGAAAATGTTTGTATGGCCTTAGTTGTAGTTTTAGTTAACTACAGTGTAATAACCCTGATCTGCACACTCTTAAAAATGAAGGTTCCAAAAGTGGGTTCCACAAAGAACCTTTCTTAAAGCTCCAGTCCGTGGCTTTTTTGGGTTAAAAATTATCCAAAATGAATTTTTGAGCAAGTACATAACCAGCCAGTGTTCAAAACTATCTGCTTGCCTTAGCTTGATTCAAAATGGTAAGCTTGTAATAATGTTTTTAATTCCAGTGGTACTGGTGGATTTCTGCGGGAAATTCGAGCATGTCTTTGCGTCATTACGTCACATCTGTCCACATAAAGAAGGAGTCTCGGCTAGTAGGCTATATTGCGTGTGAGGAGGTGGAGATCTATAGCCTTTTCTCACAGCACTTGATATGATTAAACTTATCAATTTGATGGCGGATCCAGAAAGGTTCAAACGACAATCACCAGTGTCCCCCGTTGTAAAACGCGAAAGACTTGGGAGAAAAAAAGAGACTGCAACCGGGCCCATGCGAAAACAAGGATATCGGAAGGGCATTAAATGTAGTCACTCAATGCTGATGTTGTTAACATTAACAATTTGAGAACAAAGTATAATTTGCACGGTTTGACGCGATATGATAAGTGATCATTAGATTTAATCGTGTGATTTACTGCAATGCTTTTTTCCCCTTAGTTGGTCAGAACAAAAGTGGATGTTTACTTACTGTACTTGTTCATTATTATGTTGGTCAATGGTCATACTTGCGAATGCCAGTATCCACACCGGCGCGGCGACTGACAGCCGCACATTCTCCTCAAAACATTGGATTCATCCGCGCTGTGCCATGCCGAGGCACAACCCACGTAAAGTTGATAATTCCGCGAATAACTGCAATTGCAGATTTCGAACAGAGATGGCGACAAAGAGGAAAAACTGCGGACTGCAGCTTTAAAAAGAAAAATAAACAAAAAAAATCAGTGTAAAGAAACCTTTTTTCCCACTATAACGAACGTTTTGCGTAATGTATGTTCCATTGATGTTAGAGGTTCTTTATGGAACTATCAATGCCAATAAAGAAACTTTATTTTTTTTAGAGTTTAGAAAGTTGAACTTTTCAGGTTGTTGATTTGCCGATGCATGCAGGGAAGGATGTTTTGACACTCAGACTTATTTAATATCATTAATCATGAGTCTATTGCAGTTTTATGATGACTATGCAGGAGGCTGTGATAAATCCGCCTCTAAACATTAAACGGTTCGTGCAGAATGCAAGGACAGCTCAATATCTTGAGCAATGTCAGATCTGCCAGTTTTGCAGGTAACCAGCAATGTCTTGAAGTCAGACCTTGAGCATAATATGAGATGGCCGGTTGAATGTGCATTTATTGTGCAGTCAGTGTGTCTTATTGATTCAGCGCTGTCTTTAATTGGGAAAAGAAGTGGTTGGTCGATAGAACTGAAAGAGCAGCAAAACATTTGTTTACATGGAGATTCATATAAAATAACATCTGAATGCTACAGAAGTTTTTGAATTATCTGATGGTTTTTGAAACGTGTGGATTTGATTTTTAAATGGCATTCAAGTTAGCATATTTGCGACTGTTACTTTCATTTAAAAGGGCATTTAATTGCTTTAATTGAATTTAATTCATTTATCCCCGTTTAAGATTTAATTATGTGTTTAGCTTGTTATTAAGGCGTTCACAGTATCATTCTGATCATACTGTGAGGCTCAAGCTTTATGAGGTTGAAGGAATGGATGTGATTGTTCTGCTTCATAAAGTCTGAACTGTGTAATGTCAGAGTAACAAATCTCACAGCCAGCGGTCTTCCTGCAAAATCAGTGCCGTTTGGAAACAGCATACTTTTGGATATGTCTTCAGTATGATTTGTAGCCTTAGTTGAAAAGAAATTACATGAGTCATTCCATGAAAGGAGAACTGTGGGGGTGTGTGTGGATGGATGGATGGATGGATAGACCGAGACAAGACGTAATTAATGCAGTAATAATGCTTTTATAATGCATTATACATAAAGGCTTTAAGTAAAGTGGTACTGAAATTTGCTATAAAAAAAAGAAGAAAAACGTCCATTTCATAGATAGACTCTGTTCAGGTTTTATATTGATTGCTTAAGGATAATGCAAATAATTTATCCTAGTATAATCAAGGACGTATTGTATATGAATTCAACTATGTAAAAATGAACAAACCAACAATGTTTTCTGCTGAGAGATGTGCATGCAGTGAATGGTGTCCGTGACAGAGGGAGCAGCGGATCCAGAGACATGCGCTGATGGATTCATGGATCCTCACGTGCTCTTCATCCTGAGCTCAACTCTGTCTTCACGGCCCTCCTCTTGGACACGCGCTCTGTGTCTGTGCCGGGACGGGGCCGGGGTTGGCAGTCTCTACAAGTGAACCCAGTTCATAATGCTGCATTTGATTTGGACAATAGAGTTGCTTTTTCTGATGGAAATACTTGTGATTGTTTTGCATCAGAAGAATAGTGTTATGCTAAAGCTTTAATATGCATGACTGAAATTCTGCATTGAGAGCGCTTGACACTTAAGGCCAGATGTACTGAACAGGACAGTTAGCGTGAGACCACAATCTCAGTTTCTGCGGGTGATATTCTGAGAATGAGCACTTTAAAGAACATAGACACTGTCAATGATGGTGCAAATACCAGTAATATCCGTGTAAGTTAAAGGGATAGTTCACCCAAAAATGAAAATTCTGTCATTAATTACTCACCCTCATGTCGTTCCAAACCCGTAAGACTTTCGTTCATCTTCGGAACACAAATGGAGATCTTTTTGATGAAATCTGAACTCATTCAGTGAGTCTCAGACATGCTTTCAAATCGCCATAATGATCTAGAACAAATTCAGGAACGCTTTAGACATAACCAATCAAATATCTGCAGTCATTCATGCAGTTGAAGAAAAAAAAAATGAACATACCTGCTCAGTCAGAAGCCATTGCCGAACCACACGCACAGGATTGTGGGATACCATACCATGCTTGCCGTCTCATACACCGTCTCAGTACAACATGCAATGCAATGAGGACAAATCCAGCAAATGTGCTTCATGTTTTGATTGTGGGATGATCTTTTTACCGGTCGACAGTGTGTGAGAGAAAGTCTGTTGATTTGGTGCGTTAAGACATAATGTGATAATTGTGGATTTTAGAGCTCTATTATAAATATTTAAGTGAGAAACATTGTGATTTCAACTTAGCTCAGCATTAAATCAAGGACCAGAGGGTTGTTCCATAAAAGACGCTTAGAAAAGCGGGGATTAAACTCCAAAACCGGACTTGAATGAGCCTAACAAATAAGTTGGGGCTAAAGTGGTTCCATAAAAGGTAATTGAAGTTCACGCAATCTCACTAATTTGATCCAGGTTTATCAAGTCTAGATAATTGCGTGTGCACGCGTTTCTGAAGCAGCCCTAGAGGTCGATCGTGGATCAAATCGATCCACCATCAAACAGCGTATATTTTGTGCTGTTTTATGCGTTTGTGACATGTTTTTTTTTCCTCAGTGCAAAACTTACATTTTACAGTTATATTCTCCATCTGTAAATGTTAGAAAGTCATGCAAATGTATCCATTTTGCTGCTAATCTTCATATTGAACGAGCGCTGCTGAGCGCATGCGCGCCAAATAGGAGCGCAATAATTCTGACTAAAATATACATTTTGCTTGGAAAATTAATATGCGATATTTTATAACAGTAGAAATATCTTAGAATTATAATAATTTATCTTTAGGATGTTGGATAAGTTGCAGTGCAGGGAAGATTTTTTTTAAGAAACTAAATATATAAAGATACAAAATATAGTTTTGGGTATAGGACCTATGCTACTTAATAAAGATGATGTATACTTATTTAGAATGCTGAGAATTACAGCTTTTAATGCAATAATTTTTTGGAGAAAGCAAGAATCCCCAGTTTTAAATGAGTAGATTTAGTTTCTAAAGTACATTATGGAGAGGATAACATGAAATTAAGAGCAAATGTATACATTTTGAAAAGATATGTGCAACTCTAAAATCAAAGAATATTCCATAAAATAAAGGAATGTATATTAGCCTACATTAACTACATTTTTATATAACCCTCCCTCCCTTTTATTTCTAGTTATTTGTTATTTTATTTATTTACTTATTTAATATTGAATATTTGATATTCAAATAATATTACTTGAATAACTATTAGGAATTATGTGTCATTATAAGAGTTTGATATAAATATGTGAATGTTAAATTTTTATTCATATTTATTTATTGTTTTTTGTCTTTTAAAAGTGTCTAACTATGTACTTTTTGGTTATTGTTCTAATCATGTGTGTTGGTGGGTATTATCACAAAAGAAAAAAAGTAGAAGGAAAAATAAGGAATATTTATTGGGGGAAAATATGATGTATTGATGAACTGTGAATTTGTATAATTGTGTTAAATGTGTTTGAATTGAAAGACACAGTAAAGTACATTTTATATATATATATATATATATGCAAAAATATTTGTTGTTTGGACATTAGATGTGCCTTATTTAGAATTTTAAACCTATAAGTGTATTTTTATGATAGCAATAACTGTAAAGGGACTATTGTAATGGGGTAAATCAAATGTAGGCTAATATACTGTTACTAAGCTCAGATTCATCTTACCAGTTAAAATTTATACTGTGCTTTTGTAATTATTTATTTTTAATTTTGTGATTTTAACTTCTGCATTACACATTACAAAGCACATTACACATATATATATATATATATGTGTGTCTATATTGTCTAATTTATCATTGTAGCCTTATTTAAGTTGATTTTCTGTATACTGTGTATTTATTTTTGGACTAATAGTGGTTAATAAAGTCCAATAATGGTACGAGAGAGTGTCAGTGGTAATATCATTGTGTTCCTATTGGTCAGTGTTAGAGGATCTGTGTAACAGCTGAGGCTTAGCCTGACAGTTAGCCTGCCCTGGACCAGGCTAGTTTCCCAGCATAAGTTGCCAGGGTAACTGAGTTTGAACTATTTTAAGTTTGCTTTATGAAACAGAATCCACCGACAATAAGTCTGACTAACCAAAATAAGCCTGGCTTGTATTCTAATCTTGTTTTATGGAACAATCCTCAGTTCATAAAGTGCCATTAAACATTAGTATGTTGTTTTTTGGGGTAAAATGAATTCATTCAGGAAGAAAAAGGAAGAAAAGAAAACCTGATAGCTATTTTAGTTCTGACATGGCTAAAAAAAACAAAAAAAAACACTTTATTTGTTTCTATAAAATAGGGTTAGGGTTAAAAACAAGTTATTTGTTGAGCAATATATTTTTGCTGTGGTCAGTGAAGGTTCGGTCTGTGACGGTACAGTTGAATATGAGGAGATCCTCTGATGAGCGTAACAGACACGCATCTGTTCAGACAGCTGACGCTACAAAACGTGACCCTGGATCTCCGCTTCTTGAAAACAAGCTCTCTGTGATGCTAACTATACTGTATGTTTGATTGTATGTGGCTTTTTCCCCGTCAAATGTGCTGGCGTGATCCGAGGACGCATGTGTCTCTCGGGAATGATGCGCTGACCTCCGAGCGAGAGGTCACTTGGATTTTCTCCAGGCCCACGGCCAAGATATTTGCCGTTTGTGTGTGTCCCAGTGGCGGAGCCAGAGGGGGGTCCGGGGTGGCACTGGACACCCCTGACATGCGATTGGCCACCCCGGGTGCCACCCCAAAATTTTATTTGCTACTGGCAGTTGCTGATGCTGATTTAAAAAAAATAAATAAAAAATTACGTTCGCCGGCAACGCGGCGCGCGCGCAGTTTTCAAACGGACGAGCAGAGGACGAGAGATAGTTGCAAGATACCGAACTTCACCGAATAAGAAAACATCATATTTGAAGTAAGTTTTTAAGGTTTAGCATCAGGGGGGTTTGCTCCGAATACATTCGGCCTAATACACGCATATACAGTAGGCTACCTTGCCGTGTGTAGCCTACGTTACAGTATACAAATGTTCTAGCTAATGTGAGGATAGGAGATCAAAACGCAGGCAAAGAAGAGCAGAAACAAGCGATATCATAATGCGATTACTATAGGACTGTGAAGCTTTATGGGTGTAGGGTGTTGATGGACTCGAGCTGTGTTTTGATCATCATTAAATCTGATCTAGATGTAGTCTTTGATAAAAATGCGATTTTCTCAGCTTTTTGCTCATGTTGCTTTTTATGAAACTTGCCAACATTCAAGTGTTGATAAACAAGTAATAAAAACTCAGTGAGTGTTTTAGCGCAATTTTCTCACCTCATGGGATCACAACACTAAGAGATAGTAAATCTTTTCCTGGATTTTTTTTGTGCGTTCCCGAGATTAGACCTTCCTTAACATAATGCCGAAAACCCGAAGTCTCTAGGTAGTCTGGTTGAGGAGTAGATAGAAGTGAAAGATTGGTGCGCACAGACGCACAGAACAGAAATCATGAGTTAACCAGCGCAATTTGTCCGGTGGAAAATTGCGCTAAAAAGACGCACGAAGCTAGAATTTTTTTTTTTTTTAAAGCACAGGGTCTGTTCTTTCTTATGTTCAGATATTCATACAACAAAATATTCTGGGGTGCCATGAAATTGTGAAAATTACCAAAAACACCATTTTTTTTTTATACTGGAAAGAGTTAAGATAAAAATATTTTTAATAAGCACAAACATAGTCCAGTCATTTTATGAAAAAAGGTTTAACAAATTGCAACAGAAGCAAACTCAAATCATTTTGTATCCTCAATATGTCCTGAGTAAGGAAAAAAAGTCCAGAAGAATCCCATTAGGGGAAAGTTTTGAAAACTGTTTCTGGGGATTCACTTTTTATTTTACCTACCTTTAGTTTTCAGCATTTTCCTTAACATTGTCTCCTGTTCTTCCCTCAGACTCGTCCCCCAGAAACAGTCCCACAGACCCAGCCCCAAACCCAATCTCTTAATAATTAATAAAGGCTGGTTTCTAAAGTACTTCTTCCTGCCTCTATGTATTAATGTTCATGGGTAGCCGTAATGGGTTCCATTCAGACCTTAACATCAAGTATTTTACTGTTATGTGTCAACAAGATTCAACAAGACATTTTCACCTGGCTAGACCCAATGTTTAGATCTGTTGTGGTATTTATGCAAATTATCACATACATAATTAGATTATGCACCATTTGTCCATGTTAACAACCAATTTAAAAAAAAAACTTGTAATACATTTTTTGTTTGTCTTGATGCAAGTAATCAACTCAGTAATTTTCATGGTGATATCTAAAGGTTACAATTTTTACCCTATTCACGTAAGAAAAAGAATGAATAGGCGTATGAATAGGCTATATTTGGGTCTTTTTCAGAATGGGATTCTTCAGGACTTGTTTTTCCTTACTTAGGACATATTGAGGATACAAAATCAGTTGAGTTTGCTTCTGTTGCAATTTGTTCAAGGTTGACCCCCATTTTGGCTTAAAATGACTGGACTAACAGGCAGATCAGACCCCAGCCCTTGCATCACCACTGGCTAGTCAGAGTCAGTGTGGTCAGACTTCAGAACCATCAACAGCTCAGAGCATCTACCAGACACAGGCAGTCAATCACATACCAAATTCAGGAATTTAAGTTGAGAAGATTTTGCCAGATTAAAAGGATAGTTCACCAAAAAATGAACACAAAAAAATAATTATAAATTAAATAGTTATAATTAGAAAGATGTTCAACACTTATAGACACAAACAGAGTGACCCAATTCCTTCCATAAGCTTTTCCACTGTCTGTCTGTCTGTCTGTGTGTGTGTGTGTGTGTGTGTGTACTGTGTACCCCCGCAAGTAGCAGTGGCCACCCCCTGGCCACCCCATGTATAAAACTCTAGTTCCGCCACTGGTGTGTCCTTCTCCACCCATCAGCTATTTGTCCTTTCCCACTCTCCTGGCGTGTGATTTCTTACACAGTGACCTCTGCTGAAAGAAAGAGGAGGCTGACATGGGGAGAAAATAAATGTCAGGTTTTGTGGGATTCTCTGTGAAGTGCCAATAGAGAGTTTCCTTTTGTTTGTGTAATGACGATCATGTTTTTTTCTGCTTAATGGGTTTTCATCAAAGCTGATGCAGGCGATGGTTTGTTCCCAGTAGACGTGATGAAAGAGCACGGGTTTAAGCCAACTTATAGTATTCATCAGAGATCAGAGAGAGCTGTAGACCTCAATCTCAGCTGGAGCACCATTTCATCTCTCATCTTTTATCATTATCATGCATGACATATACCGTACGCTGTCAAGTGATAAAAATTATGTATGCTGTAATACATAATTTCTCAATGAATCTCCAAATGAATGTAAAAACAACATAAAGACGCTATATTTTAATTATTTTTTTTGTTTTACATTTTGAACAAATACTATGAATGAAGGCGTAACACTGGCGTCTTTGTTGTTTTATATGTCTATTAATTTTTTTTTTTTCTACATTTTTGGGGGATGAAATGTGTAATTAATACAGAATACACAATCATTATTTGCTTTTAAGAAATTGTTCACCAATGTAGCATTTACTTGTATAAAAATGCAGTTAAAGTCTAAAAATGTAAAATAAATTAATATTACTGTTTGTGTTTGAAATAACTGTTTTCTATAATTCTGTTATTTTAGTTTTTTTTATATTTTTATTAATATCTTGAATTATCTTTTGTTTTAGGCACATTTTTTCATTGTGCTTTTGTCATTTTATTATTATTTTGTTTTAAATATTGCTATTTCTGTTTTTTTTTTTGTTTTTTTTTTTTTTGTTTTTTTTTTAGTTTAGTCTAGATTTAATTTTGTATTTATTTCCAGTCAATAATTTGAGCGCTTCAAATTAAACTTATTTCAGTTTATTGCCAAGGCAACATTTCACATTTTCTTTTAGTGTAAGTTTTTCAACTAATATTTAGATTTTATTTTTTTTTAGCTTAATTTCAATTAACAGAAATCTTTTTAACAATTTAATTTTAGTCTTAGTTAACGATAATATCCATAATTTTCAGAAGCCCTTTCGAAGTTTCAACAAGAGAGAAAGAGAATGTAAACTCTTGTTATGGATGATTGAATCTAAGTTTGAGGCATTGTGTTGTTCTGAGAACAGATTTATTGAAAAAGTCATTGAGAAGTGCACAACAATCCAGTAACATCAATGGTAAGAGCTACAGAAAGCCTTTAGATGAATATGATGCTAGAATGCATGAACCGTTCATGCTTCAGAGGACGAACGGAGTTTGAAAAATGCCACATTCATTTGAAATAGTAACATTAGAAATGCTTGACTGTCATTTTCGATCAATTTAATGCATCCTATAGGCGAATGAAAGGATCAAAACATTTCACAGTGAACACAAACTTTTAATATACACACTGATCATCCCATAAAATCCCTAATTCAAATCATTACACTCACTTTATGTTAATGTTCTTATCAATTTACACAAACTCCTCCTACTTAATGTGAAGTCTATCTGTATCAAAACTTTTTAAGTTGAATAGATTCCAGATTTAGAGAACATAAATAATCATTCCCCAACATTTAGTTGCATTTTATTGTCCACAGCATATCTTTGTTGCACTAAAAAAAAAAAAAAAACAATCATATAAAATACTGCTTTTCAGGCCTGAGGAACTTTCTATGAGTTTGTTCTGTAAATCCTGCAGTCATTGTTAATGGAGTCCGCCTTTAGAAAATCACTGTACTTGATAATGGCACAGGAAGATGTTTTGAAAGAAAATAAAGCTATTAGTTTCTTCTCAAACTCCGACTTAGCCATTGTTTCCATTTTGCTTGTATATTAATAGAAGTAGACGTGGGTGATAATTGATACTTCACAAAACGCTCTACTAAGCAGTCTGAATGCAGAGACCTGACAGCCTGCGCTCAGATGAAGGCTTTCTGCGCTGTCAAGAGATTCATCATCGAGAAACAGGGAAATTTAACACAGATTTCTTCAGATATATTCGTGTGTGTGAGAAGAGAGAGAGAGAGAGAGAGTGAGTGAGTGTGTGTGTGTGCTACCCAACTGATTGTTTTTTTTTAATGAATCTGTCACTCTTGCTTTATCGAGCAGAAGATCTTCCCATCATGCCCCAGGCTGTACTGGTCTCAGGCTCAGGGCAGAGATACCAGAGGTAACCAGTGAAAACTAACTCTTTCCAACTCTTTCTAACTCTTTGGGATATCGTTTACAAATCCTATTTACAGGACAGACTGAGAATTAGCCTGGTTAAGGCCACATTAAGCTAAATAAGATAAAGACTCAAAATAAAGACTCAATAAACACAAATTACCAGCTTTGCCTTAGAGCCAGAATCCAGTTTAATCCGTGACACAAACATCATTATTAATGGCAAGATTTAGGGAAAAGAAAATGCCATTTAGAAGTGCACTGCAAAATATACATATTATTCCTCAGTATTTTTGTCAGTAAGTAAACATTCTTAAATCAAGATACATTTACTTGGACCTGGACCTGTTATGCCCTTTTATTGATTTTGTTTTTGGGGTCTTCTAGAACAGGTTTTCATGCTTGAATGTTGATTGTTGCAGCTCCTCTCTTCCCAGTCTGTCAGTGACGCTCTGTTTAGTTCCTGTCTCTATGAAGCTCCTCCTTCTGAAAAGCACAATGTGCTCTGATTGGTCGGCTGGACCAGTGTGTTGTGATTGGTCAACCACTTCAAGCGTGTTTCGGAAATGTCACTCCCCTTAAAATCAAGGTGTTTTGCTTCTCAACTAAATGTGTCTAAATATAGATATACTGGAAAATGAGACAAAAATCTTTTTTTGTTCATAAACCTACATATTTATTTAAACTCTTGTTAAACTTTACAGGTTTAATTTTGGCTTTAAAAAACAACTTAGTTGGAGTCATATTGAAATTGTGCTTTTTTTCATAAAAATCTACTGAACTCTATTAGGGCAGGTCATTATCGTATTATCTCAATAGCACTAATTTGTGTCCAGATTTCATACTGACAATTATTTATTATCATGAGAAAGAAACAGATTATCATTTCAGTGCAAAACCATAAGATACTTGAATCCTCTTGAAGCAGCAGACTGGGTATTGCACAAACAGCTTAAGCACAATTTATGGAAATCATTTATTGCCAATGATAATGTTATATCTGTGTTCATACTGAGTGATTCTCTTTCATATATCCCATAAAGCTCACAGATTGCACAGTTATTATGTCATGATACAATCAGTAGTGTTTGTGATGAATATGAATCCGCTGTCATTGTCTTCGGCACAAAGAGATGAAAGAGATTCAAACGCCTGGAGAAACGCAGAATCAAACGCTCACGATTGTCATGTTATGCGTGCGGTGTACCACTTCCCCAGACAAGACTAAATATTAATCTCACAATGGTGTGTGATGTGACATCAGCAGTATTTGTGCTGAATGCAAATTATATATTGGTGCTTGTTCAAACAACAATAAACTAATGACTATTGAACAAAGAGACGCAGCCAGCATTTTCATAAGTATATATCTGATTGAAATTGCTGAACAAAACAACAACATCAGTAGAATGTCACCTCTGGATCAATAGAAAATGAAACTCTGAAAAATGATTTTCAGAGAATGAAATGTGAGACATTTCCACAGCGCAAAACCTTTATACTCAAATCAAATCAACTAATTTCATGTTGTGACCCAAGATGAAAAATACAATCAGAATTTCAGGTATTCATAATTTTTGTTGCCCCTAATTATCAATTAGATAATAAATATTGTATTAGACCAATTTGATGAGAAGATTTAAATATAATTTTGAACCTCCCATAGATTAAAATAACATTGTAAGACATCTAGTGTTAAATTCAATTATATAGATTATATTCCCCATAAATGTTCCCACTGACTACAGAAAGGCCACATATTTGACATATCTGTCATATTTAGGGCCGATCAGGCATAAAACTATCAAATGTTTATTTAAAGTGCCCCTATTATGCTATTTTAAAGGTTCCTAATTGTGTTTTAGAGGTCTCCCACAACAGGTTAGCATGCATTCAAGGCCAAAAAACACTTTTTTTCTCATAATATACATTGCACCTCCTTATTTCTCAAAGAGTCTGAAAACGATTCGTTCAAAGATTCAGTCTCATTAAACCCCTCTTTTCCAAGAGCCTACTCTGCTCTGATTGGTCAGTCAGCCAGTCTGTTGTGATTGGTCGACCGCTTACAGCGCGTGTCGGAAACGAAATGCTTCCTCAGCGCTTGATACTCAGAGATATGAACAGTAACGATAGTGTCGGTTTTTCCGTATATCAATTCGAGCCTGAGTCCTCATCCTTTTGAAGTGCAGCAAAGTGGATTCACAGCACTGAAAACAGCATCTTCTCGACATGAACCAAACTCTTCCAAAGTAGATGTTGTTCGCAGGCAGACGATGAAGACGGCTGGCATTATGCAAATTTGTTACATTGTTAGGTATGTAAAAGAAAGTGAGACTGGAATTGCTGACGGCTCGTTTCACCAGTTCAGAATTGATTCTTTCATTCAGGAAACTATTAAGGAGCACTTTGATCTTTAAAACTTTTACATTCATAAACAGCTATATTACATGCTGCACGAAAGGTGATATTTGAAAAAGCATAATAGGGGCACTTTTAAAAAGGGTAATGGGTTACAAACTCTTCAGAGATTAATATGTTTTGTTGTCATGTGACCCTGGATCACAAAACCAGCCACAAGTCGCACGGGTATATTTGTGGCAACAGCCAATAACACATTGTGGGTCAAAGTTATAAATTTTTCTTTTATGCCCAAAATCATTAGGATATTAAGTAAACATCATGTTCCATGAAGATATTTTGTAAATTTCCTACCGTAAATATATAAAACATTTATTTTTGTGAGTGAATGCAGCACAATCACAAACATAAATGGAAAACTTTAAAGGCGATTTTCTCAATGTTTCGATTTTATGCATCCTCAGATTCCAGATTTTCAAATAGTCGTATCTCGGCCAAATATTGTCCTATCCTAACAAACAATACATCAATGGAAAGCTTATTTATTCAGCTTTTGTAGTCCAGGGTCACATATTATCATTTATACAGTTATTTTAAATCTCATTAGGCAGATTTCTCACCATATTATAATGAGGGGACATTAAAACCGAGTGTGTTTATCCAAATCAGAGGTGTTTTTATGGTCATGTCTGAAAGGGCAGAGGGAGGAGAGCACATGTTCGGAGCAAACAAAGGACATTTGTCAGTCCTGCACCTGTAGAGGCTGACGTTTAGTAGACGTGACACCGCCGATGCCAAAAATATCTTCAGCGGCGGTCTGTGCTTCTGCACCCCTGAGGCCGATCAAACCACAAAAGTCAATTACACTGAATGGGATTAGCCATGATGTTGAACCTTTAAACGGAAATGCCAAATGAAGATGCCTGCTCTTTAAAGCAGCATTCGGCCAAAAGTGATGTCTGGCATAGGAAAATTGACATCTTCACCATTTAATCAAATATTATTAAGAATTTGTTGAAGATTTTGTAAGCAAATTGTGTAGTTGTGCTGGGAGTCAATAGTTTTATTTGTGATGATGAAATGAAACAAGAGAGAACCAATGAATTAATTGAATGAATATTAATAACTGATTATGTTGTAGTCAATGTTATTTAAACATTTTTTTGCATAGTAAAATAAAACCTGTAGCTGTAGTTTGCTTTTTTGTGCCAAATAATTCTGTCAGATAAATACTTTAACCAAGTTTAGTGTTTTGTTCTTCCCTCATTTTTAAAATATTTAAAAAAATAAAATATTTTCCTCATTTATTGGTTTAATCAAACTTGTAGGGTCATTATAAAGAAATATCCCCTCCGGACAACACTTTTGGCCACTACTGTATATATTTCTTAGATTCAGTGATATGAGAAAGAGTGGTATGATGCTATTATGATTTTTTTTTCTAAATGGAAAATGGGATACTTGTATGTCAAAATATATACGCAAATTATTTACTAAGTATCAGATATTAGCCAACATATTTAATTTGATGTACAATATAGAGGCATGTGGAGTTTGTACACATGACATTTTTTTTCTTCTGATGGTATCTCCAACATAAGCAATACACTTCAAAAACATGAGCAAGAAATGTAGCTTTTTGACTTCAAACTTAGAACTGTAGCTCAAACGAGCGTAATGACTGACTGTAAATGCACCATGATAAATCAATTACACATTGGACTAAAACAATTACATGGTGAATACCAAATCCGAGATACTGACACAACTCACAATGAAATGACCCAACTGTCACAATTTCACCTCGAACCCACTGAAGCACAACACACTATGTACAGCTAAACATCTCTTTTAAATAAAAGTACAGTGTTGTAGTCCATAGTAACACAAAATAAACATGTCGTACAGAAGAAAAGACAAGCTTGCTTCCAGAGTCATTGTATCAGATATATAAATTCACACAGTAGGAAATCATTCCTATGCTGTAAATACTTAAAAGGTACACTATGTAACGTTTGGCCCTCTAGCGGTTAAAAAACAAAACTGCATGCATTTTGCAGAAGAACATTGTTTTGGTTGTGCTTTGGCACTGTGCGGATGAATATGGTTTTCCTTCTGCTCATAAAACATTCACTAACAGACTTAAGAGATATAACTCGTTTAGAATCTCAAGCTGACCAGCTGAAGACATTACTGTAGCTTTACCCAATAAAATCCAGCACACACAGCGCTACAACAACTATGAAATGACCCTTCAAAAAGATGATGCTTTACAATGAACTCTGTTAGAGAGCTACACATGACAATTTATCCGTTCAATAAAATACCTTACCTGATGAGTAAAGAAAACACAACCTCCTTGTTGCTTTTACAACATTTCAAACTCCTAAGTTCTCAAAAAAGAAATCTCTGAAAAGCCAAGCCAATGTTGGTTCTTGTTTTATTACGAGCTCTATCGCCTTCTCTTTTCCTCCGTGCGGCGTTTGTTTAAAACGGGTGATTCCTTGGAGGATCGAGATTTCGTTGCTCCACGTCAACCTTTCTAGCTCGTCGTTACAAATAACCTCTGCCGTCATCTAAACCATGTATAACACTTATAGCCGGCTTACCATAGGCTAGTGAATCAGGGTAAGACAAAAACACGTTTTTGATGTATTGACCAATTCGGTAATTTTGAACAAAAAAGTTACATAGTGTACCTTTGAATGGATTTTTGCATGTGATCTTTTAACGATAAGGAATTTGATTCTCATTTAGCAGTAATTGATATATTTATAAAGATCATTTTCATTGTACTGGCACATGTTTGTGTAGCATCTGTGAGTTGTATTCTCGTGACAGGCGATGCAAACGCTGTGACAGCTGCCTGTCATCACATGCTCTCGGCGTCTCGTCCTCACTGTTGTTCAGTCTACACACTCTCACATATGTGGGGGTGATGCTCTACATTTTGTTTCAGAAAAGTATTTTTCTTCAGTCATAACAACAAGATGTGTTGCTTTGCTTTTACTAACGTTTTCACACCTATATGTATATTTATGTTTCATTACCAGTTCTACTTTTTGGAGTTTTGAATGTTCATGAAAGCAATCTCTTTAAGGTCAACAAGGCTGCATTTTTCTAGATCAAAAATACAATAAAAACTGTAAAATTTTGCAAAATTATTACAATTTAAAATAACTTTTTTTTTTTATGTATATTTTAAAAGTATATATATATTCCTGTAATAGCAAAATTGAATTTTCAGCATCATTACTCCTCTCTTCAGTGTCACATGATCCTTCAGATTTCACATTTGATAAACATGTGAAATTCACATTGATAAATAGAAAGTCTAATAGAGCAGCATTTATTTGAAATATACATCTCTTGTAACCATGTAAAATGCTTCACTGTCATTTTTGATCAATTTAATGCATCCATGCTGATATATATATATATACACACATACATACATACATACATGCATACATATGTATATGTGCAGTATATATATAAATATAAAATTTAAATTGAGTTTAAGATATACATATTTTATATATAGTACGATTTATTTTAATCAGTATACAACTAATGTGCTGATTTCTTATTTTGCGGTTTCTTATTTTCAGCCTAATTCAGTCAGTCCAACAAGTAATTTGTGGTCCAATAAAGGCAAGCGAAGAAATGTGTATTATTGATCACTAGCTGAAAACATGAAGTGAATTTGGTGCATTCATGAGCAGTGGATTTTGGTTGCAGAGAGGAAATGCACTTACTGGCAAAGTAGCACTCCAAAAGATGCCTCAAAATTAGACAGATAAATACAATCTACACTCTGAATCACGGGAGCTTATTAAATATATATATATATTTTTATCTCTTTTTTGTTTTGTTTTTGTTTACAGAATACATGTCTATGCATATCTATGCACAGGTTTATGAATTGACTTTCAAGCAGTCCTAAAACTGTCCATGTTGTTCATCTTTTTCCTCCACAGCCCCTTTCGCGACAAAGACGAGGCAGAAAAGCACAGCTGCAAAAACAATAAAGCAGTCAGGACTCTCGCAAGACAGATAAAAAGCTATTTTCAAATGCGAAGTGACCGTCGGACAGATCCTCGTAACCTCTTTTGACGTTTCAGTGACAGGATTCAGGCACAGAGGAACTTTCCTTTGTTCAGAGACGGATGAGTGTAGCCTGTCCTTTAGAGGATCGTTTCCCAGTAGCTTTAGACTGTCCCACAAATCGACACATCCTTTGTTTTTTTGCAAATAACCTTTTTTGTTTGTGGCCACGGGCCTGAAAAGGATGTGAAGGGAGCCTGAATCTAGCAGCTTTAATATGACATATTTTAAGAAATGTCTGTATTTCTTCGCTCCCTTTGCGTTTCAACTCGCAGAAGCAGAGCAGTAGAGTTTCAATGGTTTCGATGACACAGGCTTCGAATGCTCTGTTGTCGACTCTTAAGTGCTGTCTGAGATGGGAGAGTTTGCCAACATTCAGTCAATGTTGCTTTGCTGTAAAGTAGTCTCCAGTCTCCAGTTTGACTGAATCACTTCTTTTCCAGCATTGTCTTTTTCTCCGAACGTTCATGCGTACATCTCGCCCGTCTTGAGGGCCACTAGCTCCGAGTCTTCTGTCTGTTTGCCGTTCAAGTGTTCACTGTTGCAGTCGTGATGGAACATGAAAGCGGGCACCTCGGTGATGGAGGTGGCAGTGTAGGAGGTGGATCCCATGGAGCAGTGCTCGCGTCGACGCTGACCCCACTGGGCTTTGTATTGCATCCACTGCCGTTTCAGAGCGCCCTGGACCTGCAGTGAAACATGGCAGAATCAGACAAGCAAAATACTCTTTTCATTAATGCATTATTTTGATTAATGCATTCTTGCTGAATAAAAGTATTCATTAAAAAAAAAATCGGTTACAGTTTATTTTAAGGCTTCATTGTTACAGTGTTATTATATATTTAAGTACTGAGTAATATTAAGCATGTACTTACTATAGGGTTGGGGTAGGATTTGGTTGTGGGTTAGTTGCATGTAATTATGCATAATTTACTGTTATTACTATGGTAAGTACATGTAACATATGTAACAAGGACACTGTAAAATAAAGTGGTACCTTATAATCTTACTGACAGTATAATGGTAGAATGTACATATGTTTTTGGCTATACTACAGAATTAGCCAGTGATTGTTTTTTATTGATTTTTTTAAAGTGGAATGTAATTGGACAAAGCTGTAGACATTTTTCTTGCGCTGAGACGTCTCATCAGGCAGAACATTCTTTGAGCTTTGTAGTTTTATTACAACCATCTTTAAATATGAACTTGAGTCAAACCCAGTCTGTGATCAGTCTTTAAACAACTATATTAAATATTAAACACCTATACAAATAGCTGTTGAATTTAATGTTTATCAATTTCAGGTAGCAGGTTTCAGTTTAACATCTGTTTTTATCTGGTAACATCTGGTGTCCCAGAGCCTTGTCAGGACAAATTGTGATTTGACAAGCTGCATTGCACTGTTTGTGCATCAAAGTTATTTTAAACTGTACTTTTATTTATTCTTTTCTTTGTTGTTTTTTCCACTTCCAACTTTCTTTAGTGTGTAATTTTGCTGTTTGAACATGAACAATGTTTGCAAAGTTACAAAGCAAAAAGTCACTGCTAAGTGAGATATTCTCTATATCAGTGTCACTGTTTCTGAACTCCCTGAAACCCTCCATAGCAGTCTTGAGTTTTCTTCCGGGAACGAACAAGTCACAATATTCCTCATTTAAATAATTCCTACCCAAGGCATACGCAAAAAAAAAAAAAAAAATGGAGTGAGGCCTGGTTGAGTTAGTAGTGCATGTTAAAACTCGTGGTTATGGTAAGGGGCGTGACATTTCCGTGACACTCTTCAAGCGGTTGACCAATCACAACACACTGGTCCAGCCGACCAATCAGAGCTCATTGCGCTTTTCAGAAGGAGGGGCTTCATAGAGACAGGAACTAAACAGAGCGTTACTGACAGACTGGGAAAAGAGGAGCTGCAACAATGGAGAATATGTGAAAAATAAGTTGTTGTGTTTTTAAACATTCAAGCATGAAACCTATTCTAGTGGAGCCCAAAAACAAAATCAAGACTTTGTAAAAGGGCATAATAGGTCCACTTTAATGAAAAATGTTAATTTGACATAAATATGCTTTGACCATAACTTTAGTATTAATTAAGTTTTTGTTTTAACCTCCATCAGCATGTGGGAATTGTATTACTGTATTATTAGCATAATTGATTTTGATGCGCCAATTACCGCTCTGTACTTTTAACACATAACAAAGAGGGATATTGGATCAGGCACAAATCATGAGGAGACGGGGGCACAGGGGAAGGACATTAGACTAGAATGAATCATTACGCTGAGGTAAACAAACACCACCACAAAGAAAATGTTATTCTGTGTCAGTGCTCCTTTTATTGTCCTGAAACAGGATCTGTGCTTAGGACACATCCAAATTGTTTGTAGACGCGCTGATGCTGATGCGAGCTGGCTGCTCATGCATAAGCTAATAATTGACCCATTTTCCAGGCCCAGAAATAATTCAGCATGTTTAAAACATGACTTACACATAGACGGATGAAAGGCGCTAATTCATTCCATTCAAGTTCGTGCCAGGAACCTCATGCTGAGTATTCTAATGAAACTGTGTCTTCATTGTTTTGGTTTTGTCATGCATAAGTGCTTTAAGTCTGTTTTCCTCAAGTCTGGTAAATGCGTTTTGACGTGGCTGTTGGTATTTACTGCCAATTAATACCCTTTTCATGTACCCCCTCACTTCAAGAGACACTTCAAGAACACGTCTGGCTTTCAAATAGATGTTCAGTGAATGTGTAAACGCATGACACGAGAAACTCCTCCATCCTTTGTGACTACGACCGACCCTTGAGAAAGTTACGTATAGCAGTAGCAGTATAATGCAACAGCAAAAGTCTTAATCAAAAAATATTTAGGTCTAAATTTAAAGTAGCCATGAAATCAAAATGGACAATTCTTATTTTATTTATGGAATATTGCAGTATTTATTATAAATGATTTATCCAGGCAAATTGTTATTTCTCGTGCCCTCATAATCTTATATCAAAATAACTCTAGCAGCATCATCTCTTCTCTTCTCTGATGATGTGTTTACTGACGTGAGGGCGGGGCAACCTGTCACTCATATGAGATTGACCAATAGCAAACCACAACCATCCAATCAATTCCCAATAGACAAAATCAAGTCCCGTCCTACATTTTTTCTTGTTCGAGAAGCCGTTTCAAACAAATATACATCACAATAGGGAAGAAAAAGCTATCGCAACATCTGTTTTATGCCGATTTTAACATTTATGTATTTGAATTGCACATAAAATCCATCCATCCATCCGTTTATTTTAATATAAACAAACTATACCTAATGTGATGCATATTTGTCAGTCATACATAAATGAAACAAGATTAGTTTATTATTAACTATTTGCATCTATTTGTTTTTTAATCAGTCATATTTCAAAATGCATTTATTTATATAGCTTGGAATCAGCATAAATCTATTCTTTGTGTAATCAATTAAATGTATTAAAGTATGAACGTAAAATATGGCTATCTGTGAGGAAGCTATATTCATTGAATTAAAATGTATGAGAATGAAAGAAAGTGTATTTATTGATGATAATATATAAATCTGGTAATTGTATTTTTAAACACATTCAGTTTATTAGTACTATTACAGAAATATTGCCAGAAATATTCTTACCTATTTAATGTATGACTGAAAATATGCAACACATTAAGTTTATTAGTTTCTTTATGTTAAAACTGTGTAATATTATATGTAAAAATATTTCAAATAAATAAATCTTAACTTTAGGCAATTATATATAGAGAGAGAGTGCTGATTGATGCTGTCTACATAATCTCTTTGAGTTAATTTAACTTAATCTTTTTAAAAACCTGATTTTCACATTCACAATCAACAGCCATGTCATCGTCACGGAGTCGCCCACACCATCCACTCAGTCATCAGCACCAGATCCGCCCACTCGTTCATCATCGCCGGAATTTTAATCACCTGCACCTGTTCACTCTCATCAGCCTCACCATATCAAGCCTGCTTATCCACCCTCTGTTCCCTTCTGTGTTGTGATAGAAGACCAGACCCACCATGCAGAGCACCGAGAGCCCGAGCACGGATCTGTTTGCTGTTTCAGCACAAGCCCTCATTGACTCCGGCTCAGCGGGGAACTCATATCTCTCAACCTCCTCAAAAGTAGTCCCCAAAACCTAGAGATTCATTCCATCCTGGGGAAACGTTGGGCCGTGGTCGCATCTGTCATTTCTCCCCCACCCAGACGCTCCGCATAGGATGTCTGCACACGGAGGAAATCTCGTTTATGGTGCTGGAATGATCTACCGCTGACATCATCCTGGGACTCCAGTGGATGCAACAACATGAGCCACGTGTGGACTGGAATTCAAGGGAGATCCTCCAGTCTGCAATCGTCAAGACCTGTTCCGTCCCTCTTCAACCTAGTTACGATCCGAACCCTGTCATCTCACAATGTTCAACCTCCATCAAAAGCCGAGAGACGGAACACAAAGTGGAGATCCCCTGAATACCGGGCGTTCCAGGATGTGTTCAGCAAGCGATTGGCAACCCAACAACCACAACAACGGCCATGGGACTGCGCCATCGACCTGCTACCTGGGTCGACGAGTAGAAGATCGCCTTTGTGACCCCCTCAGGGCACTATGATTATAAGGTCATGCCATATGGGCTGTCCAACTCACCTGCCGTCTTCCAGAACTACATGAACGAGGTATTTAGAGACTTCCTCAACCAGTTTGTCATCATCTACATAGACGATATTCTGATTTACTCCAAAACCCTGTCGGAACTAGCCTGGTTCTACCAGACTCTCGTACATTTCATTTGTACAGAGAGTCTGGCCTCTCTCCATTGACAAGCGTTAACTTCCTTGTAGGCGGGTAATCTGTTGAAGTTTAAAACTATTGGATCTGCCCAGAGTCACTCTGGATCTGCCATAACCAATCGCTAACCTTTGGTCGTGACGTAACCCTACAACTCAAACTAACGCACGGCATCAACGTCATCGTTCTCAGCTACTCCCTCTGTTAGATGATTGGGCCGCCAAAAATTTGGCCGGAGAAAACCAAAGAATACACCACAATCCCAGACGTAGTACTGAAGGGAAATAAAATTGAGCTGAAGTACGCAGGTGGGCAGAGCCAGGCTATGTCAGAACATCATCAACATGTAAAACGAGTTCTCCAGCATCTTTAGGATCACCAACTCTACCTCAAATTAGAGAAATGCGAGTTCCACAATTCCTCCGTTCACTTCCTGGGGTATATCATCGACCAACATGGCATCCAAATGGACCAGAGGAAGGTGGAATCCATCCAGAACTGGCCACAACCCATCACCATTAAAGAGTTGCAAAGTTTCCTGGGCTTTGCCAATTTTTACAATCGTTTCATTAATAATTACAGCTTAATCAGTTCACCACTCTACTCTCTCCTGAAAAACCGGCCCAAGTCTCTGTCCTGGACACCTCTTGCCCTCATCTCCTACGAAGACCTTAAGACAGCATTTGTCTCCTCTCCAGTCCTCCGCCATCCAAACCCTGAACTACCGTTTGTCGCTGAGGTCGATGCATCCACCACTTGAGTCGGAGCAGTGCTGTCGCAGCGGCAGGGTGATCCCCTACGCCTCCATCCATGTGCCTTCTACTCTAAGAAGCTGTACCCGGCGGAGCAGAATTACGACATCGGGAATCGTGAGCTCCTCGCCATAAAGCTCGCTCTAGAAGAAGCCATTCCGCTCTGGCTGGATGGAGCAACTGACCAATTTGAAGTCATTACGGACCACAGAAATCATGAGTATTTAAGAGAAGCTAAACTCAACTCTTGTCAAGCCAGATGGGCTCTATTTTTCACAAGATTCGACTTTGTAGTCACCTACCGACCTGGAAGCAAGAATTGTAAGGCAGACGCACTCACTCGTCTTCATCATCCAAAATGTCATTCTCCATTCACATTGGCAAATTCTTGTTTTGTTGCAAAACGTGTAACATTTACATTACATTACATTTATTCATTTAGCAGATGCTTTTATCCAAAGCGACTTACAAATGAGAACAATAGAAGCAGTTAAACTAAACTGGGAAGGGTCATAGCACTTGCATATTGTTGTCCTATTGTTAATCTAACGCAGTAAACCAATGGCTTTTTACAATACAACTTGCCGCTCTATTTTTGGTTTGAAATGTGAATTATCCATTACCAAAAAGTTGTATGGACCACTTTTATGGGGGTTTTATGATGTTGCATGGAAAATATAAAAATAATATTCCTCAAAAATTAAAACCTAACTACATGAGGGTGAGTAAACAATGCCAGAATTAGCATTATGGGGTGAAATACCCCTTTATAATGATATTAATCTGCTCAGTCTGCTTACCTCTCCATTGAAAAAACAGAATATGGTTGCCACCAGCAATCCCTTGCAAAACAGAAAATATAGAAGCATTAACAATTATTTTTAGGTGTCTTCCACAAGTAAAAAGAGTTAGCATTCAGTCTGAGTTACCTGGTAATGCATTAATATGTGCATGATGTAATCATATATCTCTCCTGCCAAGCGGTTTTCTGGCCGCCAAGGGAAGATGACGAACTGAATGCCCAATAAGGGCACCAGAATCAGGGTGGCTCTGACCGCCTTCATATACATGTTAGACTCAGCTCGATGTGTATCTCTCAGTTTGGTCACTAAGACCCGTACTATGTTCAGCAGAAAGAATAAATTGACCTACAACATAAAAAGATATATGTAGAAATGAACCCCAAACAGTCTTTAACTTATATGCTCTATTTAGATTTTAATTTCACACAGAGTTACCACAATTAAGCTGTGAATGAACACAGTGAAGTTTATTGACTCGATAATCCAATTTTAACAGAAACGCAATCTAATGAGATGTTAAACGCAATATTTGTCATTTGCGGCACTAAGAACATAATATTGCATTCAAACTTTTCCTCAAAATTAAGCATTCTCAAGTTTTTTTCATGATTAAAATGGATTACTTAGACACAGATTCGTGGTAAATACTGTGTGAATATATGCAAAGCACAATATAATAGATAATAAATAAATGGACTCACTAATAAAGCTGCCATAATGGGGCCGTGAACCACGTACAGCAGATGGGTCTCCACACTCATCCAGCAGCTAGTGGAAAAATATAATAAATCTCATATCAGACCCACTGTCCACTGAATCTGGCCTGTCTTCTGTATTTACTGCTGAAAAGCACTGAACATTACTCACTTGTCATCAAAGTATTTCTTTCTCGCCACAGCATGGATGGATGCAGGCACCAAGGGGAATCCTGTTGAAAGGAGAATTGAGACATAAGTCACGAAATATTATCCCTCTAATGCAAAATGAATGATAACGCTGTAACTGTTATTAGACGGTGAGCCATGATCACGTGAAATGCGTAACTTGATTTATTGAAGTATTTGAAATCATAGCGCTTTACAGGCTCAGCATTTATAGGCTAAATAAACAGTAGTCTTTGATGCATGATGAGGGGACGATTATCAGTAAATAATGACTTACATTTCAGCCCGTTTCTCACCCAAAGTTATAAAATAATAATGCACAGATCATATGAACTATGTTCCTCTCATTCACTTCAATTATATGGGAAGGTATGACTTGAAAATTCTTCAAACATTTTCCATTTGTTTTTCACAGTAAAACGCAAGTTATATAAGGTAACACAACAAGAGGATGAGGAAACAATTACATATTTTTGGGTGACATATTCCTGTAATGATGAGAATTTTAACAGCGGCTTTGAAAATCCTCAGGACAGCTTGAAAAGCCACAAGGTAGATTCTCTACAGATGGTTGAGGGCTGTCTTTTCTCCCTTTGGAAATGGATGATCCGACACAGGGTTATCGCACAATCTTAGACAGTTAAGCCCTGACTAAAAAGACAGTTAAGCCCTGATCTTCAATAAACCGTCCTAATAAAACTGTCAGTGGGAACAGTAAAGTACATCCGAATGTGAAATAAACTACGACCCCAAACATCCACAACTATCCAGCACATTGTGTCCTAACTGTGGATTGGCTGATTCGTCTGTCTTTCGTCTGTTTGTGTCGGCGACAGTGTTTTCTGTTTATGGAGCAAGAGGACATGACCACGAGCAAATGTATCCAATAAATAATGGAGCAAAGACCGATGAAACAGATGCCTTTGAAAACAGGTCACGATAAACTCTGTGCTTAGCAAATAGAAAGGGCGTTCATATTTACAATTTAGAGTTGGCTGACAGATGGGAAAGCAAAACTGGGAGCTGCGTTCAGACATGGGGAGCAGAGCTGGCAGAGACGGACTCACCCCAGCCCAGAAGATAATACCAGTGCAGATGCTGCTCCTCTGCAAATACGGCCACCACAATCAGCGTGTGCAGGTAAATCCCCTCGCAGAGCATCCAGAAATAGTTACAGCCCAGCATGTACATGTGGAAGAAGTGCAGCACCTTGCAGCCAATCTGCAGAGGGAGAAAAGTGAGAGAATGAAGTAGACGGGTGCTTTGAGTTTCACAATTCAGGCAAAATCTAACAGGACAGCCCTGCTGAAAAGACCAGACTATACCAGCATAAATGACCATGTCCAAGCCGATTTATACTGGTTTGGTTCTGGTCTAGCTAGTTAAGAATTAGTGCTTTGCCAGTTATCTACTGCAGTGGCTCAGGTGATTGGTAACATTTATTTTTAATAAAATCAATTTCATGAATTGCATAGGCACTGCAATACGCAAAATTGTATACAGGGTATAGGCTGATTAGGACAACTCATAATTTAATAAAAGCATAACCAACAGCAGAAATGTGATTTAACAGCCTAACATATTAAACAAACACTGATCCAAATATTGTTTTCGTATTAACCAAATTAGTGACAGATGGATTTATGTCAAAAGTTTGTTTGGATGCACAACATAAAACTATGGGAAGCATTTTCTCCTTTCTTTTAAAAGTCCATTTATTTTGCTATCCTAATTATGCATGATTATATAGAGAGTTTAATTGTATTATTGGTTGAATTCTGGTTATTGGTTGAGACGTGTGTGTTGCGTTCTTTAACGGTCTGACTAGAAAAAAAAGCTATTGTGGTGCCAAACCCCCTCATGGAAAAAGAAAGCCTTCGTGTTTACAACTGTTACAATGAGCCCTTATCAGGATCAATTGAACACTGGATTTTCAAAAGTATGTGAAGTTCATGGCATACACTCTTTAAACTCTAAGAGTTTTACAAGGCGCTCTGTTATTGTAGGGACACCGACTTTACATTTTCACAATTCCCTACAAATGACGCTGAACAAAACTAACTGTGATTGGTTGCTTTACATGTCAGTCAGACTGCCAATGAAAGCAGACCTATGAAGTCCAGACCTTCTACCATCGGTCTGAAGGTCTGGCTACACGATACTAGGTGACATGTAGTTGCAAAGTTATATAGTATAATGTCTAAAGTGGACTGTCGAAATAAAGTGTACCCTTAAATTAAATTAGCAAAAAAACATAGTTTTCAAAGAGGTTTCAGAATCTGTTATTGGTCTGCAAAGCAGATAGTCCTGCCTCAAGCTCACGCTATTGGTTGAGCCAGTTTTTACTGTGTTGGCCAAAGTGTTTACTTGGAAATTAACTACTTATAGTTGATCTTGCAAATTAAGTGTTTAAAAAAACCTTTAGAATACCAATTTTTGATCTTTAACATGGCCTGGACGATCCCTTCCTCTGAATTTTTGAGTTGCCTGGCTGGTCCTAAACATGTGTGCAGTTTTAATTAGAAAATGCTGGCAAAGTGTCTATTCTCAATCCGCTGAGCTGGATCCCACACACCTCCCAACAACACGTCAGTCATCCAGATTAACTTTTTACCATATGTCCATGGCATAGCTCTCTTCTGCCTGCTACACCCACGCAACTGGCAGCAAGTCCTCACACATGTTATTCCCCACACACAACTTTCCTTTAGAAGTCAAGGCTCTTTTACTTTAAATTCAGATATTTTCTAGTCAGACTAAGCACAGCTTATGTCAGAAACACAGGGTTTAAGTCTAAACTAAACCTATCTGTAACCTCTTCTCCTTGAGGCTGGAAATGCATTCTGCACTGACCGCGGCTCGACTCTCTGGAGTTGGAAGGAAAAACAGAAGGAGCTTGTTCTTCAGGCTGAACAAGGATACCGTAAATTAAACATAGAGAATGCACCCACACCCCCGAAAGAATGCACATTTTAAGACATCACACTGCATTACACTGGCCCCCAAAAAACAGACATCATTTTGAGAAAGCATAAGTAAGAAAGGTACTTTTACAGGCACAGCAGCGTTTGTTTTTTAAATGAAGGAGCCTGGTGAATGCAATAATGCATCTCTCAGACAAGCCAATTTTTTCATGCGAGTAAGAAAAAATGATTATGATCTTTCTGAAACTCCAAAACTACACCTCCGCTGCACTCCAGTCCTTTCAGAACTTCAAAATCCACTCATCCAATCCATTTCAGCAGGGTGCAAACTCATTTTAGTCTCACTTTTTACCTGTTTTTTCTCATAATATTGGTATATCAGAAAAAAAAATTGGCAATTCTCCTCGATCACATTAGGTACAGTAGCTGAAAGTGAATATTTTTCTTGAAACGCATCTCCTCACCACACCTCTTAGATCACGCAGTACATTCCGATGTGGCAGATTTATGCATTCCTCCATAGAGAGCAAAACCTGACAAGATCATATTCCATGAAAAGGTCTCATGCAATGAAAATACAATGTGAATAAAACAATATAACCTTTTATGGTGTACTAAATATGTGTTTCTTCTTAAGTGTAAAATCTTACACATCACAGATATAGAATATCTATGGTGGAATATCTATCTATCGTGAAATATGTGCTTTGTACTTTGAAGGTCTAAATGAAACAACAATTTGACAACATTTCTGATCTAACATTTGGATCAGCCTTTTTTCCTCCTTTTTTAGAAACAGAAAGCAGTACAATAAGGTAATAGTAACAATAGGGTTTTATGTCATGATTCTGCCATCTAGTCATTCTTTAATCTTTGAGGCAGGATCATGACAGACCCATGTTTTGTGTACAAGCACATGGCCATTTGTTTGGGCCATGTGCTTGTGTTGTCTCGTTCTCTTGCCCCGCCCCCTTATCCTCGTTTTGTCATCATTGCTTTACCTGTGTCACCTGTTGTTATCATTAGTCTCCCTACTTAATCCCCTTGTGTTTGCTGTCTTGTGCCGGTTCATTGTTACTCTTTACATGCTGTCATTCATTGTGTGAAACAATCTGTGAGTAACCTGTTGAAAGTCTTGTCTAGTGAAGTTCTGATCTTGTATTTGCTGTTTGTTTTTTGTCTAGTTAATTGTCTAGTCATCGTCTAGTTTTTGTTACTCTTTATTTGCCCTGCCTATGTTTTGCCCCCTCGTAGGTTTTGTTTTCCCCATTCTTTGTCATCAATAAACCTTGTGTGTAGTGCATTCTGTCTGCGCTTGGTTTAATCTCCACATCCACATAACATTTTATCACACTTGAAATAGTTAACCCTGGGTCATTCTAAACCCCGGGTAAATGGGGTTTAGAATAAATGAATTAAGTTTATACTGAATGAATGTTTCAAACTATACAGGTTAGAATGAAACAGTCTCTTCTTCACTCCAGTTTTCTGTGACCATTTGACATTTTCCCCCTCAAACCAACTATGTTCATACACTAATTGTGCTAATCGTGCTTCTGAGCCATGTTTCATAACCCCGGGTAAAAAGCTTTGCTACCCCGCTTCTAATTTAGAAGTGTGAAATGTTCCTTTTACGGGGTTGAAAGCAGGGTTTAGAACACAGTGTGAAAAGCCCTATTGATGATGTGAGCATTGTAGAGTCACGCACCGGATTCCTTTGCACCACTTTGGGGTTGTTGACCACAGTTATGAGGTTGACGATGGTGCAGGCTGAGTTGAGCACATACGAGAAGAATAGGTTCTTGTGTAGAGTGATTCTCTGACAGCTCAGACTCCTGGATGGGAGATAATGAAATATTAATCACGGATCATTCATGACAGAGGCAGTTGTGTGACTTTTTGCAGAGTAATTCAGTTTGACAGTTCATTTCAGGATGGAAACAATAAAAAATTTTTTGGGATAGTTAAGATACATAAAAATTAATCAAAAATCAATCTGCTTCTAACAGATTAGAATTTTTACTTATCTCAAGCACTGAGCTTTTTTCCAGCATTTCCTAGATTTGCACAACACATCACAGGTGAATAAATAATTCATAAATCAGACCATTCATTCATGCCATTTCCATGCACCTCTTCACAGCAGGTTCAATATAGTTTCTGCCTGTCCACTCCTTACAAAGCCTGCATTACACTTTGACTGTCAGATATGCAGAAAAGTAGATGCTACACGCAGCCAGAAACAGCAAATGATTTCCCAGTTTCCTCTATATGATCTCACCATGTGAGTTGGCAGGCATCACTGATGTGCAAATGTAGGTGGTCATATGGTAATATCAGGAACTCGAGGATTTCATATTGAGAGTGTTTTTGTTTTTAGCCCAGTTTCAATAAATGGATCTTTTTTGGGCTGGTGAAGTACTGAATGTTACAGTATGTTTTAGTAGAACAGTGAACTCTTTATATCTCGAAAGATAAAGGGAAATTGGATTCCTCATGATACAACCCATTTAACGACATAAACAGAACATCTAGTTTGTGCCACCTGAGGCCTGAGCAGCCTTATATCAAATAATGTGATTGTGAGATGCTTGCCTGTTTTTAACATTGTTTATTGGTTGAAATTGGTTGGGATTATTCACGAAGCCCCTAGAAGGTTAAGGAACAGTGATCTTCAGAAATACATACACTACAATACCTTTCAAAATTTTCAGATCAGTAAGATTTTTTAATGTTTTGAAAGAAGTCTCTTCTGCTCACCAAGGCTGCATTTATTTGACCTAATATACAGTAAAAACATTTATATTGTGAAATTTTAATCCCACAGCTGCAGCTACAAACGTTCCTGCTGGATCCTGCAGCCAATCTGGCAACCTCGAGTCAGGGGGGAGGGGATACACCTCTACAGTAATTTGAAAGTGATTGCAGTACCAGTTTTGGCCACAATCTTACATACGGCTCCTTTAAAAATGTACAAAATTTGTGTGATGGAAAGCTGAATTTTCAGCATCATTCCTCCAGTCTTCAGTGTCACATGATCCTTCAGAAATAATTCCAGTGTGCTGATTTGCTGCTCAATTAAAAATTCTTATTATCAGTTGTGCTGCTTAATATTTTTATGGAAACCGTGATACTTTTTTCAGGGTTTTTTGATTAATAGAATGTTCAAATGAACATCATTTATTTTAAATAGAAATATTAGAAGATAGAAATCTAGAGGAGGAAAAAGGGTATTTCTGAGTAAATGTTGTTTTGTTGTTGGTCAGGAGTTGTTAAATATGCCAAATTTGGGACGTAAAACAAGTTCACACCTGCATCAGCAAATGTCATCACAATCTCCAAATTAAGAAAGTCATGCTACTCACATGATTTTACTCAGTTTAACCTAAAATTGCCAGCAGAGATCAGCTGAGTGCAAAGCTGGGATGGGAGTGAAAGCTGAGCTCATTTTCCAAAGCTATTTCCCATATTCCTAACCAAATATTTCTGGCATTATTCTGGGGCATAAATTAAAGCTTAGTGCAGCTGTATGCTGACACGTACCTCTTTGAGCACCACATCTGGACTCAATAAGACGACATTAAGACTTTGACATCTCAGAAGATCGGATTGTAAATATCACCATCGCACCCTAAAAACAAGCGTTGCTACGTTACACTTCCAGATAGTGTACCAAACCAGCTGAACATCACAACTGACACAATAAAAATATTAACAATTGCGAATAAATTAACTAGCCCAGTGATATTTCAAAAAAGTTGCAAGACCTGTTGATCAGATCGCTTAGGCACAAACAAAATGAAGCCAAAGACATCCAAATGTTCTTTAGATAATGCTTTCCTTTTTCCCCAGTAATTTTAGGCTACATTTGCAGGGATATGAAACATGCGATAATGCCATAATCAAAAATGAAATGTCCAAACAACAGACCGTAATTTCTTTAAAAACAAAAACAAAAAAAGTATTTATTGAGTGCTAATGTTGAAATTAGGTCTTAATAGAAACATGCTTTTAATCCTCTAAATAATAATCAGTCTAAGGAGTTCATTAAGCAATCATGGAATGATTGAGAGAGAGAGAGAAAGTCAGTGTACTGAAAAAATGATAATAAAATAAACTATGAGATTGTAAGCTTACTTGCTGGATACAACTGTCATACTATGTGACATACAACCCAAAAGTTTATGTGGCGTTTAATGTATATATGACTCTTTGGCTCCCACATTTAATTACCCATGAAATTAAGTTTACCCTAGGGGACACAGACATACGGAGGAAACCAAGTCAGCATGAAATGACACACAAAACCTGACAAATACTCGTCATTTGGCTCAGAGCTTAGTGCAGCTCTGCCAGATAAATGGACACCAAGGATTTGCACTCAATAAAACACAATGATGAGAAACTATCGTTTTTTGCGATGCCAGAGCCAAATGACCTTTCTCTTTCAGCCTGTAAGTAGAGTGCAAACAGTCGGGTCCTATTAAAAGTTCATTTGTTAATGTTAATGACAGAAGGATCACTAAATCATTTAAACGTCCATAAAAACATGCACGCTCGTTGAGCTGAATCACAAATCCTACAATGTTCTGTGATGTTTTTATTTCAAGCACCAAATTAATAATCTTAATAACTGCGATTTGTGACTGACAGAAGTAAAAATAAACATACTTATGAGAACAGCATATTTAAGTTTACTGTACATTTAAATAGTTTTGACACACAAAACAAATGAACATATAGGAAATAAAATACAAAGATAGTTCTGCTTTTTTTTGGACGTTATCTTTTCGTTGTCACACTCTATTTAGATTCCGACTCTCTGGACATTCTCTCAAGCAACTTTATAAGACGTATGCTTGCTTTTTAAACTGTATTATAGGAGTTCTCATTTATGCTGAACAACTGTTGGCTGCTTTTCTTTCACAATCCAGTCCAACTCAACCATTAAAATTGTTTGTAAAGAAACTGTAGTTGGGTTCATTCTCCTACTGAAAGATAAACTTTCAGGCAATTAAAGCAGGTTCTCCAGTAGAAATTTCCTGCTTTTTGCACCATACATTTTTTCTTTTCATTTTAACAGAAGGTCCAAGTTCTACTGATTTTTCTTTCTTTGTTTATGCGTTAGGTTTTTAGGGACCACCTTTTCTAGACAGTGATTGGGTGGTCTGGTTTAACTTCCCCTTCCAGACTGAGACTGAGACATCCAAACACAATATTTATTGTCCCGTTCTCAATATCTCATCCGATATTACAAAACCGATACCAGATCATGGGAAAATGCTTTAATATCTGGGAAAAATTGGTAAAACCAATTTTCTTAATTGTACAATGAATCTCTTATTTACATTGTTTACACTTAGTATGTTAAAATAAAAGGATTATCACGAGCAAACAAAACAATACTTGTGCGTTTTCAGCGGTGTTAAGTGAATACTGATTAGCACCTCTGATTGGCCATTGCGCTCACGCACTCAACAGATATGATTGTGATTGGCTACAATGCTCAAAGCTTGTAAAAACACACTGTAAATAGAAACCTTTTTAGCTCAGAGAGCGTTCAAACAAACATGAACGAGGGCGAGCGCTTATCAGTGTACAACCTGCAGAAACATACCGGTCCTGGTATACTACAGGGCTGCTGAATGCTTGAATCTGATTGGTTGACAAAAGTTCTAAGGTTTGCAATTAGTCTGCTATCAGTGGCTCAAGTCTCCATTACTAGCTCTAAAATGACGTTTTGGAATTAGCAACGGAGGCTTGGGATTAGATGCGTAAGAAATTAGTCCCACACACAAGAGCGTTTCAAGGATAAAAATCTAGATGATGTCTTGAAATACATCATCTGAACAATGTTTTGGGGTGTGGTAACTGTAGTATAAGCGGAATAATTATCTTCGGGCCGTTGAATTATTGAAAAATAATGCATCATTTTTCAAATAATTTAATGGGCGTCATCAATTATTCCAGACTTGTTAGTATAACTGTTTTTCATGAGTATAAAATTATATGATTCCAAAATAGCAGTTACTGTTTTTTATTTGTTTTTTTTGTTTTTCTTCACCAAAACAATATCATATTGAAATAATTCCTTTTGGATTTCAGTTTGTATCCAAACGTAAATTGCATTTCAGTGTATGATTTGCAATTCAGCCAAATAAGGTGGTTGGTTTAGATTTTGATGTATTCACAAAGCACTGTATATGGTAATTCAGCCAATAAGCTCAGAGAAAAGGCCAATTTTCCTGACTTTGTGGAAGTAAAAGCCTGATCCAGAGTTGAATATAATTCAAGGGTTAATGCATTTAACTTCAGGTTTCAGACTGCATTTCCGCGTGGCCATGGTGACGGGAACACCTATCCATCTTTTCTATTCAGTTTGAATTGACCGCTGTGATAAATGGGGTAACCGAGAGCCTCTTGGTAAATCTCTCTTTGAAAAGCTTAAACGCGGACTCTGTCAATTAAATAAATCTCAGACGCCACCGCAGCACTCTACCTCCACACCGTCACCATCAACAGCTCTGAGTAATGTTCGAGAGTAGACAACACAGCCCTGTCAAAAACAAGTGAACAACTGAGCCACCCATCATCGAGAGGTTTATTGAAGTAACTGCAGCTACGCAGCAGATATTTCTGGCCTTTTTCAACTCGTAAGGGTGGAGACAGTCAAGCGGAGATGGAAACTCACCTGAAATAAAAGAATATGGCCAGCGAGATGAGAAGGGACACTATAGAAAGAGCATGACCCACAATCGCCATGTAATACAAAATATACGCCATCTGAAATGAGACAAATAATGTCATGGTCAAACCACGTTCTCATGAGATTCACTTTACTGTTTTCATTTTTTTGGGGTTCAAGAGACCCTAATGTAAATTCACCTTTTATATTCAAATGTATTATTGCAATTTATTATTCAATAAAGTAGTCTTAATATTATTATTAAGAAAAGTGGAGAAAAATATCATAAAAGAAAATCGAAACAGATTGCATCTATTAAAAATTTATATCATATAAGATTTCAGTCTCTGAAAGCACAAACTGTATGCAATTTAAAATTATTCGTGCACGGTATTTAAAGTGTGTTATCACATTGATATTCTGTTAATAATCAGTTCTCATAGGATTACAACAATTCACAAAGTATCAACCTGAAACTTCAATATTAAGTATATTTTGAGGTATTAAACATAACATAATAATAAAAAAGATCATATAAGCATATTTTTCATAAGTGTTATTTACCAGTAAGTTTCATGCAACAAAGATAAAATCTCAAAGTAGTAAGAAAGCATAAAAGTAGCATTGAAAGTGCATATCCCAATTTTCTATGCCTTTTTTATGAACTCCATCTGGAGTGAAGTGCACAGACTTTATTTGAGTTTGCCTGAGCTGACATTTTCTCTCTATCCCTCACTTTGTAAAGCAGCAGTTGTATGGCTCTGAAATCATTATGTTATGAATAACTTTCAGAGCCGCTGTCCCCCAGAAAAGCTGTTAAGTTAAACTGAAACTGCCTTGTATTGACATCACGCTTCACTGCCACTGAGTCTGAAAGAAACACTCAAATCCAACATTGCCTTCAGTAACGGCTTCAGTAAACTGTATCAGAGCTGTATCTATCATATTTCTGCTTTTTTACGATATTGTGGTATGTTGATCTGCTAATTATTTGTCTTGTTTTCTTTTCTTTTATATACACATTTTAGAAAATCAACAGCTAGTAAACTATCTGCTATATGGATATTCTGGATATAATTTGTAGATCAGCCCTGCATGTTTAAACACATGGAATAAAATCACAGGAAATAAAGTTTTTACATTGAAATCTTGCAATCTAACATCCCAGTTAACACAAATATGGTCTAAGATCGTTTTCCTAATGTCCCCGTTAAGTTATGAAAACATTATTTCTGAATGTTTAAAATGATGAATGTTCAGTTTTTAATATATTTTTTAAAAGTTTTTTTTTTTTTTTTCTTGGTTATGTGAAACTGAAATTTTCCAAACATTATGGGAATGTTACTTTTGAATGTACTTTTGCAAAATGATCAAATGGAATGTTCCCTTAACAATCATATAATTAAGAAGAAAAAAAAACGTTTTCAAAACATTTTAAAAATGTGAAAGTTTTGAACGTTCTGAGATCAATCCGAAATAACGTTTACATAACTTAATGGGAACAATAGCGAAATGTTCTTAGACTATATTTTTGTTAGCTAGGATGTGCACAGTAAGAGTTTCTTTCATAACATCTGACCCTTTAATTTACAATAATTTTTAATTTTAATTTTACAATTGTTTTAATTTAACAATAACATTTTCCTTCAAGACAAGTGCAGAATTTAAGGATGTCCCATCCTCCTACCTTGAGCTTGTCCTTGGTATGAGCAATGCAAAGGGTGTAGTTGGACCAAGTCCTGTTTGTTTCAGGGTGTCTGAACCAGTTTCCAGTCTCATCACAATATTTGGTGACTCTTTCTAAATGAACAGGGAAAAAGACGTGAGATAAGTGCATGACAAAAGCCATTATACTTTAGCTTTTAAAGTAACCCTGGTGACAGAAAGGCTCAAAGCTTTCGAAATGCTTCAAGAATTGGGGTGATGTAGAGTTGCACAGGCTCTAAACTGGTTTTGCTTCAGGATGATGACCTAGAATGCTTCTCTGCAGGGCTTGTGGCTAGTGGTTTTCCAAAGTTACTAGTCACTCAGCATTTTCACTGGCCACAAATTTTGACATCGATACCATGGGGAAAAACTGCCATATAGATATTTTTTATATTAACTCATAATTTGGCACCAGGTATGTTAGGCTGCTGTCACTTTAAGACCTGACGCACAGATCCATTATACCGTTACACATGCGTTTTCTTTCTCAACTGTTTACGTTCACTTAAAACATAACTGACTGTGTTTATGTGAATGCAAAGATGGGGATTTTGATATTATTTTGTGTGTATTTGACTGTTTAAGCACAATAAGCAGGAAAAAATAACTCAATTTAGTAAAAATGAAACAGGTAAGTGAGGGGAGGAGGGTTTGTGTGTCAACTTGCTGTCAGAGAGACGAGAGAGCGAGAAAGCGCAGCTGGTATTGTGCATCTATTCTGAGGAAAATTAGTATTTCAGTTATTTCAGTATCAATATGGATAAAAAAATCTATATTTTTGACAACACTACATTTCAGAGGCTTTTTTAAAAGACTTAAAGGGTTAGTTCACCCAAAAATGAAAATTCTGTCAGTAATTACTCACCCTCATGTTGTTCCAACCCTGTTAGACTTTCGTTCATCTTCAGAACACAAATTAAGATATTTTTGATTAAATCTGAGAGCTGTCTCACTCCTCCATTGGCTTCTTTCTTATTGAAACTTGCCAGCCCAGAAAAGTTAGTAAAGACAATGTTTAAAATAGTCCAAGTGACTACAGTGGCTCAACCTTAAGTTTATCAAGCGACGAGAATACTTTTTGTGTGAAAAACAAACGAAAATAACGACTTTATTCAACTATTAATTTTCTTCTGTGTGGGCCTCTGAGTGAGTTCACGTAGTGTAACAGCGCAGCCAACATCACATGCATCACACACATGACCAGCGTCGGCCAATAGTGAGCCTACGTTCTGACGTACAACCCAAAAGCGTCACGCTTTTACACTACGTGAACTCACTCAGAGGCACACATAGAAGAAAATGAATAGTTGAATAAAGTCGTTATTTTTGTTCTTATAGCGCACAAAAAGTATTCTCGTCGCTTGATGAACTTAAGGTTGAGCCACTGTAGTCACTTGGACTATTTTAAACATTGTCTTTACTAACTTTTCTGGGCTGGCAAATTTCAATAACAGAGAAGCCTATGGAGGAGTGAGCCAGCTCTCAGATTTAATCAAAAATATCTTAATTTGTATTCTGAAGAAGAACGAAAGTCTTACGGGGTTGGAACAACATGAGGGTGAGTAATTACTGACAGCATTTACATTTTTGGGTGAACTAACCCTTTAAATTGAAAAATGTATTATATTGTAAATATAAATTATATAATGTATATATTATATTATATATAAAATTCAACCCGCCTAAGTGACTGTGTTACACACCAGTGTTTAAATAATGTCAATCCCTGGTTATAAAATAGAAAAACAAAAAGTGAAAGACTTGTACCAGTGGAGTCAAAGTCAGGGAAGTAATTGGGGCAGTATTGAGAAGTGTACGTTCCTGCGGGAGTGTCGTCCCAGCACAACCATCCATCCCATGTGCGGTTACAGTATGGACCTAAAGACAAGCACACAAACAATCAAGGCCAATTCCTCCGTGCAATTGCTCTTTGCACTCTGCGCTAAGAGTTTCTGATGATTCAATCTAAAACCTCTTCTGAGGCTCTCTGTTTTCGCACCTGATTTGTTATATGGCTGGTCTCTGTTCATTTTCTCGAAGCATTTATATTGACCATCAATGATCTTCTTCCTCTCCTCCGCTTTCTGAGTCACTACAGGGCTGACCTGACTCTCAGCTGTAGGATCCATCTCCGTCTCTGTCTCTAAAAAGCCATGAACTGGTAACGTCTGAAGAAGAAAGCATTCGTTTTGAGATTACAGATAAAATAAGTATCTGATTTTAGACCTATTGGATAATTAGGGGCCAAGCACTGAAGTATGTGTTCTTTCTCTTTCTTCATGCTGGGAGTTTATGGAGGAGTCTATATAGATATATATATATATATAAAGAAGTTGTGAATTTTAGCCCTCTAGTTGGGGAGAGTCTGATCATTCATGGCAATTTTTGGGTCCCTTCAAATCTCTCTAACCTCACCAACCATTCAAAGTTGCACTGCTTTCTTTTGGCTTATAACTTCTGATCAAAAGTTCAATGTGCTCAATGGTTTTGATTTCTGCTCAAAAAGATATTTACATCACTATTGAAAACATACACTACCAGTCATAAGATTGGGGTTGTGGGATTTTTTCTTAACGTTTTTGAAAGAAGTCTCTTATGCTTACAAAGGCTGCATTCATTTCATTAAAAAAAAAAAAAAACAGGAAAAAACATAATATTTTGAAATATCATAACAAATTAAAATAAATGGGTTTTTTATTACTATATTTTAAAATGTAATTTATTCCTGTGATGTCAAAGCTGAATTTTCAACATAATTACTCCAGTCTTCAGTGTCACATGATCTTTCAGAAATCATTCTTATGCTGATTTGCTGCTCAAGAAGCATTTCTGATTATTATCAATGTTGAACACAGTTGTACCGCTTAATATTTTTATATTTTTTAATTATTTAATATCTTCTTTAATGTTTCTTTGATGAACAGAAAGTTTTAACAAACAACATGTCTTTACTGAATAAAGGTATTGGTTTTTTTAAAATCTTGCTTACCCCTAACTTTCTCCTGAATATCATATCTTCACTAAATTTGTCTTAAATCATTTTCAGATCATTTTTGTCAAAAGTTGTTAAAGCTTTTTGATAAATCTTTTTTTTTTTGTGTGTGTGATACATTAACAAATTTGACAGCAAACATGCCAGACATGAAGGGAAGTTCTGTCTTCGTAACATTTTGGCCTATAGAAACAATTACCTCGGGACAGCACCATCTAGAGGTCAAAATCATATCATAATAATTGATTAATTTGCTAATAAATTGTAAGAAATTTTGCCTTGACTTTACTGTATTTAGATTGTTTTGGTCTTACAGAATGCAATGATACCACTCTTTCCAGAGATGGACATATTACATTAGGTGTTCCCTAAGTCTGTCATAATCAAGGACTATGCATGTCACAAGTTATTAAATGTTTTTCAAAACAAATTCAAAATAAAAAGGACTAATAGGCATATCCAAGACTGTATCTCAGCAACTCTTCAGTGTACTGACATGATTCTTAAAATCATTTCCCTGAATTTGGTGACAGTGACACTTACTGATCAAAGGTTTTAAGCAGTTGTGCAGTCTTTGGTGCAGTTCTTATGGCATTTAAACCAATTTTCAGTGTGCTATATTAGTGGGCAATATTTTACCTTAATTTTTTCCTTTGAGAATGTGAGACAGTGGGACCAGGTCTTATTGAGGGATGAACTGTGTACCCAGTTGCCAGATTCATCACAGTATTTGGTTACTTTTTCTGCAGGGAAAAGGAAAGTTTAGTGTAATGACTTAAGCTTAAAGATGTACTCACATTACACGATCTGAACCGTGCCGGAGTATCTTTGACCCCCAAAGTCTGGTTTGCTCCATATCGTGCCCATATGCATGTAGTGCGATCGCCAACTGCACCGAAACATCTTCTATTGCTTCTTGGATGGTACACTTTTTAATGGAATTTGAGTATATTTAGGTTTATAACAGGCCTGGTTCTCCCCTTACTGGTGAACATGAATTGTAGCTCACGCATCAGTTGTGGTAAACAGAAGCTCAAGCATGTTCGCTTGATGTGCGAGAACCAATGAGGTTCATTCTCGTGTGTTGAGCTTCTGCAAGAACCAATGAAGTTTCACATCACGCAGGTTGGGTTGAGTTTCTGCTTATGTTCACTGATCAATGTTTATGTGCAAATAAAAGCCTAAATTTAATTTGTTCATCATATAAAGCGATCAAGTCTCTCCAGAAAATTTGGAATAAACCGCTCAATTCATATGGATTAGTTTTACAATCTCTTTATGAACTTTTTGAAGCGTCAAAGTGGTATTTGCGTAGCTGTCAATGGAGGGGACAGGGAGCTCTCAGATTTCATCAAAAAGATCTTCATTTGTGTTCCGGAGATGAAGGAAAGTCTTACGGGTTGGGAACGACATGAGGGTGAGTGATTAATGACAGAATTTTCATTTTTGGGTGAACTATCACTTTAAGTGCAATGTGAGCGCAGGCCAGAGCGGGAGTGGGGAGCAATCACGATCGGTACAAGGCAACCGTGCCTAGTGTGAGTACACACTAAGTTGTTCCAGTGATTGACTCCAGGCCTCGGGAATCAATCAATCAGTGTCTTATAACAAACACAGTGAGCTGATTCTCAGGCAGAGAGATGTCTATCAGTGAACAGAAGATTGTCTGCTGTTATATCCTTACCTCAGCAGGTTCATTTCACTGATATTTAAGAGCTTCTCACAGATGTTCCATATGGAAAAGCTTCTTTTGTCCTGTAGCAAAAATCTTTGTCCCCTTTAGAACAGCACAACCCATCAGCTAATAAATTATTTTTGCACTTCTAAATAAAAGCTCATATGAATGTTTCCAGACAGTCTGAGACCTTTTTCATTATAGGGCTTCACTTATCATCCCAGTAGCCTGCGCTCGTGCTTTGGAATTATTTCTTTGGAGCAACATCTTGTGTTTCATAATAGTCAGACCAGAGACATGTAACAGATGTCATGCGTGCTGCAGAATATCGATGATTTGCAGTTTCTGGAGCGTTTCGGTCTGGATTGACAATCAGATGTGATCGGGAATCTTACCCAAGGGGTCAAAGCTGGGGTAATCTGGGCAGTTCTGTGAGGCAAAGGTTCCAGCTGGGGTTTCATCCCAACAGAGCAAGCCATCCCAGAATCTGCTGCAAAACGACCCTATAAAAGTTAAATAGACATTTAGTTAGACATTATAAAGGGGTCGTTTCATGAAGACTCAAATGTTCCTTGATCTTTTGAGATCCAAGAGTTTATTGTACAATAAAAACATACAGTAACTTTCTGAACTTAAAATGTCCTCAGTAAAAGGAAACAAAACATTTATTAAAACTAAGCTGATGAAATGGCCAAACCTTGTGCTGTTTCTGGATGTGTGTAGCACCTGCCGCTCTGCATATCATTATGAAGGATAACTAGGGTAACACTTGTTTTGTATTTGTTAACATTAGTTAATGCACTGTGAACTAACATGAAAAAACAATGAAATGCTGTATTTTTTATTAACTAACCTTACCAAGGATTAACAAAAACTGTAACAAATGTAGTGCTCATGGTTAGTTTATGTTAGTTAATACATTAACTAATGTTAACAAATGAAACCTCATTGTAAAGTGTTACCAAACGGTTACCAAAATGCTTGAATGTTCAAAAAACACATTATTTTCACATTGTTGCAGCTCCTCTCTTCCCAGTCTGTCAGTAACGCTCCGTTTAGTTCCTGTTTTTATGAAGCTTCCGAAAAGCTCAGTGTGCTCTGATTGGTCAGCTGGACAGTGTAATGTGATTGGTCAACCGCTTCGAGCGTGTTTCGGAAATGTCCCGCCCCTTATCATAACAGCGTTAGATCCGGGGTAACAACACAATACTAACTAACTCAACCAGGCCTCACCACCTTTTTTGTGTATGCCTTGTGCGGGAATTATTTAAATGAGGAATATTGTGACATGTTTGTTCCTTAAGAAAACTCTACAATGAAAGTGGCTACAATGGAGGCGTTTCAGAGAGTTCAGAAACAGTGACACTGATATAGAGAATAACTCCATTTGGAGTGACTTTGTGCTTTACAGATATTTTTTTTATGCTCAAACTGCATTAAAGACAGTTGAAAATGTAAAAAAAAGGCATAATAGGTCATCATTAAACTGGGATAGGAGAAAGTATTTTATCACACATCACCTTTCGAGAAGAACCTTTATTGTTTCCCTGATCGCTTTGTGATAGCTTTCAGCCATAAAGTGCTCCACTAACAGTCTTGTAATTTAACAAGGCTATGAAAAGATTAAGAGCACCATTGTCTGTTATTCAAATGAAAATGAACTGAAAAGAAACCTACCTGTTTTATTATGGGATCCATCTCGGCTCAGAAGCTCCAGACATTTGTACTGAGACTGAGTCATGATCAGTCTCTCTCCCTCCACTGCCATCAAGACAGGAGTAAGGGATAAGTCAGCGCTGGGCTCTGTTTTTGTCTCTGTTGTTCCAGCCTTTGTTACATTCTGCAAAGAGAGATGAACTTGACCACAGCAGCAAGGTTGGAAATTCAGTATTTAAGAACTGGCTCTCGTTTAATTCACGAGTTGGAATTTAAATCGAATTGGGGATGTTAAATTGGAATTTAAATGAGAATGACATGAAGTGGACGTTACTGAATTGTAATTCAAATATATTCACACAGTCACACGTAAGGTTTGGAACAAAACATGAATAATTACATAACTACATTTTTTCACTAAATATAGATACATTTTGCCCATTTATTCCCTGATTTGCAGAAAACAATTTGATAAAAAATCAAATCAAATTAAATTACAGCAAAAACACATCAATTTCAAATAGCTTTATGAAATAAATATTGACAACATAATTTGAGGTATCTTGGGAAATTACGTGTTCTTCATCACTGGTGCATAAAATAAGTTAATTAATTAAATTTTAAGGATTTATATTAAATACAAACTGCTATAACTAACATTTCCAACACTGACTATTATCTAATATGTTCATGCATAATTTATACTAAAATGTATAATATACAACAGTGGCCAAAAGTGATGGCCGGACTAGGAAAAGTGACATTTTCACTTCATTCAAAATATTCTAAAAAAATTGTTAAAGATTTTGCATAGTTGTCTTTGGAGTCAATTGTTTTAACTCAATGAAACATGCCAAATTGTGTGACAATTTTTGGCCAGGCCGTCATACAAAGAAATGATGAACACATGCAAAACAAGAGAGAACCAACTAAATTTTAATAAATGATTATGTTGTAGTCAATGTATGCTTTTTACTGTGAGCTTTTTTTAATGGATTTTTTTATTGCATAATAAAATTAATCCTGTAGCTGTAGTCTGCCTTTTTTGGCAAATAATTTTGTCAGATAAATCATTAAACGTTCTTCCCTCATATTTAAAATATATAAATAAAAAAAGGAATGAATGAATGAATAAAAAAAGGAATGAATGAATGAATAAAAAAAGGAATGAATGAATGAATAAAAAAAGGAATGAATGAATAAAAAAAGGAATGAATGAATGAATAAAAAAAGGAATGAATGAATGAATAAAAAAAGGAATGAATGAGTATATATATATATATATATATATATATATATATATATATATATATATATATATATATATATATATATATATATATATATATACAGTGCTATGCATAAGTTTAGACACCCATGCTAAAGTTGACTAAAAAGAGGAATAAAAAATCATCTTTTGGAAATTGAACTTAATGCCTTAATTAAAAAAAATAGGAAAAATACAACCTTTAAGGACACCAATTTTCTTTGTGAATGAATAATGTATCGTAAATAAATAAGTGTTCTTCCTTAAAATACAGGGTGCATAAGTCTGGACACCCCTATGTTAAATTCCCATAGAGGCAGGCAGATTTTTATTTTTAAAGGCCAGTTACTTCATGGATCCAGGATACTATGCATCCTGATAAAGGTCCCTTGGCCTTTGGAATTAAAATAGCCCCACATCATCACATAGCCTTCACCATACCTAGAGATTGGCATGGTTTTATTTCAGTTAGCCTAATAGCTGGTTTGATTTGCATTGAGAGATGATCTTATGGAAAGTACCCCATGCCAATCTCTAGGTATGGTGAAGGCTATGTGATGATGTGGGGCTATTTTAATTCCAAAGGCCAAGGGACCTTTATCAGGATGCATAGTATCCTGGATCCATGAAGTAACTGGCCTTTAAAAATAAAAATCTGCCTGCCTCTATGGGAATTTAACATAGGGGTGTCCAGACTTATGCACCCTGTATTTTAAGGAAGAACACTTATTTATTTACGATACATTATTCATTCACAAAGAAAATTGGTGTCCTTAAAGGTTGGATTTTTCCTAATTTTTTTAATTAAGGCATTAAGTTCAATTTCCAAAAGATGATTTTTTATTCCTCTTTTTAGTCAACTTTAGCATGGGTGTCTAAACTTATGCATAGCACTGTATATATAAATAATATTTTTACTCGTATTTTGATGGATTAATCAAACTTGTAAGAAATATACCCTCCAGACGTCACTTGTGTTGGCCACTACTGTGAATCTATATGCGTTTCTTTAAATGTTATTCCGTTTTCTTCTTCCTTACAATTCTGCACTGTTTTCTGCCTCAAGTCAGGAATTAGACTGGGATTTAAAAGTCATTCTGTATTCATTTCTGAATGGCACACAACCTTCCACCATAAACACCTCTATTTTTCCCCCTGCGACCTCAAATGCACACCTACTCAGTTCTGAGGACATCACATGGGCACTTGACATTTGAAAAGGTATGATTTTACACAAAAGAACCGACAGAAACATTCCTCTGCTCATATCAGTATTGTAAAAAGATAAGAAATCCTTCACAGAAACGGATGCCTTTCTAGAAGAGTTATAGGGATAAAGCTTTACCCACAAAGACAGGCTTGATATCAAAATTCAAAGCGCATCTCTAACCATTGTGTCGCTAGTATGAGTCATCTTATATTCAATGGGAAGTCAAAGAGACAATTCAAAAGTACTTTACCTTTTTCCCCTTTAAGACACCTCACAGTAATGAATTCTACATTCATTTACGACTGAAACTTTGATGTTTTTGTGCAGAGATCTTTACTTTGGCAGAACCTCTCAAACCCACCTTCTCATTGCTGCCATTAAACAAATTGAGGAAAGTCTTTGGCAGCTTCTTTAGTGCTGTGCGTCTGTCTTACCTGCACGCAATAACGCATTTACAACACCAAATTCATCTGTGAGCTTTCTGATGTCCCATGTAGCAGTTTAGCAGCCGTACATATGATGTCACTCCAAACTTTGAAGTAAATGACGTCATACATACGACCACCAGGCCACCACCCAAGTCAGTCAGGAAAACCATTTGTCCTTCAATGAAAAGTGGATGTCAAGAACGAATAAGATCATGTTTCAAAAACTGCAATTTTATCTTTAAAGTCCTACAGGAAAAAAAAGTATAGTGTTTTTAGACCCATTTTTTACACTTATTAATACCAATCCACACTCTTGCTCTCAGTTTTTGCTGTTCAGTCTAGCTTTAATTAAATGCCATTTCCCATTATACTTGCATAATGTTACATGCTATTCTGCAAGCTCATTACTTTTCCACTAAGTTAGATTTATTCATAGTCATGGGAAAGCTACTTCAAGGTCAAAAATAAACAGAGAGGACATATGATTATATTAATGAGCACATACAATTAGCAAAGTAGGCTATTGGCTTGTTTGTGAGTTGCGGTGATACCATAGTGCTAATGTACTACATGCAGAGGGCCTCATATGCTCCCATTTCATCATTCTGACACGGAGCCAGCTGCTCTGATACCAGCATTGGTGGAGCCACCATTTCATGCCTCAAGAGTTCTGCGGGTTTTCAGGTCACCTCCGCTTGTAATTACCAAACTGGAGCAATTAGTGAGTAATGTTTTTTTTTTTCCCTAGTGGATAGTGGGGGTGGGGTAATCAGGAAAGAATCATCCAATGACAGTTTACGAAAACTAAAATTTAGTGGCCAGTTGCACGTTTTAGCAATTGCAAGTTCAAATGGGTAAAATGTTGAATTCTAAATACAAGAATGTATTTTAGGCTAATTTCACTATGAGTGTATATAATAAAAATGCATTACATTGAACAAACAATGAATGTGATGTTATGGTCCACTCACCAAGATAAATGATGTCAAAAGCCATAGGGTCTCTTGCCAACCCATGTTCCCAAATCCTGGCTTTATCTGCAAACACAAAAACATAAAAAAAAAAACTGTCTGAGAATGCAACACATTGAGGACTCGAAGTTGACAAAAACATTTCCATCCATCCATCCATGCATAACTCTATGATTTGAGTTTGACTAGAAAAAAGGAAGAAAAAAACATCAAAAATAATTCCATTTGTTCCTCATTTGGGTGATCCAGTGCTGGGAAAATTAGACGTCACATGCAGTTCTGGATTGAAAAAAACCACTAGGCATTCTAGATCAACTTCTAATGGTAAATTTTCCACTTTAGTAGACAGATCCTATATGATTTAGATACTTCCTATATCCTTGATTTGAATCACTCGTGTCACATACATTACTCAGGGTAAACTATCATTTACACAGTCATATATTATGTTGCAGTTCCTTGTAACATTACCAGCCATTGCGGAGTAATTCAATTTTATTTACTTGCCAAAGTCAATTTATTGTCTCATTTGGTTCTTGGCAAGTGTAAATTTTGGTCCCTGAGTATGATATATCAAGACTCTGGCTGTTAACCTACAGCACTGGCATGTCAAAACTGCTTTCATTAGCCCTCAGTGCCATGTAACATTTTTATATGTAGTAGGTCAAACCATCTCTGCCAACGTACCAACAACAACATGCTAACAGTTCAGCTACTGTATTCTCTACTCTTAATCAACAGCACTTTATCAACAGAAAATGCAGTAAAGCAAAGAGGGGTGAGAAAGAGCTGCTGAGAGCCAGTTTGTCTCCTGTGTAACGGGTTCAGAATGTTTGCTCTCAACACCTCTCTTTAGATCACAGTGGGGGTATTTCTCTGATAGACAGGTAGAAAGATACCAGGAATAGCAACTGAACCTCTGGATCCACTCAACAGTGTTGACATTACCTCAGATTATCAGCAGCCAGTTTTCCACAGACTATGGGGTTTGAGTGCTGATTTATGAGGATGTGGAGTGTGTATGTACCACCTCAGGCCTTTTACTATGTTCTGTCATGACACATATCACATTCAGAGAAGATATTTGGCTGAAATATTGCTCTGGTTTTCTTTCCAAGCTGGAGGATTCCAAACAAAAACAGACCATTATTTTAAGAACAAATAAGAACAGCCTGAATCAATTCAACTCCTTATGCAACCGATTGTTGGGCATGCAGTCCAATGCCTTTAAAATGCAGTCATGCATCCCTTCAGGTGGAAGAAAAGTTGCCATATTTAGCCTTTACAAAAGCAGCATGCAGTTAATCGTAAGGTTCTGTCAAAGTTAACACATGAACATATGAAACTACCGTTGAAAATCCATCATTTACTCACCCTCGAGTTGTTCATACAGGTTTGGAACAAATTTAGGGGGAGTAAGTGATGACAGAATTTTCATTTTTGAAAGGGATCAATTTAAGGTTCAATTAGTTAAAATTAGTTAACTGCAGTAGTTAACACAAACTCACAATGAAAAATATTTCTAAAGCATTTATTAATCTTAGTTAATGCGAATTTCAACATTTTCTAATACATTATTAAAATCAAAATTACTGTTAATGTTATTTAATGAACCGAAGCTAACATGAACCAAAAATGAATAGTTGTGTTTGTATTATCTAACGTTAACAAATATTAATAAATACTGCAACAAATGTATTGCTCATTGTTATTTAATGCATTAACATTAAATGGTTTCATTTTGTTCTCTGTGATTTAAAAAAAAAGAAGAGCAAATTTGAACTGTTGTTAGCATCATGTTCTGACACACACATTGTTTTTCTGTCTCACTTGGGACTTTTTATTGTGTTCTGTGGTTTTTATACTGATCTAATGACTTTTCTGCATTTTTATTCAGACATTACTAGCGTGTGTGTTTTCTGTGTAGGCACTAACACTAACCCTAACATTCATGTTGGCAATTTATGGTTTTACCATCCTCGTGGGGACATTGGGTCACACACACACTCCACAAGTCCCTAGCGGACCATGCATTTCTCAGTAAATGAGGTAAGACATTGTTTACAGATCATTTATTTATATACCAAACCCAGACGGAACGTTTAACAAAAGTCATTTGTGTTCTCTTCGTATGATGAAATTCAGTTATCATTGAAGCCGTTTCGTGCAGTTATATATTTTTAAATGAGTGAGGCAAGTAAAGTCACTGTTGCATATATATGTTTCCTTCCGGTGTCAATTTACAGATATGAAGATGTATTGTGCTTTGAGTGTCATCCAAACCCAATAATTGCACCTTATTCAATTTTCTTTCCTTAAAAAAGAAACTAAACAGCCCTATTCTGATGTGACAAAACACCTTGAAAATTCATTATGAACATTGAATAGCCATCTAGCCATTTTTAGATACGAGCACACGGCCCTGTTCGGGCTGTGGTCAGTGGCACAGGAAAAAGGGACAAATCTGGCTTGCTTTGCTCTCTAGTCATTGTTTCCCAGATAGCAGGAGGTCTTGTTTTTCAAACATCTACGACTGCGTGTATCGGGATGGAACTTAGCCAAGATAGAAATAGAGAATGGAGAAAAAGGAGAATGGATCAACTCCATATAAGTTCTGGTCATTAGCCAAGATAATTAATGTTCCTCTGTGAGGATGAATTAAAGCTTTTCTTCATCATGTTAGCCAGTAGGCTGAGTATTCCCTAAGTAAGCAAGACTGAAGACTAAAACGTTATTTCTGGAATAAAAAAAAAAAAAAAAAAGATGTTGAATTATTAACGAAGACAGACATTTTTTATGAAAGCTTTTTTAGAATGAAGGATGCAAGATGACACTGCTTTCTTCCCTTAACAGCTTTCAGCTTTGTTTTGGAAAATTACTTTTAATCCTTTAGTGACCGCAAAACCCAAATCCTCTGTGACAACTTCCTTAAAGCTCCATAAAATGGCTTAGTGAGGACTGATATATATAATAACCAATTATTTAACATAATCTCTGAAATACTTCATTCTTAATGAAGCTTTCAGCTTTGAAATCTCTTTAATGACCACTAAACTGTTTCAGGTCCCATGATGTTCGTGCAATTTCTTTTTTCAACAAAAATAATGTTTTATTTATAAAGCGCCTTTCTCAAGTTCAAGGTTGCTTCATACAAACCTTAAGAGATATTGCCAAATACTTTACTCTAAAACTGAAAACAAAATTATTAATTTCAAACAATATATCACACTATATCAAAATATACAGATTTTAAAGTGCCCCTATGCCTCTTTTGGATATTACCTTTCATGAAGTTCACTGGTTGTGAATGTAAAAGGTCGGCAGAGTTTTAAAGATCAAAGTGCACGATAAATGGAGCTATTGTCTCCCAAAAGAAAGAACTGATTCTGAACTGCCTGAAATGAGTCAGTAGGTCCTATAGGTTTGTAACTAATTTGCATAATGACACTGACAGTGAACGACATCTACTTTGACCCGCCCTCAAACACTGTAGTTGCAGCTGAGGCTTGGAAGAGTTTGGTTTGTGTTGTCGACATCAAGAAGATGCTGTTTTCTGCGCTGCGAATGCAAATCCATTTATATGCACTTCCAAAGGATAAGACTGATACAGTAAAACCGACGCCATCATTACTGTTCATATCACTGTGTACAAGCACTGAGGAAGCCTCCAGAGCTGAACTTCAGATATGCTAATGAGCATTTCTCCTCAGACATGCACTTTAAGCAGTAGACCAATCACAACAGACTGGACCATCTGACCAATCAGAGCAGAGTAGGCTCTCAGAAAGGAAGGGTTTAGAGAGACTGAATCCTTTATTGACCTATTTGAGGCACTTTGAGAAATGAGGTAAAGCTGCAATGTATTTTTTCAGAAAATTAAGGTGTTTTTTGACCTTGGATGCACGTGAACCTTTTATAGGAGACTTCCAAAACAAAACTTGGAACCTTTAAAATAGCATTTTAAATGGTTTTAATGGTTTAAATGGTTAAAATTCAAATGGTTTAAATTATTTTTATTTTAATCCTTTAAGGAAATGCGAGTAGTGATTGTCTGTGCATAACTCACAGATGTAGTGTTATGGACTGGTTAAATTGGGTTAAGGGCATAAATTTATCCTACTTTTAACAGGATGAATGTATTGTTTGTAAAAATGTCTTTAGGGAAAGTTTCATTTAAGGATACCTTGAGACCATCAAGTTGATCGAGATTGTAACTCGCACAAAATTATATTTTCATGTATTTAACTTAATTCTTGTAAGCTGAGGAGGTTTCAGGGGGCCCATTCGGTGTTTTATTAAATCTTTATTATTTTATTTTGCAGCTGACTGCATATATACAAATGCACTATCTACCAGGATAACTAAACCACACCACTTCATCGGACTTTACTTTTCTCTTTCATTGTACTGCTCTGTGCTCAGAGTTTCTCATCCTAAATGTGGAATGACAAAAATCGTCCAAAAAAAACCTCCCATCAGAACAAAGCCTCTTTCAACTTCTCTATGCCCTCCCATGGGATTGTTCAAACAAAAAGATGTATCTCTCTAAACTCTATAGATCTGGGGGGGAAGACAAGTGTGGTCCACATCAATATCCTCTCCCATTTACAAAATAAGGCATAAATGAATTGTGAGCCATTACAGTCAACTGTGACAGAGCACCTCAGTATCGCCAAAGCACATGGGTATGAACGTGTAGTGCTATTGTGAAATGCTGTCATGACGCCAGGGCATTGCAAACGGAGGACTGTTTCTTCCATCTGCCATTAGACCAGCCATTTTACTCACTGTAATATTGAGCTTTCCTGAGTGCATCATTTGTACGCTCAAAATCTGACCTTGTACAATGCATCACATCAAAAAACTGAAAAATATCTAACCATCTGAAGTACAGCTGAGGCACAAGCGGGTGAGGGCATCTAGGGTGTTTTGGTATATGAAAAGCACAACATTCTGAATCATTAACCCGGCTAATTCTGTCACGGAGCGAGATCCCCCTGAACAGCAATAAGCCATTAGCCGGCTTTAATAGGTGTCATATTTATATAGCAGCAAAATGGACAGGAGTGATATCAAACAAGAGGACAGGAAAATGCACTCAGAGGGATATCCATAATTCAGAGAGCACTTAAAATGCTGTGGAACTGGCATGCTCTCTGCTCTTCCCAGATTAGGCTCTCAGTGCTGCGTGTACAGCGAACAGTAATGCGAATCAAGTGTAGGCACATACAGCTATCTCCAAAAAATAAAGTTTTGGCATTGATGGTTCCATCAAGAACCTTGAAGAATGAAGAGGACCTGATCCATGTAGAACACCACAAAAGGTTCTTTATAGTTAAAAAAGGTTCTTTAGACTAAGTAGTGTTAATGTTATAGTTAAGAAATGTTCTTCACACTAAGAAAAAAAAAAAAAAAGGTTATTTTTAGAACTGTTCACTATGTGTCACAACATAACCAGGCTGAAGACCAGAATGCAATTCACAGAAGTTTATTTAAGGCAATTCCACAGACTAATAGAAGTTCAGGAACTTAGGAAAAGTCTTCAGACAGAAATATAAACTTAAGCTATAATAATAGAACACAGGAAGTCCTTTCTTGAAATGTCTCTTAAGGATAACTCACAGAAGATACAAGAAGTCCTCTTTCTCAGACAGTCAACAGAACATAACTCACTGAAGACACTTGAAGTCCACTCTAGGACTCTCCACAGGATAGAACTCACAGAAGAAGATTAGAGTCCACTCTCTCTCTCGAACGATCCACACGGTACAATTCACAGAAGAAGATTGGAGTCCTCTCTCGGACGATCCACTGAATATAATTCACTGAAGAAGAGTGAAGTCCTTTCTCGGACGATCCTCATCACATAACTCACAGAAGAAGAGTGAAGTTGTCTCTCGGACGATCCTCAGAATGTCTTACTGATGTCGCAGGGATCCACCCCGCTAGCAACACAGCAGACACTAGCCCAGCACAAGAACATAAAAAGGCACAAGGGAACTGAATAATGTGTAACGTATAATACCCAGCAGTGAGGGAGTGAGAGCAAACAGAATATAAAGGCTGGTGATGAGATGATTTTGACGTGATAGAGATTAGGTGTGGTGATGAGGGAATCGAGTGCAGGTGAGGATCCAGGGGAATGCTGGGAAATGTAGTGCGGGACAGGACCAGGAAACCAGGAGAACCGTGACACTATGGAAGCTTGTTTCTGCCACAGAATAAAAAAATAAAAAAAAAGGTAATTGCGACTTTTTATCTCTTTATTCTGTCTTTTTTTCTTAGAATTGCGTGATCTAAAGCGAGTTGTTAAGTTAGAATCGCAAGATATAAACTCAAAATTCAGACTTTTTTCCAGAATTGCGAGTTCATGATATCAACTCACAATTCTGAGAAAAGAAGTCAGAATTGTGATGGGAAAAAAGTCAGAATTGCGAGAAACTCAGAATTGCAAAATGATATCACGTAAATATGAGAAAAAAGTCAGAATTGTAAGATGTAAACTCGCAACTGCAAGAAAATCACAATTACCTTTTTTATTTTTTATTCAGTGGCGGCAGAAACAAGCTTCCATAGTTCACTGAAAGGTTCTTTGGGAAACCAAAAATGGTTCTTCAATGCCATCACTTTGAAAACCCTTTTGGAACCTTTATTTTATGGAGTTGTGGTTTTCCTCTTCAATCCAGCTCAATTACACATATTACCCTTTGAGGAAAAGGATGTTGTTTGGTGTTTATTGAAAATCCAGATTTGCATTGTTCAGAGATCTGTATTAATTTTTTAAAGTTTGTGTACAGTATATTGTATACAATGATGAAATCTGTCCGTGCTCCACTATGAAAATGAAATGAAATTCCAATTGTAATAATTCTACAACTGTCAATTGTATTCCATGACAGTCATTTTGAATTGTTGGATTATGTACCCATGCTAAAGGATGGTGCTTTTTTTAGCACCTTGCACCATGAGTGTCACAGTTTAAGCCCCTGTGTTAACACATTTCGAGTTGCTTTTTTGAATGCAAAAATTAATTCCTGCATGAACAACAAAAACATGTCATCATATGTATATCATATGATATCATATGTTAATCCGAGATGTAATATGTAATCATATACAAAATAACGCGATCATCAACATTAAACAGCATATAAATCAAAACAGCCTAATGTTACTGAATGAAATGTCGTCCCAGGATGAGCGTGCAAGCATTAGGGGTGTTGATAGACTATCTACTCCATATATGTTTTGTTCATTGTTCTGAATCCCATCTGGATGTAGTCTTTGACAAAAACATGATTTTCTCAGCTTTTTGCTGAGACCCACATTCAAGTGTTGATAAATAAAAAAGAATGCATGAAGCTAGAATACAAAGTATTCTGGGGGCCATTCATTTTTTGTGAAAATGGTCAAAAACTCTGGCGGTGGCTGGTGACTTTTTTTAAAAACGCTGGCAGAGAAACAATTAAGGTTCTATATGGAACTATATGGAATACGTATTGCATTTACCTATTTATTTTATTTATTGAATTCCATACTCTGTACAGATCAAACAGTCATTTGAGAATAAAACTACTGTCGTCACTCTCTACCCAGCATTTGCAGGCAATTCACACCCTGTCAAAGAGATACAACTCAATGGCATGTGATAACACACAAATAAACATCATATGAGACGCGAAAGTCTCTTAAGACCTTTTCCTCAGCTTCCCCTCAGGATAAAAGACCGTTAAGAAAATGCCGCAATGGACCTTTATATTCCATCTGCGTGCTGCACAATATACCTCTTTACCTGGCAAGACTGACGCCTTCAGTTATATGTGTATATTGATTTGTGATTATTCTGCTGCAAACTCCATCATCAGACAGACTCTGCCATGTCTGTTCTTCACACAATTTAACCTTAAAAACTGCAACTGTGTGATTTCACTGAAGGGAAGCCATGCACCTCTTCCCAGGCTCAGCTAGCACCTCCTGATTCATGGCTGTATATATATATATATATATATATATATTTATCTTCTCCAAATCGAGCCCTCTGTTGTGACGAGGTGCGTTAGCACTTAATCCATCTTGGCCATCGAGATTGGAGCCAGCCAAGTGCCACATGTGCTCCAGCTGTTCTTGACACAAACCCAACAGCAGGCGTTCACAGACACCGGCCAGGTGCGGGAAGACGGCTGGCAGCAAAGCTAAAGGAGAATAAAAGGAAATGGATAGGGGAGGGGAGGGAGACCGCATGGCTTGTCAGCTCTTGAATGCAAAATGGCCCCTTTTTATGGTCCCAGTGTCCCGTCTGCTTTATGAGGGACATACGGAACAAAGCACTGCCACTACACTGATGATGGATCTTTATGGTCTTCGGAGAGTCAGACAGAGTTTAAAGAGGAGTTTTAAATTGAGTCTCTGTAGCCTCCATCTATCTGGGCCACACGTCTCTCCATCATTCACAACTGCAAATTGGATTTGTACATTGTTTTTCACAGCAAAAAGTGTAAAGAATGTGATACAGGATTCAATTATAAAACTGTCTTCAGTTTTTCACATAAAAGGTCTGGCTGTCAGAATCTAACTGAGGATCAAGAATGAGAAAGGTATAATATATTAATTTAAATCTATAAATGAGTTCTCTAACAGTCAATACAGGTACATTTACACATCATTATGCCAGTAGGTGACAACAAGTGACTAAATTTACAAGGGAGTCAGTGAATCATTCACTTAACCTCAGCAGCCATATCACCCTGTAGCCCAAGACTGGTTGCCCACTTTAAGCTAAGCAGGGCTGAGACTGGTCAGTACCTGGATGGGAGACCTTTTGGGAAAACCAGGTTGCTGCTGGAGGAGGTGTTAGTGAGGCCAGTAGGGGGCGCTCACCCTGTGTCTGTGTGGGTCCTAGCGCCCCAGTGTAGTGATCGGGACACTATACTGTCAAAAAGCACCGTCCTTCGGATGAGACGTTAAACCGAGGTCCTGACTCTCTGTGGTCACAAAAAATCCCAGGATGTCTTTGGAAAGAGTAGGGGTCCTGGCCAAATTTGGGTTAGGCCAAAATCCTAATCATCCCCATATATACTGATTGGCTTCATCACTCTGTCTCCCCTCCACCAATAAGCTGGTGTGTGGTGGGCGTTCTGGCGCAATATGGCTGCCGTCGCATCATCCAGGTGGATGCTGCACATTGGTGGTGGTTGAGGAGATTCCCCCTTCCATATAAAGCGCTTTGAGTACCTAGAAAAGCGCTATATAAATGTAACAAATTATTATAATTATTATTATTAACCGATTCGTTCACAATGATTCAATCAGGAATTAAACAATTGACTATCTTTATGAGTGACTCATTGAATCATTTACTCCAATTAGTTTCACAAAACTGATTTATTCAGGGCAGATACAAGTATTTAGGTGCTTTCCAATTTGCGTACTTACTTACTGTATGCACTATTCTGTGCCATTTTATAGTATAAATAGTGCAATTAGTGCATTCACACTGACAACTCCAAAATTAAAAAGTGCACTTCAAATACTCAGTGATGAGCTTATTTAAAAGAAAAAAATTCAAAGCTTTCCTTGCCTGCATACCTGCATGTTAAACTTGATCCTTCACTACAAAGGCAATCAGGCAAATAATTACAGTAATTTAAGTGTATGAACAATCGTAAATTAAAAATGATTAAAGATGATTAAAGGTTGAATAATTATGTTATGTTAGGAATAATAATTTCATATAAATAAATAATCATGAATGCAATCATTAATCTTATTAATAATTCAATAAATGATGATTATTAATAATTCAATACACCTAATTCAGAACAAAAAGGGCTCCCACAGACTCAATATGCCCCAAACAAATAATCTTGACCTCCTCAATGCACTGATATCAGGTTAAAGTCATTGGCTGGACCAAATTAAAGGGATACTTCACCTCTGGAAAGATTAATGTGTATTTAAAATAGGTCATTTATGTAGAAGAAATGTAGAAGGAGCTTTCTAGACTGAGAAAAGCCAGAAAATGTATTTTTGGCTTATGTGGATGAAAGACAACAACTCCCAGAATGCACTTGCTTCACTGCCCTAGGAGGCCACTCCCAAGCCACGCCTACCGGTTAGAGAGCGCAGTTGAAAACAAGGTTAGGCTACTAGTGAGTCTCCGTGACGAGTCTGCCCGGGATATCGAGATCGCTCAAAATGTCCGGGATTTGGCTTTTGCGTTCTACAGTCGCCATTCATCATGTTTACTGTGGCGAGCAGGACGAGGCTGAGGGCCACGGGAGAACGGCGCGAGACCGGTGGCGTCATTATTGAGACGCTGCGGTCTCATATCTCTCACGGAGGAGCGGGAATTTTCTTAGCAATGTTAAAACGCACATCAGCCGATCACTTGTTTAGCGTTCATGTAAACACTACATTCAGATTCACTAATCGGAATGAATTCAGTTAACTTAGATTGAAACAAAAGGTGTGCATGTAAACAATGAATGGCGACTGCAGAAAGCAAAAGCCGAATCCCGGACATTTTGGACAATCGCGACGGCCGGACATGTCCGGGAAAAAGAGGATGGTAACCCCTACTACTCAGCTTTCTCCTACTACTCAGCTTTCTCCACAGAACAAGAGCCTGCTAGATTAGCTTCCAAAGAAAGATGGCTGAATATGTGTACATTCTGTGAGTGAGATCCCACCCTCTATGGGCGGGTTGAAAACATGAGGAACGAGCTCCTCCTACTGGCTGTAGTCTTTAGCCTCTGGCCAGAAAATCCTCCGATGACGCAAAATGACGATTTTTGCGTCATCGGAGGATTTTTTCCAGACAAAAAATACATAAATCTCTCGTCTCAGGGGGATATGAGGGTGGAAAGCACGGTAATTCGAAAATACTATAGGTTTTCTACTAATACAAAGCTTAATGCTAAATCCTGAAGTATCCCTTTAAGTGATAACCTTGCAGTATGACCAATGTTTCTAGAGAGTGTATAGTTTGTTCAGTCAATAAACCAGTGATACGCCAGCACACGTACAGTAAGAGTTCTACACTTTATCTCTAACAAAATGGGAAGGTGTGACATCCTCCTCTTCAATTCATGCCATCTGACCTTCTCAGAGAGCCCTTGATTTTTATCTCAGTCGCTCTGACCCCTCTGTTCACAGCATCAGCACACAGAACAGATACGGCTATGGAGCTGTTACTAGGCCACACAAATGCCAGGCTGTCAAGAGGAGAAAATAAGAGCAGGCACAGAGCAATTTTGCAGAGTCAGGCTAAATTTTAAGGCACTTTTTATCTGAGATGGCATACTGTGAGCTCATGCATTTTCCTCTCCCTGAGAAAACATGGAACTGGGCTTGCCTCTGGTACCATAAACGCCTTTAAACTCTGGGGGAACATAAAGTAGGACTTAAGTTTCTTAGAGCAGTATTTCCTGCAGAGGCAGACTTTCTCAGAAGAACATTTCCAATCTCATAGCTTAAAAAAGAAGCAAAGCAAGAAGAAGCAGTCACAGTTTAAATTAGGGCAATTAGTCCTGCGTTTGCAGTGTGATTTTGAATGTGATTATCTCACATCATCCCCATGATGAACTTCACCATAATGCGCTTCTAATTCACTGTAGAAGTGGAGAACACCGTAAAGGTCACATAAAAGTTTTTGTTATTAGAAATTGAGAATGTTATACTCAGTAATTATAATTACACTATATTCACATCCTTATGGGATGAAATGACTCATTTCACAGTATTTATTAAGATTCATTATTATTGAAACATGTACATAATGCAAACATCATCTACAATCTGCATTAAAGGTGCTCTAAGCGATGTCACACGTTTTTTAGGCTGAAACATATTTTGTCACATACAGCAAACATCTCCTCACTATCCGCTAGCTGTCTGTCCCCTGAACACACTGTAAAAAAAACGCGGTCTCTGTAGACAGCCCAGGCTCCACAAACGGCAACAAAAACAAACTGGCCCAACCTGGACCACGAAACATAACAAACAGTGTTCTAGCCAATAACCGACAAGAATGATGTGGGGGTGGGGGTTGGGGGGTTAGTGCGCGTGCACATGAAGGGGGTGTGGGGAGTGGAGGAGAGAGAAGCATGAAGAGGGAAGTTAGCTAGAGGAGAGATGTCCTAGACAATGACTAATGTTAGAATTATATTCTCTTGAATTTGATATGGCCGACACACGACCAAAGAGACGACGTTCCGATTAACAAATAGCAAAGAAGATGGAAAATGGAGAAGGAACGCACAAAGTCCCGAATTTACATCGGAAAAGCACGGAAGGGAGGGGGAGGGGACGGGATGAGGAGGAGGGAGGGTCGAGCTAGCCTCCGTTTTGTTTGACAATACTTCGAACGTCAACAAGAAGTGACGTCACCCAACATCGCTTAGAGCACCTTTAACTGTTGCAGACAGTACAGTGGTGGCTTCAGGAGTGTGTGTGTGTGTGTGTGTGTGTGTGTGTGTGTGTGTGAGAAAAGTTGCCAGCCACTGCCAGCGTTTTTGACCATTTTCACAAAATGGCCCCCAGAATATTTTGTTGTATGAATATCTGAACATGCAAGATATCAAAAGAAAGAACAGGCCCTCTGCTGTTGTATTCAAGCTCAACACCTGAATGTGGGTAAGTTTCATAAAAAAGCAACATTTTGAGCAAAAAACTGAGAAAAACGTGTTTTTGTCAAAGACTACATCAAGATCAGATGCAGAACAATGATGATCAAAACATAGATGGAGTAGATAGAGTCCATCAACACCCCTAAAGATTCACAGTCCTATAACATTAGGCCGTTTTAATTTATATGCTGTTTAATGTTGATGATCGCTTTATTTTACATACTGTATACATATGATTACATATGATATTGATTGTTTCTGCATCTTCTCCACATGTGTTTTGATCAGGAGATTCAGTACTCTTTCAGAAGATGCATAATAGCGCCCCCTACCGTATAACAGTGAAAACACGGAAAGCCTGAAATTTCCGTCAATGGCAGGGAAGCGTTGTCTCATAAATGACAGAAATTTCCTTCAATGGTGGGGAAAGAGTTAAGCACATGTTATCAATTTCGCTGAACATCTTTATTATTACCTTATCAGCTGTTTGAATTAATAACGGTTCATTGAAACCTGCAGACTGACAGCCCACCTCCAGGCCGGAACAGATGATGAGGGCTTCAAAACTGCAGTGAGAAAAATTTACAAACGCACTTGTGCTTTTAAAAACACGATGTCGAGACATGTCTTTAAAGTCTGCGGTCTTTGGCTTCATATTTAATAGCGCTCTATTATGATCGCTATATCAAGACCATTGTTAATACACATAATACACATACACCAACCAGTTTTTGATTCTTCTGGCGTTTTGCGGAACATTGTCGTCGGTTGTGCCGCTGCACTGTGGAAACAGTATAAGACGCGCAGGCGTGGGAAGCGAGCCGGCACACTCGTTAAGCTCAGGCAGCGCGGATTCAGAACGGCGCTGCCTAGCATCCATCTGGCGAATGTCCGCTCTCTCCCTAACAAAATGGACGAACTACTTCTGCTCTCACGCAAAAACAAGGACTTTACCAACTCTGCTGCTCTGTGTTTCACGGAAACCTGGCTGAACGAAGCCATTCCGGACAGCGCGTTACATCTACCGGACTTTCAGCTGTTCAGAGCGGATCGCGATATGGAGTCAACGGGGAAAACGCGCGGTGGTGGGACATGCTTTTACATCAACAGAAGGTGGTGTACTGATGTAACTGTGTTAAGGAAGATGTGCTGTCCTGATGTGGAAGTGCTTTTCATTAACTGTAAGCCGTTCTACTCGCCGCGGGAGTTTTCCTCGCTCGTTCTCATCAGTGTTTACATTCCACCGCAAGCACACGTGAGTACGGCGCTGCAACAGCTGGCTGATCTGATCACAGAAACAGAACAACAACACCCGGACTCTGTTCTTATCATTCTCGGAGACTTTAATCAGGCAAAACTCACACGTGAACTGCCTAAATTCAAACAGCACATTACATGCCCCACCAGAGACAATAATATTTTGGACCATTGCTACACCACAACAAAGGATGCATATCGCTCCGTCGCCAGAGCAGCTCTAGGACTTTCCGATCACTGCCTGGTTCATCTTCTACCAACTTACAGGCAAAAACTTAAAACTGCTAAGCCAGTAATAAGGACTGTAAAGAGATGGACCAACGACACAGAGCAGGTCTTACAAGCCTGTTTTGAATGCACTGACTGGAGTGTTTTTGAAGCTGCTGCCAGCGATCTGGACGAGCTCACAGAGACTGTAACATCATACATCAGTTTCTGTGAGGATTTATGCATCCCTACCAGGACTTACTTATCATTCAACAATGATAAACCATGGTTCACACCAAAACTCAGACAGCTTCGTCAGGTCAAAGAAGATGCCTACAGGAGTGGGGATAGGATCTTGTATAATCAGGCCAGGAACACATTGACAAAGGAGATTGAAGTGGCTAAGAAGAGCTATGCCAAAAAGCTGGAAAACCAGTTTTCCTCCAACGACCCTGCATCAGTGTGGAAAGGCCTGAAAGACATTACCAACTACAAGACACCATCCCCCAGCATCGACAGCAATAAGCATCTTGCGAACGAGCTGAATGTCTTTTACTGTAGATTTGAGACCCCCGATCAGACACCCCATACCCGCCCTGACCATCTCTCTACACAGCCATCAACACCTCCAGCCATCCCCCTCCCCTCCCCCCCTGCACTTCAGATCAGTGAGGATAATGTGCGTCAGATCTTCAGGAAACAGAAGAGAAGGAAAGCACCAGGCCCAGACGGTGTTTCACCAGCCTGTCTGAAAACCTGCGCTGACCAGCTGGCCTCTATCTTCTCACTGATCTTCAACAGATCACTGGAGCAGTGCAAAGTCCCTTTCTGCTTTAAACGCTCCACCATCATCCCAATCCCGAAGAAACCAAAGATCACAGGACTCAATGACTACAGACCTGTTGCCTTAACATCTGTGGCCATGAAGTCATTCGAAAGACTGGTGTTAGCATATCTGAAGGACATCACTGGACCCTTGCTGGACCCCCTGCAGTTTGCCTACAGAGCAAACCGGTCTGTGGATGATGTGGTCAATATGGGACTGCATTACACCCTACAACATCTGGACAAACCAGGGACCTATGCAAGGATTCTGTTCGTGGACTTTAGTTCTGCCTTCAACACCATCGTCCCATCACTGCTCCAGACCAAACTGACCCAGCTCTCTGTCCCTAGCTCCATCTGTCAATGGATCACCAGCTTTCTGACAGACAGACAACAGCTAGTCAGAATGGGCAAAATCACGTCCGACAGCCGCACCATCAGCACCGGTGCTCCACAGGGATGTGTTCTCTCACCACTGCTCTTCTCCCTGTACACAAATGACTGCACCTCTAAAGACACCTCTGTCAAGCTCCTGAAGTTTGCGGACGACACTACTGTTATCGGACTCATCCGGAACGGTGACGAGTCTGCGTACAGACAGGAGGTGGAGCAGCTGGCTCTTTGGTGCAGTTATAACAACCTGGAGCTGAACACGCTCAAAACAGTGGAGATGATCGTGGACTTCAGGAGAAACCCCCCTGCACTCCCTTCACTCACCATCATGGACAGCACTGTGACTGCAGTAGAGTCATTCAGGTTCCTGGGCACCACCATCTCTCAGGATCTGAAGTGGGACACTCACATAGACTCTATTGTGAAGAAAGCCCAACAGAGACTGTACTTCCTGCGTCAGCTGAGGAAATTCAACCTGCCACAGGAGCTGCTCGTACAGTTCTACTCAGCTGTCATCCAGTCCATCCTCTGCACTTCCATCACCGTCTGGTTCGGCTCTGCTACCAAAACCGACCTCCGTAGACTACAGCGGATAGTTCGGACTGCTGAGCGAATCACTGGCACTACCCTTCCCACACTCAAAGAACTGCACTCATCCAGAGTGAGAAAAAGGGCTCGCAAAATCACTCTGGACCCGTCACACCCAGCACACTTTCTGTTTGAACTGTTACCGTCTGGTCGGCGCTACAGAGCACCGAGCACAAAAACAACCAGACACAGGAAAAGTTTCTTTCCCCAGGCCATCTACCTCATGAACACTTAAATGTTCCGCTACTGTGGAACAAACATGTGCAATACTTCCCTCAGACATTTCATTATAGCACCTTATAACTTTATATATATTTATAATTTATAATCTTTTTATTTTTATTTTATTTTTATTTTTTCTATTTTTTATTTATACCTATGTTACTTGTCTTGTCACTTTATATTGTATGTGTACTGGAAGCTACTGTCACCAAGACAAATTCCTCGTATGCGCAAGCATACTTGGCAATAAAGCTCTTTCTGATTCTGATTCTGATTCTGATTCTCACCTAAAGGATTATTAGGAACACCTGTTCAATTTCTCATTAATGCAATTATCTAATCAACCAATCACATGGCAGTTGCTTCAATGCATTTAGGGGTGTGGTCCTGGTCAAGACAATCTCCTGAACTCCAAACTGAATGTCAGAATGGGAAAGAAAGGTGATTTAAGCCATTTTGAGCGTGGCATGGTTGTTGGTGCCAGATGGGCCGGTCTGAGTATTTCACAATCTGCTCAGTTACTGGGATTTTCACGCACAACCATTTCTTGGGTTTACAAAGAATGGTGTGAAAAGGGAAAAGCATCCAGTATGCGGCAGTCCTGTGGGCGAAAATGCCTTGTTGATGCTAGAGGTCAGAGGAGAATGGGCCGACTGATTCAAGCTGATAGAAGAGCAACTTTGACTGAAATAACCACTCGTTACAACCGAGGTATGCAGCAAAGCATTTGTGAAGCCACAACACGCACAACCTTGAGGCGGATGGGCTACAACAGCAGAAGACCCCACCGGGTACCACTCATCTCCACTACAAATAGGAAAAAGAGGCTACAATTTGCACAAGCTCACCAAAATTGGACAGTTGAAGACTGGAAAAATGTTGCCTGGTCTGATGAGTCTCGATTTCTGTTGAGACATTCAGATGGTAGAGTCAGAATTTGGCGTAAACAGAATGAGAACATGGATCCATCATGCCTTGTTACCACTGTGCAGGCTGGTGGTGGTGGTGTAATGGTGTGGGGGATGTTTTCTTGGCACACTTTAGGCCCCTTAGTGCCAATTGGGCATCGTTTAAATGCCACGGCCTACCTGAGCATTGTTTCTGACCATGTCCATCCCTTTATGACCACCATGTTCCCATCCTCTGATGGCTACTTCCAGCAGGATAATGCACCATGTCACAAAGCTCGAATCATTTCAAATTGGTTTCTTGAACATGACAATGAGTTCACTGTACTAAAATGGCCCCCACAGTCACCAGATCTCAACCCAATAGAGCATCTTTGGGATGTGGTGGAATGGGAGCTTCGTGCCCTGGATGTGCATCCCACAAATCTCCATCAACTGCAAGATGCTATCCTATCAATATGGGCCAGCATTTCTAAAGAATGCTTTCAGCACCTTGTTGAATCAATGCCACGTAGAATTAAGGCAGTTCTGAAGGCGAAAGGGGGTCAAACACAGTATTAGTATGGTGTTCCTAATAATCCTTTAGGTGAGTGTAGGTACATTAAAACGTTTATTAAAACTTTTTTTTAGGCGAATGATATTTTTATTTTGAATAAACACGGAGATGACACTGAGATTAAAAAACAGGAAATGCCACAAAGACAGTAGCCTACTATTTATTTCCTGATTTTTAAGAATATTTAGATATTTGCACTGAAAAACAAGGAAAAAAAAATACTAAGTAAGAAAAACATTTTTGCAGTGTGTCCAACAGTTATTACACACATACAGTATTACATATTACACACATTAGTAAAATAGTGCTTAAAATTGTAAAATTGTGCTTAATTAACAAAATGCAATGATATATGATATATATTTATTTATTTATTTATTTATTTATTTATTACAAATTATTCATTTGGGTTGAATTTCTTTCAAGTGAAAAGTATTTGTGTAAATGAATGATTAATGATTCGTGTGAACTAATGAACCGAAATACGCCCAACCAATGGGAATATTATACATTTTAATTCAGAGATGTGAGATTGGAAAAAATTTGCAATGATGAGCTCATTTTTCTGAACCTGTCGTCATGTCTGAACCAGGACAACGGTTCACATGCACTCATTTATTGCTGACTTGAGTTCACATTTGATAATTGTAGTCAGGAATATTTGAGTCTCTTTGAAAATGAAGTTGACCCATTTATATTTCAATCTGGCAGACTGTCAAATATTAAGTAACATTTCTCTCTCTGAGGCTGTCGTTCACTGTGGGCGAGCGCAATGCAAACAAATGAGAATTAAACTTTGATTATCTGTGTGAAGCAGTCTCACATCTCTGACAGTTTTGACATTTTCACTGACCTTAACTGGCTTCTTCCATCTGATAAAAATGACTTCTATTTTATAGATATGCACAAGATGGTTTTAACAGCAGGAGGAAAAACAGATGCCGCTTTATCTGGCACGTCGTCTTTCTGTTTTTGAGTATTCATTCAATCATTTTCATTCAGGTTACTAGAATTTTACATTTCAGCTGTCAAGAAAAATGAACTGTCTTTTTGTTTTCCAGACGTAGACAGTGGAATAACTGGATTTTCAGGATTTTGACTGACACCTTGAGTAGTTTTTAACACATTTTTCCTGATTTTACATCAAAATGAGAAAAAACGTGGAGGAAAGACAAGCTGTAACTTTATTACTGAGAAGGTCAAACATGTTTTCTTTAATAGCTTTGGAACAGCGGGGACTCTGCTTGCTCCAGGTGATTAAACTGACTGCAAGATATATAGAAATATGGAATAAGTAATACGGATGTGCTCAACAGTAATGGTAATATAAATTGGTTCGACACGGTGGGGCTTTACAAACACTGTTGGGAAAGAAATGACTGAATAAAGACCCTCTTTGTGAACACAGGTATGAAAAACCCATAGTAATCCCAACACTAAATCTGTACAGAGGCATTGAAAAAGTTAAATTGGCAATGGATACGGTTTGGTTAATGGAACAAACATTAACTCTATAAATCAGATAATGGGGCACGACCAGCAAAATAGCTTTCTGGGAGCAGACAGACAAGGCACATCACAGGCAGTCAATGGAGGCAGATAAATCAAACACAAAGTAATGCTTAATGACTCCAAATTTGCTCTGTTTTTCTCCTTATTTTCCAAGCATGGAAAATCGTTAAATGCAGTTATATGACCAATAATAGCTTCACATAGTATTTAGAAGCCATACTCCATACTGTACACCTCCTGTGGGTTTAAATCTATGCAACGTACAATTACCACACAAATCAAGTCTAACGCAGCTCTAATCTTGTTTGTGACTTTTCATTAAATGTCATGGAGAAAAAGCACACATACTGTAGCTACAAAACGCCACTTCATATGCTAATTTCTAGGGTTTGTCCAACAGATATGAATGGGGAAAAAACAGGACTGTTGGCAGGAATCTATAGGAAACTGAATGTTCATTATTCCACTGCTTTGCTGGCTCGTGTAAATCAGTTTACAAGCAAAGCTTTTATTTATTTTTATCAGACATTCAATCAAAGCCTCCAATGCAATTTGGGATTTTTCCATCATAGGGGATATTTATTTATACTTAGTCACTGTGTTTTTACTGATCAAATAAAACGAATGCATGGTGTTCGTCCACATGCAGTACGTGAACCTTACTCCTCACAAATGGATGAGATAGATGGAAGGGGCAGCCAAAAAATGGGTTGCCAATTGGGCCCAAAAGAGCATTAAACAGAAAATGTTGCTGTCCGGCATGAGAATCGTCACTGCAGTCAACAATACTTTGCATATATTATGGGAATCAAAGATAAATCATTGTATCGATTTGCAGAGACACATTTATGTGGCCAGGTGTATTTGAAATGTGCACACCCAAAAAGGCCCTAATGTTCTTCTGGTCTAGCGATAAAACACATCATCCCTCATTTAGCAGTAGTTACGCGACAGTGACCCTGTTAATACCAGTTATTAACGTCAGTCTTCCGTGAGACGATCACAAGTGGTCAGGCGAGACAGGTGCACTTTTTGAATGGACTACAATTCATCATGTGAATAAGTGTTGTGCATGTTTCTGTACAAGCCTTTAAATTGTTCAGTTTAAAGGTACACACTTAAAGCACGTTTCAGCGCAGTGGTTGATTGACAGGTGACTCGGACAGATAATCGTTTACACTACCATTATGATGGGATCACATGCATTTTTGACTACCTCTGAAGGTGGTTTGAGTGTATCGGATTGGAAAACATTTATGAATTACAACCATTTAAGTTTAGATCTATGCTCCAAAAGGGGGGTGACAGCTGACATATCAGGGTTTTGCTTGACAGTGCTAACATCTTCTATCAATAACATGATCAACCCAAAGAAATCTCATTTATATGTTAGCTTATTTCATGGATTTGGTCCTAAAATGAAAAGTTTCTCCTTTCTCACAGTCACATACAGTACAAAGTTTTGTTTCTAGAAAAAAATGTTTACTGTTGGTATTAATTATTTTATAATTAGTATATAATAATAAGTATTTTTTGCTGAGAGATGACCCTTATGGCTACATATATCTATATATATATATATATATAGGTTCAATGCGGTTATCCGGACCACACCTATTTCTGAATTTTTTTAACAAATTAGGACATTTTTGAAACATTAGGACATTTACCCCCTTAGTATTGGTAGGTTTAGGATTAGTTGTGGGGGAGGGGTTATTTACGTGTGGTCACGTGTGGTCCGGATAACCGTATAGTACCTATATATATATATATATATATATATATATATATATATATATATATTATTTCATGCACTCCTTGATTTAATTAACTTTTCACCCTAATTCAAGAACATATAAATTGAATGGAATATAATTACATGCTGCATATAAATTATGTAAGTATGTTATGTCTTAATTCGGTCGATCCGGTTAATGTGCATTTTTAACATACAACAGACAAGCATACAATGTTTTCACCACATGAATTATATAAATCATTTTTAATTTTTATCAACAGCCAACTATGTGGTTAAAAATAAAGCCTGCACAGCTGTGTCTGTCTTTGCCTGCTGAGAAAATGTGCTGCTGGTCCTCCAGAGAGTCACAACTGGCAGCAAAGCAACGGAGGAAGCGTTTTAAACCAACAACAAAAAATTATGAATTGCCCCATTTTTAATAAATTAGTGTGTGAATAGGGGGGGAATACATTTTTGCTCAAACATCTGAAGGTATTTTGAGCTAATTCCTGTCAATCTCAAATGCAAAGAATAGGCTTATGACTATTGTGTCCTGTTTTGTTTAAAGGGGTGGTATAATGCCCTTTTCACAAATGTAAAATAAGTCTTTGATGTCCCCAGAGTGTGTATGTTAAGTTTTAGCTCAAAATACTCCACAGTTATTTTTATATAACATGTTAAAATTGTCTCTGTTTGAGGGTGAGCAAGCCCTGTGTCTGTCCCTTTAAATGCAAATGAGCTGCTGCTCCCGGCACAGAGGGCGGAGCTTCAAGAGCTTGCACTCACACAGACATGCACTGAAAATTTCAATGTTCAAACCGGACTCAGACAATGATGGAGAGACTCAAGAAGAAGTGAAAATGCAACAGGACATTTCTGAATGGTTAGTTGATGATGATTTTAGATAGTTTTTGTGTAGTTATCTTCTAGTCATTGATTAGCATATTCTGTCATGATAATCTATAAATCGTGTTCCTGGGGGCGGGGTTTATGCAAATTTTAGGGTTATGTCACTAACCCGGGAGGAAGCTTGTGTAGTCCTTACCAGCCGTTTGTTGTAGTCCTTAAAAAGCGATTTCTTTAAAAGCAAATATCTCCCTTTGCTTTGAACTTTGAGCATTGTAACTTTGCAGATGTTGTTTATGCTCAAACAGCAACATTACACACTAACTAAAGTTAGAAAAGTGAAATCATAATCAACCACCCCTTTAAATTGATTAAATATGTCTTCATCAGTCAATTTTATGATATTCTGATAATAGTCTGTGTGCATATTATGTAAAGACTAAAATTCCTGTTCAGACACTATAAATACACTATACTCTCTTTTTCCACACTGAGAATCGAGAAGCCAGGGAAAGTTTTGATCACCACATGAAAAGACTTACTCTGTCTTGAGTCGGTGACTTGGCATTGAAAATGACGCTTGGAAATATTTGATTCACAGTTTTAAAATACTGCAGTGAAAAGCATCTGACGCTGTCAGCCTCACTAAACACAATCCTGGAATGAATATATGTTGCAATTTATATAAATAGAATTGTGGAAATATTCAGTACTATTTGGAAGAGATAATGATGAATAAACAAAGAAATAATTACTTGGGAGTGGTGGTACAAATAAGATGGTATTTGATAAGATGGTTAACTCAATATAAATATGGATGGAAGCTTATTTCGGCCACAGAATTAATAAAAAAAATATAAAAAAATACAAAAGGTAATTGTGACTTTTTATCTTACAATTCTGACTTTTCCCACAGTTTACATTTCTTCTGAGAAATACAGTTACAATTGTGAGGAAAAAGTCAGAATTTTGAGGGGGGAAAAAAGTCAGCTCACAATTCTGACATTTTCTGCAAATATGAGTTTACATCTTGTAATTCTGAGGGGAAAAGTCAGAATTGTGAAATAAAAAGTTGCAGTTATCTTCTTTTTTTTATTCAGTGATGGAAACAAGCATCCATAGAAAAAGGCTGCTTTTATAGGCCTACATATGTGTAGGTTCTAACATTTAAAAATAAATAACTTAAAACAAGTACCGGTAAGTAAATATGTGATAGAGAGGGAGAAATGTATTGGAAAAGCATGTTCCTACACACATAACATTTTATGTATTTTTTATGTAAGAAAATCTTTTGGATTTACAAGTAAAGAGCTTTTCACCTACACAACTTCTAATAAGTGTTATGATTTCGGCTGCATTTTTATTAATTAACCAAAAACTGTTTTTTTGTATGTTGGTTATTTATAACCATTAATGAGAATTACAAACATATGATCATATGATCAGTGGTTGCTCATTTTCTCAAACAAGCGCATTACTTTGCCTGCCATGTCTGTCAGTCACTGCAAACCAATTCAACCTTACATAAAAGCTTTATAGAGTCCATTACACAACACATATGGCAGCCTGACAGTGCCTCCGCTGAGACCGCAGCCGGTTCAGTACGCTTGTCCCATATTCGGTCCCATCTAAGCATGACCATATGAGAAAACATTACTAAAGTATTTGACTGCAGTCAAGCACCATAACATTTTTTCCTGTTCCATTAGTGTCCAACATGATGAAGATTACTTGAAACCATATAGAATAAAAAGATATTTCACCCAAGAATGAAATTTAGCTACTTAATCTCATCTCAATCCTAACCTGCATGACTATAGATATGCAGAGCACAAAAGAAGATATTTTTGTTGAACATTTGAACTGTTTTTGTCCATACGATGAAAGTCAGTGGCTTTCAAAACACCACATTGACTTTTAATGTATATGGACAAAAAAGACATTTTTCAACATTATCTTCTTTTTTGTTCCACAGAATAAAGAAAGTTAAACCAGTTTGGAGGGAAAGTAAATGGTTCATTTTTGGGTGAACTATCCCTTTAAGAGGCATGTTGCATTAGTGCCATTACCAAATCTAAATTGCTATTGTATTAAAATAAAATCAAAAATATATAGTTTAATATACAGTAGCACAGCAAGAACTTGATACTGCATGATGTCTAAACCTCAGCAACGGTGACAGTGAATCTTACAAACCTGTGACAAACAACCTCGCCTTCTCAGGAAAGCAATTAAGATTATTCTGCATATTCTATAACTTTAGCAAAGCAATCACGAAACGCCACTGACGAAAAGGCAGTGAATTGAGCAGACAGAACCATGTGATGCCAAACACTCCCATTACACAGAGAAAAGGAGAAAGAAAGAGAGAGAGCTCCAAACCAACCATGCATTGCCTGCTGTCAACCTCTGCTTGCCTGTTGGCCAGCCTCCCGTGAACAGAGAGACACTCAGGAAAATAGAGAAAACCAAATAGGCTGCAAAATTGAACAGGCAGTGAAGACCACCAGAACGAAAATGAAGCAAGACTGCGTTAACCGAATTTAGCACATAACATTGGTGAAGATGAGAGTGAACAAAAATGGGTAAATAAATGGCAGCAAAAAAAATCGTGTTAACATGTGGACATAGTTCAGACATAAAGGAAGAGTATATTGTGAGGCTTAATTTAGAAATCCATTTTGATTTCTCTTCCTGTGATTAATCTGTGAGGACCTGCTTCTGAGATACTTAAATTCTCACGCTCAAAAGAAAAGAACGTTCCTCATTCACACCCAAGTGCTTATGAAAACGAGTGCGATACAGTTCATGTGATATGCTTCATTTAAAAATACTAAAATCAATTCAGTTTAAACAAGCATGATAATTAATATCTGACAGAAAAAAAAACTGCCTTCCATTAAATGAACTTAATCATGATAAATAGGGCATGTGACATTACTCATGAATATTTATAATGTATTGTGAGAAAGACAAACACAAGAGACACTGATCAGCGTAGATCCTTACTTCAAATGTACACTACAGTTCAAAAGTTTCGGGTTGGTAAGATTTTTTTTAATATTGTAGATGTTATTACAATGTAAAATAAAATGTAATTGATTCATGTGGTGGCAAAGCTGAATTTGGAAACATATCATATTATCAATGTTAAAAAATATATATGCTTAATATTTTGTGGAAATTGTGATACATTGTTTTCAGGAATTTTAAAGTTTATATTATATACATATATATATTTATATTATTATAAAGATTTCTTTATACATTTTTTATTTAATAATAGACATCTTGTGTGACGTATACATGACTTTACTGTCACTTTTAATCAATTTAATGCTTCTTTCCTGAATTAAAGTATTATTATTTTTTCTGAAAAAAAATTACTGACCTCAAACTTTAGTGCATAAATTTGCATAATTCTTTAAAATGTTTTGCATTTAAAATGGCCCAAAAACATCCCTATCAGTCTAAATGCCTCTCTGTAGTGCACAGCTCTATCGCTGTATGGCACATGATTGTACTTTAGCTCCACCTACTGATACAGTACATCGCATCTTATGTGTAGACTGGCCAGAACAAGCATTGATGAACGTAAGCCTGCCTGTGTATTGCAAACGTGCCCAAATTAATTCAAAGTCTACCTGAGAGCAGCATTAAACCTTTTAAAGGGATAGTTCACCCAACAAATTTTAATTTTGTCATCATTCACTCACCCTCATGTTGTTCCAAACCTGTATACATTTTTTTCTTCTGTTGAACACAAAAGAAGATATTTTGAAGAATGTTGGCAACCAGAGAGTTGATGGTAACCATTGACTTCCATAGTATTTTTTTTTTCTACTATAGAAGTCAATGGGTGCCGTCAACTGTCTGGTTACAGCATTCGTCAAAATATCTTCTTTTGTGTTCAACAGAATAATGAAAATTATACAGATTGGGAACAACTTGAGGGTGAGTAAGCGATGACAAAAAATTTGGGAGAACTATATGCCTTTAAGGAGATTATTCAACAGAAATCTGTAATCATATTAAGGAATATATTTACTCTTGAACTAAATCATCAACTGACGACTTAATAAGACGAATATTATACATCCTACAAGAAGAGTGCATTAAAATGCATGTTTTGTATAACAATAATTCTCAATTGATGCTCATAACTGAATGCAAAATAAACAGAAAACGTAATTAGATAATGGGTTTAATTTTCAAGCTCTGCACTTTATGTTATTACAAAATATACTCCGCTTTCAAAGGGAAAGAAGCTAAATTATATTCAGTTTCATCTCTTGCATAGTACTATAAAATCCATAATCTGTCTTAACAAGTTCAAACATTTGCTTATGCTTAGCCATGGTCAGTATATCAACTGTAAAAAAGCCTTCAATTATACAACAATGGATGTCATAGTCAAGTAGATTATTACTTTTCTTCTCTACAAAAGCCCATTCTGTGTCAAGTATCGTTTTTATGGTAGATTAACTTCTCATAATATTTGAAGCACTGCAGACATGGCCTATATGACCGTCCCAAACACACTAATGAATAATGCATGAGCCATTAGCTGAATTAGGAGCATAGCTCAACAAGTGAATGTTCATGACCCCATGAACTGAGACTAGTCCTACATTAACATGCTTGTTTTCGCTCTCTATGGTGATTCACTGTCGTGTTTGGTTTCCTTGTTTCCATGTGTGAGATGAACTTGTTGTCAGGCTGATCTGAAAGGAAACCCACAAGCATGCTTTAAAAGCAGTCGGTATCTAAAAATCGCTGTCCATATCTAGCTCTACGTCTCTGCTCTCAGCCTGACTCAAATAATGCATTTTGTACTATTTGATTACAGGTCAAAGCCTTATCTCTGCAAAGAAAAACCATTGCTGCTTTGTGTCTTTCTGTGCTTTTTCTGACGTTTAACTTAGATAAAAAAGATCATACTGTATGCATCACAACGCACACTTTCTTTAAAAGATCCCTAATGAAACTGTAAAAACAACATCTGCAATGGTTTGTTTCATCATTTCTTTTTAGCTTTCCCAGTAGCATCTCTTAATCCTATCAGTGGAATATACAGTGGTGAATCCAATTTAATCCTCCTACCATAAAGGAGACAGAAACCTAGAAGCTCTGCTTCCAGTTTATGGTTTATATAATGAGCCAATGTTCTACACAAATGATGAAACGGTGTGGTTATATTCATAACCAAAGGAACTTTAACTAGACCAGTACACAGCATGGAACTGCAAAACACTGTCAGTTTATGAAGAATCCGGACTATCAGACTGGATGCCTCATATTAAAAGTAGATTTATAAAACAGATCTTGCCATGCTTGACATGTGCACTCTAACTATATAATTTCTAAGGTAACAGAAGAGCTCAACTCATGTTTTCAAACAGCTTTAAGATCAGCCAATACAGTCTTTCTTTAGTGACAGTAAGAAATGATGAATCTACTTTTTTTTTTATCTGCAATTATTTATATTGGCAAACTGATGTTGCCAGGTCAACACTTACTATTTAGCTATATTGTGCACATTTAAAAAATAATAACATTTTCTTTCTATTCTCCATATTTTTATTATTCAAATCATTAACAAATTTAACAATTAAATAGCACCACATAGGCTATAAGCAGAAATCATATCATGCAATGGGTTACAAATGGATTTATATATATAATCTGCAGGTAATTAGGCAATATGCGCCCATCATAATGAAATGTACATCTTACCTTTATGTGGATGAGAATGTAAATCCTGTGCGTACTTCACTTTCTCACACTGGGCTTCTCAAACTGAATTCCATCGTCTGGGACTAAAAATAAGTGATGCTGTTAATGCATCTGGTGTTTTTATCTCCGTCTGAGGAGAATATCCACTCGTTAAAAAGACGTGTAATCAGAAACGTCACTGTTTTACATTTTTTATTTTTTTATTTTTTTTTGTGAGCGAGACGTTGTTTCAGTTCAGCAGCTGGTAATCCAAGTGCATCTAACAGCCGCTCATCTCGAGCCGAGCATGTGGAGCGCGTGGGCTCCTCCTAGAACTGACAGCGGGCTCCAGCACGCTCAAACACACATTTAGGCTGTGTTTCAAAACCTAGTGAGCTGCCTTCATAGACAGCATTTTGATACCCATGGGCTATTCATCAAAGAATCTTGAAAAATTAAAATGCATGAAGTGTGATGTATTAAAATACATGCATTCATAATGTGATGTCTATAGAAACCTCGTTTCGAAGCTATATTAGCGTAGGCTAATAATAGACATAGGCTACGCAGTGTGAGAATAATTCGGGGGCTTTTCTGTTGAGGTGCCCAAACCATGTATTAGCCTACCTAAACAAAGGACTAAAGTTTTTGATATATTTGTGAAAGATTTTTTTAAAGAAAAAAAAAACTACAATAACGTGATACATAGGCCTATTAGCTTGTGAACTTGTGATTTGTCAGTGCAGTGTCTAAAACCGATCCTGATGGAAAACGCTCCAGTGCTGAACTGTTGCTATGGTCAGGCCATTTCCTGATTAGAACGCGACTTCTGTTCCATCTGTGGGTTCTGAAATGCAGTTAGTTGAAACAAATATAGCTTATAATTAGGTAAAAGAATAAATACCCTTAAAGGGATAGTTCACCCAAAAATTCTGTCAGTAATTACTCACCCTCATGTCGTTCCAAACCCGTAAGACTTTCGTTCATCTCCGGAACACAAATGAAGATCTTTATGATGAAATCTGAGAGCTTGACAGCTACAACTATCACTGTGATGCTTCAAAAAGTTCATAAAGATATTGTAAAACTAATCCATACGAATTGAGCGGTTTAGTCCAAATTTTCTGAAGAGACACGATCGCTTAATATGATGAACAGATTTAATTTAGGCTTTTATTCACATTTTAACATTGATCAGTGAACATAAACCGAACTTGCTTGACGCACGAGAACAAACCTCATTGTTTTTTGTTGAAGCTCAACATACTGTGTTCTCAGCTTATGTATAGCAGCCCATAGAAACATACACTAATGAGTAATCTATGTTTTTATATCTATGAGTATAGATATATCCTTTGGCTGCATTTGATATCCCACAATTCTGTGCTTTCCATTCTGTGACAGTTGAGCTAAAAAAATATATTAAAAAAATTAAAGATGGCATCTGAACGCTGTCTCATGAGGTCCCTTCACGTGCAAACGCTACCTACAAAGTCTTTGCCTGTGAATGCAGCGAAGCATCAAGTCAGCTGCCTAAGTTTTCGGGACTCAGTCTCAATTTCGCTGTAGAGTTTTATTTAATAGTTATAATTAGGCCTACCTCATCAGCGGTTTACTAAAACCTGCTGACTGACAATAGTCCTGCTGGCCGTTAGCTACAGTGGTTCAACAATTGGCCAAATAAATCAGAGAGACGCCGCGCAACAGTCAAAGATGTCCATCTTCAATATGGCTGACAAAATTTTTTAGATTTTAAGTTAAAGGTCCATTTTTTCTTTCTTTCTTTCTTTCTTTCTTTCTTTCTTTCTTTCTTTCTTTCTTTCTTTCTTTCTTTCTTTCTCCCACAACACTCATTAACAACAAACACCACCACAAAACTTTCCTGAACAGTCTACTGGAACTAGAAAGAAGGAACATATTTGGCCCGTTCTGGCTTCACTTCACTGGTTGCCGGTCAGATACCGTGATACATTTAAGGTTCTATTGTGTATTCTAAGGGGTTAAATAGACAGGCTCCACAATACATTACAGATCTTCTCCACAGGAAATGTTCTAGGCCCTTAAGGTCTTCCAACAGGTTGATGTTGACTGTGCCAAGGTCTCATTTGAAGTTAAAAGGTGATGGTGCCTTTTCTGTCGCTGCTCCATGCCTGTGGAATGATTTGCCGGGACACATTAGGCTGTCTTCCAATTGTTGATAGTTTTAAAACCTCACTGAAAGCATTTTTTTCCTCTGACATTTGGATCAATGTAGTCTTATTAAATTTAGTTTTCTTGTCAGTTTATTTATTTTATAGTCTAACTTTGTTAGATTGTACAGCACTTTGGTCTGCAGTGGCTGATTTAAACGTGCTTTAGAAGTAAAAGTGCCTTGCCATGTGCAATAACAAAAGGGGGGAGTTGAAAGTTAATCATTTTAAAACATTAAAAATGTGAAAAATGTACATAGGTTATGAGAGATTATACTTTAATAAAGGTGGTCAAGACAAAAGGCTTGTTTGTGATCTTGTTTATGCAGGTTTATGATTTGCAGTTTTGTATTAGGTGATTAAATCATATTTGTGTGTTTTGGGGGACACCCAAAACACAGAGCTTGCAAAGGAGGGAAATGTAGAATGTCTGAACTGCAATTAATTGTTTCCTTGAGTGGGGAGAATGGATTTGTTACAGAGAAAGTGCTCCCATATTGACTATTCCAATTACAATGGAGATTCATATGTGAAGTATTCCTGAACTAACACAAGCTTCAAGATGCAGCGTGTTCACCAAAAGCAGAATGATACAGAAGTTGTGTAAAGATACTTGAGATATTATGAAATGCAATTTTTTTTAATAATCAGGAAATAGTACACATTTAGCAAGTGGTTATTTTGAAAAATGATTTAGTTTTTCCTAAAAAGTTGCCCTGCTGTATTAAAAAACTGCTGTCTTTTCACTCTTTCCGCTATTTCATCACTACAGCTCCATCTGAGCACCTGCCAAATGTACTGCCAAATTCTCTGAAACGCATTTTTGTTTATGGTAGAGAAATGAACATTCAATTCACGGGCAACAGCTCTGGTGGACATTCCTGCTGTCAGCATGCCAATTGCGCGCTCCCTCAAAACTTGCGACATCTGTGGCATTGTGCTGTGTGATAAAACTGCACATTTTAGAGTGGCCTTTTATGGTGGCCAGCCTATGTCACAGTGTTTGGTTTGTGTTCCCTGGGTAACCACTAGATGTCCTCCTTCCCCACGGTGTCTGTCACTTTCTGAACTACATTCCCCACGATCCTTGTTTCTTCATTGCACTCAGCTGTTCCTTGTCATTAATCATTGCACTCAGCCAATTCCCCATTAGCATTGTCATTTCCCTGTGTATATAACCCTGTCTGTTTTAGTATGTGTCACGGAGTCCTTGTAATTATCACGCCACTTCCTAGTTCTGTTTTTGCCTGTTTTTCTTGTGTCTATTTTTGTTGGATTGCTATCTTGGTTTTGACCCCTGCATGGACTGTTTCTGAGTAACGGATTACCCTCCGTAAAGATACATATTGCAATTGGATCTTCTCTCTGTTTCCTATGTGTGGATCGTGACAGCCTAAGGCACACCTGTGCAATAATCATGCTGTCTAATCAGCATCTTGATATGCCACACCTGTGAGGTGGATGGATTATCTCAGCAAAGGAGAAGTGCTCACTAACACAGATTTCGACAGATTTGTGAACAATATTTGAGAGAAATAGGCCTTTTGTGTACATAGAAAAAGTCTTAGATCTTTGAGTTCAGCTCATGAAAAATGGGGGCAAAAACAAAAGTGTTGCATTTATAATTTTGTTCAGTGGAATTTATGTTCAGTAAAAATATATTTTTATTCGGCATACACTTTGGAACCATGACACATTTTCCTGAGAGGCGGAGATAAGCACTGTCTCAATAACATATGTCATAAATATGATGCTTATTAAAAAACATAATGACCATAATACAGTGGCAATCATCAGTTTTCGGTTTCTTGATTGTTTTGATCATTTCTTTTGGATGCTTGGTTTAGTTACATGTTTACAGGGAAATAATAATTCCCTTTGGTTTGTCTGCCATCTCTTCCTCACATGTTGCTCATACCATCTCTCACAGTCGTGAACTGAGAACGTTTAAAGGTTCTGCCTTAGTTCAAGGAGCTGGAAAATTGATGTCAAACTTTCAATGTGCTGCGAGATTCAAAATGATGATAAAGGAAAGAATAAGCAGAAAATTTGAGGGCAAAACCAATCCTGCTGTGATGTTCCTGAAGCTATAATGCTGATTTTCACAACCTTTTCATCCACACTATTAAAGCAAGACACCCCAGGTGAGTAGGGTAAAGAAAAATTAACTAATATAGATCACCATACTCCTCTGATTAATTACATTAATAATTGCAAACATTATTTGTATTACGTGTTTTCTGAAATGTTATGTTTAAATATGCAAATGAAGCATTATTTAATTAAATATGCACTCATTTGTATTTCTAGAACAAAAAATCTGAACATTGGATGAAGCCAGTTTCAAAATTCTTGTTTCGTTTTTTGACATATTAAAGTCAAAGGTTTTTACTGAGGGGATTTTGGATATCTCTTTTTGTCACTATCCGAAAATACTGTCAACAGACAGAAAAATATATATATATATATTAGGAATAAAATGTTGTATAAAATCAGGCAAATTGTATATGAACAACCCCCTCTGTTTGGTGTATGTAAGTGCTGCTGAAGTGGAGATTTCTGAGCAGGAGAAAAAACTAATTTTGAGAAAACGAAAAGATATGAACTGTAATTGAAATCTACAGAGGCAAATAGATAAAGTGCTATAAGAGATACACACAGTGTATTTTGGATGTTTTCTTTCCACAAGTCTGAAAAAAACACTTTATGAAAAGCTAAAAAGCCCCAAATCTTTGACAGATAAAAATCAGTGTGTTTGTCTGTGTCTCGCCTCTAAGATTGGGTTAATAATAGTTTATCCTTTTAGTGATAAATTCACAAAAGAAAAAAAATCCATGAATGTTTTTATTTATTTATCAACATTAGTTGAGCTATACACACTGTGCATTTTGTCTTGTGTTGACCGGTCTTCAAAGCTCGGATTTATTTTATATATTTCATTTATGCCATAACAATGCAACACCGTGACTCTTACATGAACCGAACACTCTGTCTCCTCCTTTCCCATCTGTGCATAAATTCACACTCACACACACACACTCGCACTCAGACAGGAAAAGATTTGATAAGCATGAAGCAGCATATTTATGACACATTAAAACTTTCAAAGGATGATATCTTTATGGCTCAGAAGATCTAAACGTGCCATATTCAGAAGCTTGAGATTAAATACTTTTTGTCTCTGAGAGAGGTGTACCAATCCACATATTTGGAATTATCTCCATGTCTTTGTGACCACGAAATTTGAAATAGCTTTTACTTTTTACTTTGAATATTCCTCGTCAAGTAAATTATGTTTTTTTTTTTTTAGATTTCCAACTTTCTTTAGTGTGCAATGCTGCTGTTTGAGGATTTAAAAGGCCTGCAAAGTTACAAAGCACAAAGTCAGTCCAAAGTGAGTTATTCTCTACATCAGTGTCACTGTTTCTGAACTCCCTGAAACGGGAAAATAATTCCCATACGCAAAAAAGGGGCATGAGTTGCATTAGTACAGTGTGCAGTTATAAACATGCTGGAAGCGGTTGACCAATCACAACACACTGATCCAGCCGACCAATCAAGAGCACATTATGCTTTTCAGAAGGAGGGGCTTCATAGAGACTAAACAGAGTTATACTGACATACTGGGAGGAGAGGAGCTGCAACAATGTCAAATACATGAAAAGTAGTGTGTTTAAAAAAAAATCAAGCATGAAAACCTTTTCTAGTCTAGCCTTTGAAAAGGGTATAATAGGTCCCCTTTAATCTTAACAGTAATTTCCCCAGTTATAAATTGTAAAATAAAATCCTCTTCATTTGTTCACTTTCAGAAGAGATGCTTTCAGAAGAGTTCAGGCCGACCTCAGTTAAAGGTTAAACTCAACAGGAAACACAAAGACAAGATGTCCTTATTTTTCCCTCACAGCAGCTATCAGAGCAGAACACCAGCCTACTCATGCCTGAAAGAAAAGGCAGAGGAACTGAGGGCCATACATGTCTCTCACAGGAGGATAAAAGCCGGCCAGCGTCCAGTGAGTTATCATGAGATCACATCACACTTGTTCTTATAAGCAACTATGGTCCCCACTATACAATAATTCGGATTAGGATTGAGTATCTCTCTGCAGCACAAAAACATAGTGGCCTGAGTTGATGTACTGTATCACTGAGTGAGGTGGCAGCATTTTACCAATCATTGTGTTATGGACCTTTCAGGGGAAGATAATGTGATGATCGTTGATGTCTATTATTTCATCTGATTCTAATCCATTTGGATGTGCTGTCATACACTCCACCCATGATATCATTCCTTTCTGGAGCCTTAAAAAAGAGAAATCAGAGTGTAGTCTCCATAACAAACCATTTGTGACAATTAGGCCGATTGCTCGTCATCACGTCTAATGCACGCTCAGGCAAACTTGGCATGTACGTTGCAATTTGTCACAATGCCACCTTCACTCCCTGAGGCACTGAGCAAATAAGATACAGGCTGTGTTGTGTTTGAAGAACCCTTACAACGATTATCTCTATTCACTCCATGAACTGCTCATCATGTATGGGAAATTATAGATAAAGATAGTCATTATCTTTTATGTTATCAATGGTGTGAAGTAATAGCATTGTCATATTTCAGTTCCTCTTCCCCTTCTGAGCATTGAAAATCTGAAATGGGTTTTTAACCGAATAAATATTTTTTAAAGAATCTGGTAACCCTTTACAATAGGGCTTCATTTGTTAACATTAGTTGTGTCATGACAACTTTCTAAATATTTGGCGTGGTAATTTACATGACTATTAAATATGTTTGGTCTTGGCTAAATAGATCTGCTATGCTGCTGCTGCTGCTGTTATTGCTGCTTCTGCTGTTATTGCTGCTTCTGCTGTTATTGCTGCTGCTGCTATTGCTGCTGCTTCTGCTGTTATTGCTTCTGCTGTTATTGCTGCTGCTGTTATTGCTGCTGCTGTTATTGCTTCTGCTGTTATTGCTGCTTCTGCTGTTACTGCTGCTGTTATTGCTGCTGCTGCTTCTGCTGTTATTGCTGTTGCTGTTATTGCTGCTGCTGTTATTGCTTCTGCTGTTATTGCTGCTGCTGCTGTTATTGCTGCTGTTATTGCTTCTGCTGTTATTGTTGCTGTTATTGCTGCTGCTGCTATTGCTGCTGCTTCTGCTGTTATTGCTGCTGCTATTGCTTCTGCTGTTATTGCTGCTGCTTCTGCTGTTATTGCTGCTGCTTCTGCTGTTATTGCTGCTGCTTCTGCTGTTATTGCTGCTGCTTCTGCTGTTATTGCTGCTTCTGCTGTTATTGCTGTTGCTGTTATTGCTGCTGCTATTGCTGCTGCTTCTGCTGTTATTGCTTCTGCTGTTATTGCTGCTGCTGTTATTGCTTCTGCTGTTATTGCTTCTGCTGTTATTGCTGCTGCTTCTGCTGTTATTGCTGCTGCTTCTGCTGTTATTGCTGCTGTTATTGCTTTTGCTGTTATTGCTTCTGCTGTTATTGCTGCTGCTGCTTCTGCTGTTATTATTCTTGCTGCTGTTATTGCTGCTGCTTCTGCTGTTATTGCTGCTGCTTTCTGCTGTTATTGCTGCTGCTGCTTCTGCTTCTGCTGTGATTGCAATAATCAACAGCTGTAGCAGCGATAATCAACAGCTGTAGCAATAACAGCAGCAATAACAGCAGCTGTAAAAATAACAGCAGCTGTAAAAATAACAGCAGCAACAGCAATAACAGCAGCAGCAATAACAGCTACAGCAGCAAATTAACAGCACATAATTTGACACATTATTACTCTAATCTTTATTTTTAGCAAAGCCTTAATATTTCAGGATATACATATCTAAGGGCATAAGTTCTTACTAAGACAAAAATAAATATGTTGTTGCTTAATAAAAATTATATTTTTTGGGCCTCACCTAAAGAGAATTTGAAATTTCAACAAACCAGTAACTTATGAGGTGTTCCGCATTATTAAACATTTGTAAATGGGTTTTGCAGTCTCTGTTGAAAAACTGTCACTTTTAATTTAAATGTGTCACTGCCGAGAAATGAAAGTTCCAGACTTGTGATTTACATAAAGCACACCTTTGCTGATTGACTGATTTGTGTATTTATTTCATGGCAGTATCCTACCACCTCTCAGCAAACCTAAAATATATGACTTTATTAAGCCCCAAATTCAGTTGTGCTGCTGTGCAACCTGCTAAACCTGCTGAGAGCTAACAAATCTCTTTTTAGTATAAAACTATTAACCTTTGCAGACTTCACCACAGGACATGCAGACTCTGCAAAATATGTAAGATTGTAATCCAACTCCCATATATGAGTGACATGAATTCACAATGAGTCTGTATTTCTGGAATAATAATTTCTGTATTTCTTGTTATTGGAGGAAAAGCTGCAGCTTATCAACATGTATTCCAGATATATCATAATGCATTTATCATTGTAGTTTTAAGTAGAGTCTCTAACCTCAAGGGAGGATGTTAGCCTACTATTGAGACTCAATATTGTACTATATTGAGACATCTCTCCATCAGGTACATATTTAGATAATTTATAACTAATGTCTTATTCAGGTTGGGAAAAACAACACTTTCTTAATGCAATGGAAAAGAACAATGAAATACCACCCTTTTCATGCCAACTTAAAACATTGAGCAGCAGAAATACTTTTAAAAATGTAATCATGTGTGTCTTCAACAATGTAAAAAATGTGCATTCATGGTCTTTTTATGAAGTGTCACAGCAAAATCATTTCTTGGAGAGTTCCAGTAGCAGAGCATTATACTGCATGAATACAGAACTCCACCTTGTGGCTGTTTTAGACAACATTAATCTGAAGCCATTGACTGAGACTGACTAGTCTGTGGAACATTAAGTTACCCAATTTGTTCATGATAAATTCAGCTTTGCTTTACTGATCTTGACATGAAATTACATTTTCTGTGTGACAGATGCTTCAGGCAACATTATGTCTACCATTCACGGCCTAACAAGTTAATTACGTGATAGATAAACTAGGGGGCGCTATACTGTCAAATAAAACTCCACGTGGTAACCATTAAAGGGTTAGTTCACCCAAAAATGAAAATTCTATCATTTACTCACCCTCATGTTGTTCATGGTTACACATTACAATAATTACATAATTATGAATAAAGATAAAAAGAAACATGAATAGGCCTAAGTCATGTAAACATGACTTTAGCTATTCATGTTTATTTTATTATTATTATTATTTTTTTTTAAAAGTACATGATCTGAAACATTGCACAGCAGTTAAACACCTAGTGATGAAGGTCGAAATGGCCGGTGTTCCCTTCTGTGACTCTGCTGCGTGATTGTGATTTAATATGCTGAGTAACGCCATTTTCCCCACCATGATATGGCTTCGAGATATGAAATTAAATTCTTCCGTCCAGCTGTTGTTAATTTTACCTGTATATTTTGTTTTTCACCAGAGCACCACCTGAGTCTACCATTTCAATTTCCCGCGTCTTCCTGCGTATATAGAGCTGGTAAGACCCGCCAATCCGTAAAACCCCAAGTGGACCTCTAGGTTGAAAAATCGTCAATGCAAGTGAATGTGAGAAAATGATTATATTCTGGTCCCGTTTGAATTGTGCCATGAATGTGAACATATGTTGTCTGTGAATTTTTATATAATTTTTCATGTTACGAGTTTGACAGTATATTGTATGATTCTTTGGCTAGCAGTTGTGGAAAAGACATAACGAGAAAGACTATGTCGCCTATGTGACGTCACCCCATAACACATTTTCCCTCCACTTGTCAAATCACGGTGCTAATGCTGCGATAATCTATGGAGACAGATCGAGATGCCTGTGTGTTTTGTACCCAAATGTCACCATTCAAACCAATGGGCTGTTCTTTCTTCAGATTCCCGTCTGATGTAAAAACTAGTTGTAGTCCACAAAGTGCTCTCACACAAAGTCTAACCGTATCAAACTTCTACCCGCTAAATTGTAGCATTCTTCACACGAAAAATTATATTAAAAATTCACAGACAACATATGTTCACATTCATGGCAAAATTCAAACGAGACCAGAAAATAATTATTTTCTCACATTCACTTGCATTGACGATTTTTCAACCTAGAGGTCCAGTCATAGACAGTATATGGGTCCAGTGGGGTTAGCGGAAGGGGCGGGACTTATCAGCTCTATATCAACCGCGCAAATCGGTTGTATCAGTATGTTGCCAGGTTGAGGAATAGGTTGAAATTTGTATGTGTCGATTATGTGAGTAGGATGCGTTTCATACAAGATCTGGCAACTGGACAACCTTGGAATAATATATTGATGTTATATATTGATCATATATTGATGGGCCAAAACCTGTGTTGTGTGTGTGTTGTTCCAAACCTGTATGAGGTTCTTTCTTCTGTTGAACACAAAAAAAAAAATATATTTTTTAAATATAGTGCTTTAACAATAATGTAAATTTTAGGATTTTGGAATTAAAATTAAAATGGATGTACAGGTGATTATGATTAATATGTGAGTGATTATGTGTTAGGCTATTTATGGTAATATTCTTAATGTGACAGATCAAACAACAACATGAATTGAGAGTTCTCTTTAATACTTCAAAAATGATTAGAGAAATTATTGATGCAGATGAAAGACTTTATTCGGGATTGATATAAAGTGCCTTTACAAAGGCATGAGACACAACATGATTTGAATTCAATTTAGTATAAAATGTAGGTTAACATTATATATACATTAATATAAAACACCCAGGTCAAACACACGTAATTTAAAAAAAATGTGGCATTTCTTGAAATTTTGCACAAAAAAACAACCTGCTATTTTTAACCCAACAGACTATTTTCGTTTATCATGCTTGCTCTTGTCAGTTTAGATGTCACTATAGCTTTCTGAAATGACTGTCATGTTAGTCTTAGATGATCCTTGATAAAACTTCAGCATATTAAAGAATGTTTCATTGCCAGTTAAACATTGTGCTTTATCACTTAAACAGTGTTAGACTTATTATTGTATTTAATAATACAAATAATAAAAAATTTTATTGAAAATAAAAATATACACAGGCATAAAAAATACATAAGAATATTAAACAAACCTTCATTTTAAAAACAATCAACATCATGTACACAGAGTGAGCTGTGCATCCAATACTGTAAAATCAGTGCAATCATCTTTGTCAGTAAAACAGTGAGAATGACTTAAAGCTACACTTTTTAAAGTTGATTCTTAGCAAAAAACACTTTGTTCTATAAAAAGTATATGTGCTCATTCATGTGTAAGTAAAGTACACAAAAGTGTAAGTAAAGTACTTTATTTCTTAAAGTAAAGTATTCTCGTAAGCGTAAAATCTGCCATTTATAATACATACGAGCGAGTCGCTCGAATGGCGGCAGCCATGTTGCGCCTCCATCTTGAAAATACATTCACCAAAGAGGGACATACCTGGAAATTCAAGCTTCGCCTTTCGCGTTTTACACTCAGTAACACCGTGACGAATGCGAGGGGGAGATCACTCGCGACTGCCGGCAGATTTGAAAGATTGCTGAAGATGGAGGATCACGCCTATTCTCGAGGACATGTAGCAGAGTCGCCAAGGAAGCGAAAGAGAGAATTAAAACGTCAACGCGACAGACAAATCAGCAAGACCAAAGTCAATACTGGAGTAACTTTTCCCAGATGGAAAGAGCTCATGAGAAGCAAAGATTTTAAAACGGACGGCGAAGTTGCCTGCTTTCTTCTCGACAGGTAATTCAGCCTATTTGTGTAAATTCAAAGTTTTATAGTTGCTTGTCTAACCATAGCATGGTTGTGCATAACGCCAGAACGACCTCTAGTATAACTTGCGTTACTTTTCCTCGCGTCAATGGTGAAAAATTATTGTTTACCTTGTAACATAAATCTGTGCTGCGACGGGTCACAGGTGATGAATAGTTTTAAAGGCGCATTTTGGAAGCCATGTTAATCTTGGAATAATACGGCCACCGTAGGAGTTAAAACGCCCTCGGAATTGAAAGGAACAGAAACTAATATTCACTGGGTAGTCATATACAATTTCACCGCTAGATGAGGGAAAATATCACACAGTGTAGCTTTAATGAACAATTATTTGGCCGACGTCCTCCTTGGTGGCTGAGCCTTCATTCGTCTTAGGTACTGTTTAGAAACTCTTATTGACTTCTTTGAGGTACTCCAACCTTTTCTCCCTGAGAACAACAAAACACATGGTTAGACCAGACATTGAAAATAATGCTGTCCTATTGTCTTGATAATGACTTTCTCAAACACAAAGCGATCAAACGTACCATTTTTAACACAAACATCCATGCAGCTTTGTTTGGAGATGAAGTTATTGTTGCTTCCTCCGCATCCTGTATATATGAACTCCTCGCATGTTTTTGTAGCAGAGTTGTAGTAATACCTTTCCATGGAAGCTAAGCACTTTCCTTTATCCAAAATATCATGGCAAATCACAGGGATCGCTGAAAAAAAATGAAACACGACAGAAATGTTTAACTTTAGATCTTTGCATTTTCTAGTAGGGACCTCAAAAAGTGTTCTAGGTGGAGCCGGAGTACATTAATAAATAAGCCAGGCAAGAGACTAGAAACCATTTAGACATGAAGGCCATTAAACAAGCTTGTTGTGCTGATGATTTGAAAAGATGAGAACAAAAATGTCTTAATGTGTTCCAACGAAGGGTCCCAACAAGTACACCGGTCCCTTAAAGGCAGGGTAGGTAGGACTATAAAAATAAAAAAAGATCCAAATTTGTTAAAACTTTCTATATATATCAATACATAATTAAAATGTAAGTACTCTGAAAAAAAGAGTATAAAAATCAAGTGACTCTAGACCGTTTAATCTGTATTAAACACAGCTCATTATTTCGATTCGGGACGAATCAAAGGATTGGCTTAGGCGACTGTCACTCTCTCTCGCAACCATGGCAACAACCCTTTTGCCACGGGATCTGCCCACTTGCGCGCGGCCGCGCGCACGTTTGATTTGAGGAATTCGAGAGGCACTGAACCTAGGAATAGCAAAACAATGGCAGAGAAAGAGCAATCAAAATTCACATTACCGGCATGCAGTTAGTGAAGGCAAACAAGGCAAAAAAAAGAAGACAGTACAAGAAAAGGTAATGAACAAAAAGTCTTTGGATAAACAAAGAAATAAAACGCGTGTCAATATCAGCGTAGCTTTCCAGCGACCACCCCGTCCTCAGCCTCTACTTCCTCGGACCCTAGTTGCACGCCACGGCCTCTTGCACGACCTCCTCTGCTTCGCCCTAAAATTATTTTTATTTTACAAAAGGACATTTTACAAACCTACATTTTGCGCATGTGCTCCTGCATGCACTTTTCCAGTCACAACACAGCAATCAAAGGAGGACGCGCTGAAAACTGTAATGCTGTTCTCTTCCTTCGAATGTTTGAGTTGCAGAGGAATTTGTGACTGTTTCAGCTGTTCAACCACATCAAAGTTTCGTAATTAGTAAGTCCGTGCTTTTTCTCTTTTTGTTCTTATGTGCTGAAGGGCTGCTGTGCCTTGGTGAAACGGTGTTTGTACGTGAAGAGCTCTTTTCCAAAACGCCATAAACCTAAAAAGCTGCCTCAAAGAACCAGCAAAAGTAATGATTATGAATGTGTAAAATATTGCAATAAGACATTTTAATTGTTTATTAATTTCTGTGTCGGCTGCAAAGATGAAGTTGACGATATTTGACTCGCGATCTTCGCAGTAGGCTAGTGAACGCATGCACCGGAGAAATGCACATTTAGGCTACATAGTTTTATTTTGTTTTGGATGGTTTTGTTTAGAACCAGATTTCTGTAAATATATTCCACATTTTTTAGGCCTGTGAGGCGAGGCTACGGTTCGGTTCACGATGATATAATCTCCAGTTCAAGCACCTTATGTTGTGATTGATAGCCTATATTTACTTTATGTATTTAATGCAGGAATGAAAATATTAATGAATTAATGAAAAAAAAATATATTAAAATTAAGATACAATTAATACAAAACGAAATTCGTTTTAAAGAAAGGCTTTGTGCTTTCTGTTTTGAGGTCTCTGTTAAAGTTTGAAAGTCTCAGTGCAGCTTTCAGAGCGCTCGCGTCCATAATGGAGAACTGTCAAGTAATATTGTTTTTTCCTCATAAATGCAAACACGAAAAATAAAAGACAAAAACTTTTTTAAAAAGACAAACCATAAATTTAGAAAAAAAAAAAAAAAAAGATGGATTTATAGCGTTTTGGGGGAAAAATGAATGGATTTATACCGTTTTGAAAATGTTAATTTTTTTTTACTTTGAATTGATCATCAACAATATTGTTGTTTGATTTAATAATCACTGTTGCAAGAAGTGCCTAGTTAAGTTTTTTTTTTTTTTTTTTTTTTTGTAAGTGGAAAAAGTAGGGGGTGCCACAGATTCTGTTTAGTTAGCTCCTTTATTGTTTTTTCTATAGCCTAGAATAATATAGGTCAAATGCAGCAAGTCAAAAGACCAACTGGACCTTCTTTGCCAGTTTGCTCACATTTCTTTGAAGGATGGCAAAAATATCGCCTGAATATCTATATCTAGATATTGGAAAAAAATATCGAGATATTCATTTTTGTCAATATCTCCCACCCCTACATGCAGAACACCATATATGTTATGAATCTTACACGAAATTCATCTTCATCACAATATAACTGATGGTAATGTAAAAAAGTGTATCAATGCAACCTGTTTTTAGCTTATATAACTAGCTCGTTAGCGAATCAAAAAATATATATTTTAAATTTACCAATATCAATATGCTAGCTTGATAGTGAGTACTAAAATACATCTTATTTGTTTATATTCATAAGCAATTAGCGTTAGATTTTTTTATTACATGTGATTCTGACATGATGTCACTACATGCACTGTGCTCCTTCCTCTCTGCTTGTCTCAGGTAAATAATGCGTCTTCAGCTCAGCGGTTGGAGTCGCGCGTTCATGTGTTTTGGGGGCGTGGCTTTGGAAGGAGCCCAGAAGGGAGGGGGTGGAGTGAATGGAAATAATGAACTGTCTTTAAAACAGTCCTGAGAGGTCTACAGACACTCGATTTTTATACTTTCTTTTTCAGAGTACTTACATTTTAATTATGTATTGATATGAACATAAAGTTTAAACAAATTTGAAAAAGAAGTTTTTTAGACCATTCCTACCTACCCTGCCTTTAATGTTCTGTTCTATGTTCCGCTCATCAGTTTTATTAATGCCATTGACATTTCCTCACCAAATCATTATCAAGGTCCAATGCTTTATTGCTGATTTTATTTTGAAGATGGCAAAGCACTTTCCCACCATTTTTGCCTACTATTGAGCATTTTAATTATTTGATTTGATTGCAAATGCTTCAATAAAACTTTTTTACATCCACATCTACAGTGTTTCTACTTACTTTTAGGAGGTTTGCAATATTCCAGACATCCTTGAAAGTTTTCAAACATGTTTTCATTGCCTTGGCAACCACCATAAGAGAAGGGTTCACACTGCATGGAGGTCATATTGAAGAAATAACGCTTGAAGATGCCTCGGCAGGGCCCCTCTTTCTTTGGAAAACGACAGATCTGGGGGATTTCTGTGGTGTGCAAAACAAAACACATTTAAATGAGCATTTCACATCAGAAGTGAGCTTATGATCGTTTTAAACCATAACTGCCCTCAGAAACTCTCATTAAAAAAATCCCATTTAAGATCCCTTACGAAAAATAAGTGTACTTAAAGCTGCAGTCTGTAATTTTTTTTGTGTTCAAAATTGACAAAATTTATATAATAAGCGAGTACATCATGAATACATTTTCCAAACCATTTTTTTGTCTTATCCTGAATCACTACGGTACACCTATCTTAAGTGTTTATATTCAGACTATTTTAGACTGGTTTGTGTCGGCAATGCTGTGGAGTTTCCCAGTTCCAGCGTTCCACTCGTCATAGACATAAACAGAGAGAAGTAGGTCCGGCTACAATGTTCTTCCACAAAACACATGCAGTTCTGCTTATTAACCGCTAGAGCGCCAAAAGTTACAGACTGCAGCTTTAAGTTCAAGTATATTTTGAAGTATACCTCTTGTATAAATATACTAATATCAATGTACTAGATGTATACTTGTAAGTGTACTGTTTTTAATACTACTTGGGACAAAATTGGCATACTTTTCAGCGTATAAAAGTATAGCCTACCTATAAGTATACTTTAAGTGTAACAGTAGTAAACTTTGAGTACACAACTAGTTTACAACTAAGTTTTTTCGTTCATACTGCAACTATACTACAAGTGAACTTATAGGTATACTGATAGTTTACTAGTCAAATACTTGTAGCACACTTTTTAGTTTATAAAAGTACACTTTGAAGTGTACTCTCTACTAGTTTAGTAGTTTTATACTGCAAGTATACTTGTAAGTGTTCTTGAAGTGAACACATCATCATACTTTTGTTTACAATTTATATATTATTTTTGCACTTTAAGTAAAAAGTTTCAAACTATTTTCCAAAAGCCTACTATGTTCCAGTATAGAATTATTTTTTTATACTTGACAAATACCTTTAACTGTACTTTAACTTTGTTGTAAAAACATTTAAAGCAACATGCAACCTTTTTTATCAACACTTGAATCTGGGTACGTTTTATTTAAAAAAATAAAAATAAAAAGCAACTTTTTGCGCAAAAAGCTGAGAAAATTGCTTTTCTTTTTAAAGACTACGTCTGGATCGGATTCAGAGCGATGATCAAAACATAGATGGAGTAGATCGTGTCCATCAACACACCTACAAAGCTTCACAGTCGTTAACACTTCCTGGGTCGACGTTTCATTCAGTAACGTTAGGCAGTTTTGATCTTTTGTGCTGTTTATCTTCTATCACTTGTTTCTGCTACTTCTTCATCTGTTAATTTTGATCTGGAGATTTTGAAGTCTTTCAGAAGATGGGTAATAGCTAGAATAAATGAGGCTAGAATAAAACTTTTTTTAAAGCAGAGGCTCTTTTCTTACTTTTGATATACTGCATGTTCAAATACCTTGACAAATACCTTTTGTTGCATACAACAAAATATTCTGGGGGCCATGAAACTTTTGTGAAAATGATCAAAAACACTGGTGGTGGCTGGCAACTTTTCTTTCTTTTTTTAAACGCTGGCGGTGAAAGAGTTAATAGGCCACTATACTCAATCAAAAGAGTAAACACAACTACAAACCAAGTACTTAATTATACTTTTAAGTATATCTTGATCAAAAGATTGAGTAGGCTACAAGTAGGCTATAGGCCAAACAGACTTAGACTTTTCTGTCAATATAAGTCAAACTATAGCCTACTTAAGTGCAATTTTAAGTATAATTCTGAGAAGTACATAAAGTATATTCTTGAAAAGGACATAAAAAGTAGACAAAGTATACCTTCTTATTTTTAGTTTAAAAGAAGTAAATAGCACACTTGAATAAACTTATTTTTCGTAAGGGGATGCCATGTGTATTGTTTACAGAGCATTTACGTATATTAATAATAAACGTACTTGGAATCCTGAAGCAAGTTTTCTGACATTCCATAAATGACCTGAAGTTGTTTGCGTTTCCTCCACAGCCGCTATAGCTGAATTCCTCACACTGTTGGGTGATTGTGTTGTAGTAATAGCGCTGGATGTCGTCATTGCACGTTCCTTCTTCAACTTGCAACAGACAAACTTCTGTGAGGGAATAAATAACACGGTAAAAATATAATAAACCTCAAGCTGAAATTCACTTGCAACTTTTAAGTGTCACGTTTCAACAACAGAATGCCTCTGTTTCGCCACTTTACTAGCCATTAAAAGAGCACAATGTTACATTTACCTTTGGGTTGTAGTCCGACGGCGCTTTGCAGCAGAACAACAATAAGCAAAAGACCTCCAAGCAAATCACACACCATTGTGAGAGATTATGGATTCTAAGATCGCGTGTAGTCTGATATACTAACTGCTATGTTACTCGCCTGATTTGTAACTTGACTTCTCCCAATCGTTGCCTTATAAATGGAGAATTTGTCAGGGGGGAATTGGAAGGGCGGGCTAAACTTAGTATCCACACAGTATCCACACAGTATTAGAGCGAAAAACGTCTATTCCCGAAGTAGGAAATAAATAATGACGTGTTGAATTATATGAATTATAACAAATTACCATAGAATTATAACAAAGCCAAACTTACTAACTAGCCTACTACTATAACTATTCTATAGTAATATTAACATATTATAATATAGTAAAAATAGAATAAAAAATAGAATGTATAATCATTATAATTAGCCTACTATAGAATAATAATAAATAAAAATAATATTGGAACAATCACATTTATATTATTATTAACAATATAATAATGAAAACCCCTTTTTCACATAAAAACACAGGAAATGTTGTAAGATAATGCATTTGTCATATCTTGATGATAATGAATTATCTAATGTGACAGGTTAGGGGTAAACATGGATTAGCATGCTTATCACAGTAGGCTGTAATACTTTCTATGTCCCCTTGACCTATATTGCAATCCGAAGGTCATTAGAAACCCTTTATATTAATTTCACTATGTTTGGGACGTAATTCATTTTTTAAGAAAATATGTATTACTTCTGTGTGTATGGTAATCCACAAGAACACCTGACCACAAATTTGGAGAAGAAGACTATGGAAAGATAAAATATAGTGTGCTTGTTTTAATGAGATTAAGAGATTACAATGTTTATGCAGATTACTTTATAAACCGGATTGAGGGAGAGGTGCGGAATCTCTTTCCATTTTCAGGGGTGGAGGAGACCTCGTCGTAAGCGGCAGTAAGTTTGGTCATCTGCAATTTTTTGAATAATTGCAAATCTCAATCATAAATACCCTACCACTTGTGATGTAATTGTCTGATTTGATTTCTCACAGACAATGCCGGTCATAAATATAGATGAACTTACAGACCTGGATAAGGCTAAAATGGAAGTAACCCAGCTCAAAACTGAGGTGAAGCTGGAAAGGGAGAAGGTAAGCGTTCAAATCATGGCCAGATTACACAAAATGGACTATACATCAAAGTTGGATGGCCTGGATGGCTTTCTAAAGCGTGTATAGGCATTGTTGGTATGCTCTTTTTTGTTTGATTGTCACTTCAATCACTTTTTTCTGTCAGACCTCCAAATGCTGTGAAGAGATTACGGAGTACATTCAGGGCGGATCAGAGGAGGATCCTTTGGTCAAAGGCATTCCAGAGGAGAAGAACCCATTCAAGGAGAAAGGTGGATGTGTCGTTTGCTAATGTGGACAGAGAAGCCCCGACTTTTGCAGTTTAGTGTTCAATGCAGCCCATGGACACCTGCTAAAATTTAATCATAGCTGGAATCCACTCTGCTCCCCGAGAAAGGACAATCACAAACATGGATAGATGTTCGAATAACTCTAAATGGCTCTTTCTCCCTTGTAAATGAGTCCACAGGATCTGGACCCTCATATGTTGTGTATTCATCTTTGAAGTGATGTAATAAATCTGACTACCATTGTGCACTGATCACCAGAGACTTGCTTGATGGACTAATCCATGTATTTCTTTCTTAGGCAGCCAGCCAGAGGGTAACATCTGTGTAACAAAACTGGGTGAAAGTGAATTTTTGAGCTTGTAATTAACATGATAAATCAAGGCTTAATCGGTGGAATAATTTAGCTATTCAATAAAACCAAAGTTACATGGCAAAAGGCCACTACAGTTTCTGACTGAAATTTTTGTCACCTGAACATTCCCAAGAGCCATTATGAGTTTGGTTTAAAGTGTACAGTAGCCTATTATAAAGCAAACCGTATTTTACAGAAAACGTTACATCAAGTCTTTGCCATAATAATGCAGAAGAAAGGCCACACTTGTTAATTACAAATGTGGTAATTTCGATTTCGACTTTGTACTAGCAGTTATAAGAGTATTAGTAGACTGTCTGCTTAATATTTGCTAACACTTTATTTTGAGGCTCCCCAACAGACATTCTGACTGTAAGTAACTTTCTAACTACAGTACACGTCAAGTTAGGCTATTCTACTAACCCTAACCCTAACCTAACAGTCTATTAATACTCTAATGAGATTTAGTTGACATGTAGGCAAAGTTACATGGAGTGGATTTAGGTTAACTGAGACACTTTTGCCATTTAAATGACTGGGAAGTGTCCAAATCAACCTGAATTCACCCCTATAGTTAGTAGAATGTCTAATGTAATGTGGACTATCGAAATAAAGTGTAAACCAAAATGTACTATGGTAACCATAGATGTAACTGACAAAATACCATAATAACAAACGGTAGCATATAATGGTATAGCTAATAGGCTACCATTTAGTAAATATGGATTTTCTGCAAATATTGTTTCAGAATTATTCTTACTTTTGGCTAATACCCATTTATCACAGTTTTAACAATACTACTATAGCCTGGTTAACTATAACTATAGTTATCTTTGTAAAGCTCTGTAAATACTGTACATTCGACTTCCGAGTTCTACGTGAGGTCCAACGCGCATGCGCAGGTCAACACTTTTGTGTGTAGTTTGTAAGAATGGCATTGCGTGCTAAGGTCTTGAGATTCAGTTTAGCTGTAAATCGTAATTTACCCAATACTGTTGTCTGCAACAATCGGCACTTCTCAGAAAAATCGTCCTCCAATCCGAAAGCATCTGTTTCTACCGAAAATATCGATCATGTTCTCTACACAGAGGAACATTTTGCATTAAAGTCATCTTTGAGAAAGGTAGATATGACAGCGTGCTATTTTGTATCCATAACAAATGTATAATTCTCTGTCGAGATTAATGTTGATTAAGTTTCTTGTTACCTGAATATCACACATGTGAATGTACAGGTCGAATCTTTTTCAGCAAGTGAATGTAGGTAAGAGGTCACTTAAGTTACTTTGTAGCTAGCTTGGACAGCTAGTTGTATCTGTTTCGGGTTATATGAATAACTTAGGGATTTGTTCTTAATGCCAGACACAATTAAAGGATTTTTAGGAAGGATATGTTTGATATAAAGATGAATTTTCTAGATTAACAGATGAAATGTCAAGACTAAGTTTTGTTTTGATACTTCCAGGATTGTCACGTGACGCTGAAGGTGATTGTACAGCCAGCTGTCAACTCCAGAATTATTAAAAATAAACTTCTATACCAAATATATACACTTTTTAAAAAACAGATTATTTACATTGCATTTTATATAAGAAAAAAAAAAAGTAATTGTTATTGTAATTAATAAGACTGCTGTCTGTTCTGCTCTCATTTCCATCACACCAAGCAACAAACAATCCTTTTTTTTTTTCTTCCCCAAAACTTTCTCTGGGATTTCTTTTTCTCTGATTAGGATAGGAATTAGAATAAAGAAATATCTCTATCAGGGCACCTGAGTGACATTTTGAAGATCAATTCATTTTAAGATCTGTGAGAAATAGGGTATTATGAGGATTTATTACAAAACCAGTCTCTTTTTTGTACATTTTATTTCAGAACTTTTTTTTTTAAGTCAGTTTTAATTTACTAATAGCTAATCTTTTGTGTTAGAATAGAAAGTTCAAGGCTTTTCTCCAAAAAGTGAAACCATCTCCAAGGCATGCGGTAAATATTTAAACTTGAAACTGAATTCGAATGAATAAGATTTAATTGAGTGAAAGTCACTGTAATTATACTTTAATATCAACTGGCTAGACTGAAGGGTTACAGGGCTTGGGAAGGAAGTTGCTTTATCCAGTTCCCAGTGGCTTTAAGTGTATCAGAATAGACTGCTATGAGAAAGGATATTAGTAGAAAACAGAAAAAGCAGCGGATAATGAGAACAATGCTGTATAGCGTGAAGCTCAGGGACGGATTTTATTAAAAGAACTCACCAGAGACAGAGAAACACTGAAAACAAGTTAGAAAAGTCCTTGACTTTTGTACATGTAATAGTTATATGCATCTAAATGGAAGGAAAGATTGGTGTCTGATTCAATAGGGCTTAATATTTGCAAGCTCAGTTCTATTTTTCAGCCTTCATGTATTTTACAATAAAATGCATTCCTTCTCAAGGGTCATCTCATGACTCAAGATTACATTTTTCACAGTATCTTATGTAATGCATAAGGCATGTCAGTTAGGCTATGTTCTGATTGAAATAATGGGAGTATAATTTCTTTTCTTTTCTTTTTTTAAATCAAAATGTTTAATGCACCTATTAGGGTTAGCACTTCCAGGAAACATCACTTATTGTGTTATTCAGTTTAGTTCAATGGTCTTCTGGGTGCATGAAGTGTTGACAAACCATAAGTCAGAGTTTTGGGCCCCACCAAACAATTCACAGCTCTAACTGACAAAAGTATTGTGGAATGTATCACCAACCTTTATTAAGAACAAGGAACCTTCAACCTTGTACTGTAGGTTCGGACAGGGTGGACCACCCTTCCTTTCATGACCGTATTATCCAGTCACAGTCCTCTGGGTTTTGAGTGAATCTAATACTAAATAAGACACTTCCATTATATGTTCTATGCCAGTTGTTCCCCACAAATTCTTTCTGCTGAAGAAAGTCAGAAACTAGTTCATTCTGACTTTGTTATCGGGTTCTTGACCCCTGGCTTCCTTTCGTTATTAAATGCTGTTTGTTCTGTTCACACTGCTTTTGAGGCAGGACGTTTTTGTTGGCCAGTGAATCAGCATGTCCGCGTGTTTTTGGGGAAATGTGGTGCTCATCCCTCTGCAGTATTTTTATTTTCTTTAACTTTTCACAGCTCATACTGAAAGCTCAGTCTGTACACATTAAACATATAAGCATGACATATTAGCTGAAGAGGAGTCATTACCACAGCTGAAAAACTTTACAGCCTTAATTGAATTAACATTACTGGTTCATCATGCTTGAATCAACTTTGTTTTGTTGTACACATAATGCATTATTGGAAAATTAATTCAGTTCCTTTTCTGCTTCATTTGTGTAAGTAGATTTTAATGAATTGCCTTGCTTTCCTTTGACTCCCCCATTAAAACATTTAGTGTTCTTGTGATCAGACACTAAAACAGTTCAGACAATGAGCATTACAAGGTCTGTTGACCTTTAATTGCATTTATTTAAAAAACTTCTGCTTTATAACTTAACATTTACAAAAAATACTCAGCCTTATGTTGTTTTTAACCTAGATGATGTGTCAGAAAAGAGAAGCCTGGCCATTCCACTAAATTACCTTTTATTGTGGCCCATAAAGAAAGATTATACTTTTATAGTTTTATAATGACATTAGCATTAGTAAGCAAGGAGGACATTTTTAAAACTCAAAATTTGAAAAGAATATAAGCAAAAAGTTATGGAATATATTATGTTTATTATTAGTTCAAATAAATTAAAGCCAGAACAATGCAAAAATATTGCCAGCAAAATTGTGCATGATTTATGAAATATACACTGCAGTTCAAAAGTTCAGATTCAGTACATTTTTTTATGTTTCTGAAAGAAGTCTCTTATGCTCACCAAGGCTGCATTTATTTGATCGAAAAGACAGCAAAACACTAATATTTACACATTAGTAAAAAAAAAAAGCTGAATTTTCAGCATCGTTTCTCCAGTCTTCAGTGTCACGTGATCCTTCAGAAATTATCCTAATATGCTGATTTGCTCAAGAAACATTTCTTATTATTATTAATGTTGAAAAAAGCTATTGTTCACATAATGCATTATTGAGAAAAGAATTCAGTTCCTTTTCTGCTTGAGTTGTGTAAGTAGATTTTAATTAATTGCCTTGCTCTTTATTGCGCATTTTTTCAGGATTTTTTGTCATTTATTTTTTATTTTTCAAAGTTCAGAGTAACAACATGCATTTTTTTGTAACATTATAAATATCTTTACTGTCATTTTTGATCAATTGAATGCATATTTCCTGAATAAAATATTAATAATAAAAAAAACATTTACTTACCCCAAACTGTAGGTATTGTAAAAAAAAAAAAAAAAAAAAGCACATGTGGTCAAAATGCAATTGAAAGTGGTGATCAGATTTGGTGATATGGTGTCTTTTTTAAAAGCATGTTCAGTTTTACGGTTTAACTAGAAATCTAGATGTTGACAGAGCTAAACTTGAAAGTGATAATGTATGTCACTCTTCTGTCAGGAATGCTTGTTTTGGCAGCGCTTGTATTGGTCAAATCTACATGGAATATTGCTGCAGATGCTCACTATATTTCACAACGGTTATGTTGTTACAAAACCAGATGTCTTGAAGTGACTCAGAAGGAAGACAGCATATTCCCGCTTTCAAGGAAGACATTTTCTGGCTATTATACTCTATATAGTTTGAAGGAACTTGAAAACTATTTTTAATTTTTGGCCTTTTGCCACTTTTATATAGAGGGCTGGAAGTGATGAGAAGAAGTGAGTGATATCCTGCATCACTGGAATAATTACGTGTTTAATTGCATACAAAATGTTACTGTACTATAAATCAGATCATATTCAGGTCTGGTCATGTTCATATTTAGTTACAGGACTCAGTTTAAGTATACATCTATGTTTGAATGTGTTACAGATCATTGATCAAGAGATCAACCCTTATGTAGACAAATGGGAGGAAGAAGGGCAGTTTCCTGCTCATAAGATCTTCAAAATCCTGGGAAGTGCAGGATTTCTGGGAGTCAACAAACCTGTGGGTAAGCAGACGTTTGCTACTTCAGATGTACCTTAATCAAACACACAAGTGACCCTCTAAAAGGGATCTTTGGTTTTTATTATTTTTTCCTCCATGGGGTCAAGCATTTTCCTTAGAGTCAAAAAGGTTGAGAAATGCTGTCAGTTTGGGCCGTCATATCATATGTTTCAATTTTTTTTTACATCAAACATTTCAGAACAAGCAGTTTTTGCAGTATGTTTTCATAGCTTTTCTATTGCACAAGATAAAGGACAATTTGATTCTTCTTGAAGTATCACCTTGAAAGCAGCTGGTTGAAAAAGACATTGTAAAAATGAAAATATGCATTTTAAGTACAAACTGGATCATTTTGTCTTTGGTAATGGCAGAATTACAGTGTCCTTTTTGAGAAAAGTAGAGGACAAAGAAGATTGTAGAGTGCCCTTAAACAGTTTTTTTTTTTTTTTTTTTTATGTGAGTGCAGATGGATTCATGAGAAAATATCAACAGCGCTGCAAGAAGCAATTACGAGAACAGTGGAAAACACAAAACCGATTTGTAGTATTATCTCAGGTATCAATATGTCAGTGCACAACTTTTTGCCATGCAGTTCAAAGGGTTGCTATAGACTCCCAAAACATGAGAAGAATGATAGGAGAACCAAAAGTCATACAGTTCATGTACAACAGATTATCTGTTATTATATTGAAATTATTCAAACAATCGATGACTGTTGAGTCTCATTCTTAAATAACATGCATATAATATCCACATCATTTAAAAAAAATAAAAATCATATGATATATATAAAGTTTTAGCAACTAAGAATATAATGCAGTATAATTACTAATGGCTGGAAGCTCGGGGGAAACTTAAATCTGGCTTCATAAATCTGTAGGTAAGAGGAGAACAGCACTTGCATTAAGAAGTGCTGACACTGTGACACTTCTGCATTAGCCGGCTGGATTTACAGCATCTTCTTAGACGGAGGATTAGTACTTATAGCGTTGCCTCACCTCATTTTGTATGTGCAGCACAGATACACCAGCAAATCTCTGAACAATAACGTAGAATCTGTTCAGGTGAATTGTGACTTGACTGCTGTAGGCTATACGCTCTATTTTTCATCTCTTTTCTGCGCACTCCCTGTTGAGATTTGGGTGGGTTTTGAGGCTATTTTTATCAACAGAATCCACCATCGTCAGTGACTACAAATTTAGCATTTTCACGTTTATAGAACACAGAACATTTTTAGTGATAGGTTATAATTTTCTGAAATTATCAATCAAGATGTGAGGGAAACTGGATGAATATTTCTCAGGCTAGGTTTATTTTCTAAAAGTCTGTTTCTGTACAGACATGTATTTGAAAATCTTGCCTACAAAAACATTTTCATGGTTATTGCACAGGAAAAAGGATATAGTTCAATGAACACACATTACTCAGCAGCAGGGCTTGTTGTCACATTAGTTGAGGTAATTTTACACAATGTAACCTGCCTTTAATCTGCCTGTTATAAATTTTGCAGCAAATTTAAACAGTAAAACAATCATGAAACAGCAAAAATGTAAAAGGTCATGCGTCAAACCATTTAAAATATCAAATATCAAATATCAATTGCACTGCAAAAAACAAAATTCTCATTCAATACTTTTGTCTCGTTTTCCATTACAAATATCTAAAAATTCTTAAATTAAGACATTTACTTGAGAAGCAAAATGACTTAAGTCTTGATTTCTGAAAAGAAAATCATCAAAATTAAGTGTACAAAATACCTGTCAGTGGGGTCAGAAAAATGAACTAAATTAAAAGGGAAAACAATATCATTTTTTTACCTCACTGACAGATATTTTTCTTGTATTAAACTTAATATTGTTCATTTTTTTCAGTAAAGAAGATTTAATATCTTAAGGCATTTTGCTACTCAAATGTATCTTGATTTAAGATACTGTTGTAAAGTTTTCTTTGATCGAAGCAGAGACCAGTGAGACAGTTGGGATCACGTTCAACAGAAGTTATTCTTTATTGAGAACTCCTCTGTACGCGGCTGTAGAAACGTCCAACATGATCTAACTCTAATACAGTATGCATTGTAGTTATATACATTTCAAGGGGGAGGGATTACATAGAGGTGGAGACTCTGAACAAAGCATGCAAATGAAGTAGGAACACACCCTACTCTGAGTCCAATTGAATCAGCATAACTATTCACATGCTGATACTGGCCAGGAACTCCAATTCCAAGAGCCATCCCAGAGCCATTAAAGACAAAAGGTGAAAGTCAATCAACCTAACGATTCAACGTCTGGGCTCCGAAAGGTGAGAATCAAGTGATCTGACTCATTTAAAACACAATAGAGAAAACAGGTCTGGCAGGAATGGAGACTCTTGCTGGAGACTCAATAATCACCTGAACTCAGTCTACTAAACTTTATCAGTTTATATACTATTGCAGTGGAAAAACTAAATTAAACATTTAATAAAAATATGTAATCCAACACTTCCCCCTTTGAGAGTTCTAATAACTCTCACAAAAATACAAATTTATACACTTAAAAGTTAATTCTTGTAACTTGTGTAAGTTACAGGCACGTATAACTTATTCTGTGTTGTGTCCTTGATTTACATGAGTGTCATAGTTCTTCTCAAAACCATAACTGTTGACACCTGCGACGCAGGGTGTAAAATGTCGTATAAACTACATGATTACACAGAAAACCATGTAGCATAAGAGTGGAAGTCTTGAAAGTCCATGGCGCCTGAATAGCTGTGAAGTCTGTTTCCTGTAGAGTCCATTTCTCACGTAGAGTCGCTCTGATGACTCGTCCCTCATGAGGTTTGTTCATGGAAATCTGAGGTGATGTTTTATACCAGGATGCCGCTTGTGAAGACATCATGGCATACACACATACCTGTAACACAATAAAACAAAGAAACGGCAGACCTGCAGTATTCATGCATGGACTTCATTCTTCCATAAGTTGCACATGTTCTGTGTTGATTTTCTGTAATTGCATGTTGACACAGAAACAAACATGCGATTAGGGTCCGTGAATTCTCTGCGTTGTGTATTTTTCATTTTCTCTTGTGATAGTTCGTTCAGCAGTGGGTCTGGTTGTCTTCTTGAGGTTGGGGCTTCATACGCAGATGAGACGGTCGTTGCATATGGATCTCGAAAAAAACATCAAGTTTTATCTGCACACTGTAAGACAGAAAACAGAAAAACAGAGAGCAGTATTTCTTCAAAACACTACGGTTGTAGCAGTTTAAACACTATGGTTCTATCGTTTTCAGAGTCTACTGTTGTCGTTTCATTCTTTCCCTATTTCTTAATTGATTTGACACCTATGGACCAGTGAGGTAAGGATGGACTAAATGGGGAGAGGCCTATGAGGTAGTGTCTTCACCCTGGATTGGCCCCCGAACGCCTGTTGCGTCAGTTCTTTCCAGGGCCCTCACTGAACCGTGTCCTTTTCTGTCCCTGTGTTGTGTACACACTGTACAGTGTGTGAGAAAATTGGCACATTTTCATTCTCCAGTGAAACATCAGTCTTAATAGACATCATATAGAGCATGGAGGTCTGATTGTAGTGTTCTGCAGTGTAACATTTATGGCTGTGAGTTTTCTGAATGTCCCCCAAACAAAGGCTGTGACAGTCACTTTCCTTTTGTTCTATTAAACAAAAATAAGTCTTTCATCTTTGTTGTGAGTTACTGGGGAAATTAAGCACTCACAGCCTAAATGGTTAACACCGTATCAAGTTGCCCCACGAGTTTAACGAGGAGGGGAGGGGCTGCTTTAAAGTAGCAAACAAATGTAGTAAGAGCTGCATACATTGTTAACTTGTCTTAAGTTATTTTTGTTTTTTCTACATTCTTTTCCAAAATGTCCGTGCTTGCCACAGTAAGAACAACTGGCTTCTCTAGGACTTTTGCGTTTCTTTGGCTTCTCTGAGTTGACCTTAATGGATGCTGCTGCAATTCTTACTCTCTCTTTGACATCAGAATTTCTTTCCCAAATAGCTAAACTTTCTAGGTTACTTCGGAGAGTTCTTTTAGCCCACGTAATATCTAGGAATGGCAAGGCTGTTCTGTACTCAGCTACAAGACCATCTGCCCAAATTCGGATTAGAGCTCCTTTGTCAGCTAACACACTTTCGGAATCATCCACTATTCCACTGTACGTTACCGCTACCTGACAGAATCTCTCAGTATATTCACTCACAGTTTCTTCTTTCTCTTGTACACAGCTAGTAATCTTTGACCAGTCCACGTTCGGTCCAACAATGTTCGTTAACACTCTCAAAACTCCATCTCTCAATTCATCTTTTCTGGCATTTTGAAACTCAGAATTGTTTACAGCACTTTCAAAATCATTGAATTCTGACTCAGTCAAGATCTGTGATATTAACTGAGTGACTTCAGCTAGAGACATATCGTAGAGCCGCATCTTTTTGGACAACTCTCCTAAACTCAGAAAAATTTCTTTGCACTGATGGCAAACTTTCAGCAATTCTCTCAATATCTTTAGGACATAAAGATGTTTTGACTGCTTGTGGCTGCAATATGGGGGTTGCAAATGAAACTGTATCAACACCTTTTCCCTGAGGCTTTTGTCTAGCTACGCACACTTCAACTGCATTTACATCTGCATTGACATTGTCCTCTATACTATCAAAAGACTGTAAATCAGGATAGCTTTCATCTGACTGTTGGTTTTCTGAGTCACATTTGGTTGAGGCTTTGAGGCCCACCGTTTTCGTGAAACAGGACACTTGAGTAAGCAATTTTTTGTTCTGTTCTTTCAAATTATCTATACAACGAGCTTGTTCTTGTACAATGGATAAGCTAAATTCTCTGTGACAGAAGATAATGCCTTTGACACTGTTCTTGCGAATACTTTCTCCTAGTACCTTCTTACAATCTTCGATTGACCAAACTTTGCCTGGATTAATGCCAAATTTCTTTGTTAAATTCAATCTGACTTTCTCAGTCACGATGGAGTCCATGTGCTCTGATAACAAAGACTTGAATTCACTATCTGTCCAAAAAGGTGTAATCTGTCTAGTACTTTTCCTAAACATTTTGTGAATTTTTGTTACCACAAACAAAACACTAAAACTTCTCTCTACTGTCTACAATAGAGGGTACACTTGTTAACACAGCTTAACTATTGTTAACTTTCCAAATTACCACACTTAACTTCCCTGCTGACAAGAACAGAGGATCAACAGAAATAACTAGCACGTAAAGCTAATTCTTCTCTGCCTAAAGCAAAGGACACCACCTGTTAGCACTTGATGCTAACTTTCTCTAGCTTATAGATAGGTCTTCTCTAGCAAGAGCATACACACAATATTAACATGTAACTGTTAATCTTCCCTGTCAACAACAGAGGATCAATTTCATCTCTAAAAGAAAACTTTTTAGAGGCTTATCTTTAGTTAACCAAACTCTACAGCTGTTTGTTAACTACTTCTCTGAACGGCGCAGAGGAAAACAATTGTACTGGTCTGCATTGGTTCTTTGAATGGAGTGTAAACTCACCGAATCGTTGGTTGTACAGAAAAATTTCGTCTGGAACTCAGTCAGCTTTGTTGAGATCTTTGAGCTTGAAGTTTCAAGATTCAGTCTGGGACTCAGTCAGCTTTGTTGAGATCTTTGAGCTTGAAGTTTCAAGATTCAGTCTGGGACTCAGTCAGCTTTGTTGAGATCTTTGAGCTTGAAGTTTTCAATCTGGAGGAAGCTGGAAAGATTCAGTCTGGCAATCTTTGTCAAATCTTTTGTTGAGCTTGAGGTTTCAAGATTCAGTTCATTGAGCTTAAAATTCCTTTGAGTTTACTTCTCCATCCGGGTCACGGCACCATCTGTTGTAAAGTTTTCTTTGATCGAAGCAGAGACCAGTGAGACAGTTGGGATCACGTTCAACAGAAGTTATTCTTTATTGAGAACTCCTCTGTACGCGGCTGTAGAAACGTCCAACATGATCTAACTCTAATACAGTATGCATTGTAGTTATATACATTTCAAGGGGGAGGGATTACATAGAGGTGGAGACTCTGAACAAAGCATGCAAATGAAGTAGGAACACACCCTACTCTGAGTCCAATTGAATCAGCATAACTATTCACATGCTGATACTGGCCAGGAACTCCAATTCCAAGAGCCATCCCAGAGCCATTAAAGACAAAAGGTGAAAGTCAATCAACCTAACGATTCAACGTCTGGGCTCCGAAAGGTGAGAATCAAGTGATCTGACTCATTTAAAACACAATAGAGAAAACAGGTCTGGCAGGAATGGAGACTCTTGCTGGAGACTCAATAATCACCTGAACTCAGTCTACTAAACTTTATCAGTTTATATACTATTGCAGTGGAAAAACTAAATTAAACATTTAATAAAAATATGTAATCCAACAATACATAAACCGACAAAAAGTAAATACTGTATATATATATATATATATATATATATATATATATACACGGTATATTAAATATTTCAGTGTGGTTTCATTTTGTTCACTTATTTACTTAACAGCGACAGCAATAATATGATGGTATTGCTATTTTATTTTGGAGGTCACAAAAAGTCACAAAAAATATTTTTGAATTAAGTGTTAGAAAGCACATTTGTGTCATGAACTTTTGACTCAACCTTACAGTTACTAAGAAATGGCCTCCCCCGGTCTCCCATATGTATAACCATCATGACTGAGCCCTATATACTAATGCATGCGCACAATGCTACATGATCTTACAGGCTAGCATTTTGATTATTTTGCATGATGGAAGGTATTTTGAGTCCTCGTTTTAGAGTTTTGCTGGTTCCCATAACACCGTCTTCCTCATGAAATCACAGCTTTCACAACCAGGCTAAAACAACTCCATTTTACAAAACACTGGCATAAATCCAGATTGTCTGTTTTTCCAACCCTGGCAACCTCAGATAAGGCACTAAAACTTTCTTATCCAAACCATCCAGTCTTCTGACATTTACTTAAGTCCCAAAATATGTGGGGGTGCAAGGCCTTTTGTGCCTCTTGAAATACTTCTCATTTCATATCTATGCGGTGATTAAATGTACTGTGCGAGGTTATCCCACCAAACAGGAGAATCACTTTCCACTGTTTTTACATGTACGCAGTAAACAGAAGTGTTGACCAGCTTCCAATATTTGACCGTTGTAAAGATTAGACCTGCTTGATGGCATATGACATCATTTTTCCCTCTTTGTTCCCACTTTATATCCTGTTATTTCATACTACAAACCCCTATTAAGACTATGATACAATATTTGCTTTTTTAACATTTCCATCTTTCTTTAGTGTGTAATGTTGCTGTTTGAGAATAAAAAAAACTCTGAAAAGTTTAAAAGCACAAAGTCACTGCAAAAAGAGATATTTTCTATATTAGTGTTGTCAAAAATATAGATATGTATCGATGCTGAAATATCTGAATCGGTTCCAATACTCGTTTTCTGAATCGCCGATACCAAACTGCGCATTCTCACTTCTCTCCAACAGCGAATTAAAACACACCCGCCTCCTCTCACTCACTCGTCTCATTGGCTACGATTGAATAGTGCTTGTATTGTGCATAATTTTAGTCATTCCCGCAGGTATCGCGCTCACACCAAAAGCGAGTACCAAAATTACTTCAAAATGATGTCAAAAAGTCAGTTTTGCCGAATATTCAGGTAAATAGAGAACGTTAATAGTTGAAAAATAAATTACATGTTGTGTAAAAGTATATTGGATCTGTGAATCAGCTCTTAAAGTGACAGTAACCTAATAAACCTCCTGCTTTCTGTCATGTTAATCAAAGAACAAAAGACAAAGAGAAAATGACTCACTGCTCTTGACTAAATAACTTTTGTAACTTTAATTTTAAGCATTAATCTGTGATTCATTTCTTACATTTGATTACTTTATTTAATTTCTGTAGTGTTTCTTACCTGAATACTACTGTTAGACCCAACTGAAAAACTTAAAGCCTTTTTTAATTAATTTGTCACTTTATTCTATAGTATTTATTTGTGCTATCATTTGCAAATAGTTTTTTTATTACTGACTGTTTACTTGTTTTTTACAAGCTATTACATCAAAATTACAGCGTAAAATAAAGGGTCGAGGCTAACTAGTTGAGTTAGCTAGTTAGTAGTTTGTTGAAGCTCGCTGCTATGGTAAAGGGTGTGTCATTTACAAAACGCGCTCGAATCACAACACACTGATCTAGCCGACCAATCAGAGCACATTGTGCTTTTCAGAAGGAGGGGCTTCATAGAGACAGGAACTAAACAGAGCGTTACTGACAGACTGGGAAAAGAGGAGCTGCAACAATGGAGAATGTGAAAAATAATGTGTTTTTTGAACATTCAAGCCTATTCTAGTAGACCCCAAAAACAAAAGGGCATAATAGGTCCCCTTTTAGGTTAGTTAAGCTAGTTTGTGGTCAGGATAAACAAACCTTCCTTTCAGATGCATCTCACTCGGTACTGAACACTGACAGATTGTCTGTTTGGGTACTATTTGCCTACGACTGTTCCTGTGCAGCTGTATCTGTTTCCTTTGCTCTCTGGCTTCACTTTTCCTTATTTTGCCACACCAAATGTTGTCCACAACCATCGCGGGACCTGATGATGACAGAATACAGCGTCCTGTAGTACTGGGGGAAATGAGTGCAGAGTTCACCACATTCAATAAAGGACTTGCTTTTCAACAGTATTGTTGCCCTTATTGCCTGCACAGATTACAATCATTTCCTTAATGTCGGAATATTTGTTTCCTGAAGGAAAATGCTAAATGAAATGGAACATGAAATGACATGAATAAATGCATGACAAGGAAAGTATCGTGGGAAACAGTAATGCTGTTATTACAATCACATGTAATGGCCTGTACGCCATTTGCCCAAGACATTGTAGTGTGTTATGATGAAATGGACCGCAGGGGTGTGAAAAGGGCATGTCAGGTTTTAGATTGCTGCATGGTACAAATATGTAGATGACTTTTGCATGATGCATATTTGTCTTCAATACTAAAGTAAGCAAGTTTAGCTTATTGAGGCCCAAGAACAAAGAGACCTGATAGAAACACTCTAAATTTCACTTGCTTTGTGATCAAAATGTTCAGGAAATTGGGCAAATATTGTTTGTTTTCATTGTTTGCAGAGTATGGCGGTCTGGGATTGGACTTCAGCTACAGTTTGGCTGTGGCTGAGGAACTGGGGAACATCAACTGTGGAGGGATTCCCATGGCCATTGGCGTTCAGAGTGACATGGCTACACCTGCACTGGCGAGGTGATTTCTAAAACTGAAATATTGTTATCCTTTAAGTACACATCAAACAGTTCCTGTACTCAGAATGGAATACTACACAGAATCAGAGGTTGTGTTCAACGAATATTTTCTGTCATTGACCCCCTTTTTTTTTTTCAGTGACAAAAATCTGAAGGCTGTCCATCATTTTGACAGATTACACTGAGGGTGATCTATTATAGCTTGGAACTGTAATTCCCACCCCTGTCCAGTTGGTGGCGAGTGCGCTCAGTGTGGCTGTAGAGCGCAGTTTCAGCCTCCAGAACAAAATTATGGCTGTGTTCGAAATCGCCCCCTATATCCTTAAATAGGGCACTATTTGAGGGGACAGCCATTTCTACTAGTGTCCGAAACCATTGTGGATGTGATCGAGTGCACTCATTTAATATTGCAGCGCAATAACGAGTGTACAACCGATGTACGCTCAACAGCTAGAAAATACCCATAATGCACTGTGAGAGTTGCGTGCTGAAGGAAGTCCCTCGTCTGACCAGAAGATGGCACCGTACCTGAATCATCCATCCATCCTTTTTCCAAACCGCTGGTCCAATGTGTCTACAGCGTAATATCATTCAGGTGTAAATTCCTTTTTAATTGATCATTCAATTGTTTAATTTTGCTAGTTTTCATGACAGAGTTCAAGATAAATCTTTTCATTACTACTGGAGCTTCCAGTTTGCTAAATTTCAAATGATTATTAAACAGCAAGCACAAACTATGCAAAAGCGGCAGCCCTTCCAGCGCACTCAGTGTCCGAATTCACTCACTCGTTTTCATTAACTCCCTATATTAGTGGACTAATGTAGGTAGTTGTGAATGAGGGTATAGGGGGCAATTTCGGACACAGCCTAAAACTGGCAGGAGAAGTTGTCTGTCTGAGGCAAAGACGCAAAATCTAATGAGAAATGCCCTTGATGCGTTTAATTACGCACAGGCGAGCATCCAGTTTAAGTCGATGCTGACCAGGAGGAAGGTTTGCATTTTGGCAGATACAGAGTGTCTGTTGTCATTTGTTATCGCTGTACAAGCAGAATGCGGTTGGTCGGTGTGGTGTTTGTCCCGCCCCTCCTCCACTGTGATTGGACGGCTGGTTAAAACGCGGCAGTGATGAGCGCTGTTCAGTTAATTTTCTAAGTTTTTTTTACATATTACAATCAGAATTGTGTTTTTTAATATATTGTATTGGTCATATTTTCTCTGATGTCGTGTTTACTGGCACGAGGGCGGGGCAACCTGTCACTCAGATGAGATCCACCAATAGTACCACAACCATCCAATCAATTCTCCATAGACTAAATAATTGTATCTTTCGAGAAGCCTCTTCACTCAGATATGCATCACACTATGGAAGCAAAGACTATTGCAACTTAAGTTTCATATCGACTTAAGGTTTGTGAAAAAATTGTGTTTTAACTTTATATAAGATATATTCTATGATAACAAATTATATTATGCAGTTTTGCTTCTCAAGAAAATCGATCTTGTTTTAAGTTTTGATATTTTACTGTGAAAAAAGACAAAAAATACTGATTAAGCAAATGATAAAATGTGTTGACAGACTTATAACAATTTAAAACACCTATCATTTATTATAAATAAATACTGTAGTTATCAGGACGGTTGTTGGATATCAGCTGTTAATTATATCCCAAGTTCGTTGGAGTTGCAGAAACTTGATGGCGTGTCTGATTAAAACACATGAAAAATACCAGTCCTTTGCTCTCTTTTATTTTAAGCTCAGGATGATTAAAATCTTGGGTAATTCACATGACTTGAAGTTCATGGATTCACATGGAGCAGATTCACACGATGTAAATGGACAGGAGTTAATGGATGAACAGGATGTACAAGATGGTCTTAAGTCACTACAAACAATACAATAAAGGAAATCAAACTCATATAATTCATCAATAAACATAACATATATATATATATATTCAATCCAAACAATTCAAATAAACAAATTCAAACAATACAATTAGCAAAACAAACTTACTTAACGCATCCTAAGGAAAGGACTCAAAGGACATGGTTGGGTGTCCATTCAAACACCCACACCTCACCAATACAAAAGAAACAAAGGACGGAAGTGAGGCCTACTAGAAGTAAAATTAAAGAAAAGGGCCAAATTTACAACAATGGTTCCTTTCCTCCTATTAGTAATTGCCATATTCTGACTGCAGCCGGTTGTACACTGTCACTGAGGGGAAATTACTGCACTGTGCTCACTCTCTGGAAACTTGATTTTCTGTGCACATCCACTTTCTGGCTATTTGATTTCAGAAAATCAGGGATTTTGATTAGTGTCCTTTGTGATTCTGCCATAGGGAACAGCTTCTGTAATTGCATTTGCTACTAGTAAAATGTAAATCTCTTGTGTAACCTCACAAGCTTTACAGTAAATCACAGCTGCTATGACACTGATACCTGTGAGGATGTGACTGTGACTTCTGTGCCGTTGTAGGTTTGGTTCTGCAGAGCTCAAGAGAGAGTTCTTGCTGCCCAGCATAACGGGAGACATAGTGGCCTGCCTCGGGGTGAGCGAAACAGGGGCCGGCTCTGATGTAGCAAGTAAGTATTTTGCTGGAGATAACGTACCAAACAAGAAAGATATGTTCTTTATATTGCCAAGGGGGTGTTTTAAACAAGATGTAAACACACACCAGACGCAAATTTAAAATTAATTACTTTATCAAATGAAGATATCAAAGCATTTCAGGCCAGGGAGATTAAAAGACTAGCCTACATGGGAATACCACACAGGGGTATGCTGAGCTATTTTTCATAAATGTATTCAATTTTGTATTTGAAGTAAAGCCGGCACTAGTCACAAATTATTAATGAGTTGCAAAGAAATCTGAACTTGTTTTATGGTGAAATAAGAGTGCTGTAATACTTTATTCCACATTTTAAGTATGATCTAAAGCAGGTGTTCTCAACCTTTTTGACTCAAAGGCCCTTTATTGTCCAACATAAAATTCAACAGCTAAAATATTTGCTATATGATATTTCTGCTGTAATTATGATAAAGCTGCTTGATTTCAACTTTTTTATTAACAGAAACTGGGAGTGGTGATACAGTTCAATTAATTCATAGTTATAGTTAACTAGAAAATAGTTTTCGGTAATTGAAAAGAAAATGAAATTAATTTGTATATAAAAATTAGATGTAAAACTTAAACTTAAGATAAATGTAACTAACTAAAACAAATAAGTTGAAATACTAAAATGACTAAAACTGAAATAAATGTTAAATTAAAAAAATATTTAAAAAAACTAATACAATATTACTAAAACAAACTGAAATTAAAATGAAAAATGAAAACATAAAAATAAAAGCTAATTCAAAATATTTTTTTTTTTTACAATTGTAGATAAATAATACTAAAATAACTGTTCAAGAACTTGTTTTTGGTAATTGAAATAAAAGTAAAATAAGATTTAATATAAATGTTAGATATAAAAAACTTAAACTTAAGATAAATGTTGCCTTTGCAACTAACTAAAATAAACAAGTTGAAGTACTAAAATGACTAAAACTGAAATAAAAATAAATCAAAGCTATATAAAAAATCTATCAAAATATTACTAAAACTTAAACTAAAATTAAAATTAAAACAAAAAATAAGAGCTAATTCAAAATACTAAAAATAGTATAAGTATATAAATAATATTAAAAAAGCGCTGTTCAAGAAATTTCAATAAAATCTGTAGTTGGGGAAAGAAATTTTCGTTTCTTAGTAATTTTATGATGTTTAATTAAGTTAGAGTTTTTATTATATTAATAACAATGTTAGATTCATATTATTGGAAATTGGTAAATATTATTATTATTCATTTAAATCATTTTAAGTCACCCTTTGGCCCCCTTGGAAGTTTAATGAGGCCCCTAGTGGGCCCCGGCCTCCAGGTTAAGAACCACTTATCTAAAGAGTCTATAAATACCATCTCCTCCAGGCATCAAGACTACAGCTGTGCGCAAAGGAGACGAGTTTGTCATTAACGGTGGAAAGATGTGGACCACTAATGGCACTCAAGCAGACTGGATGTGCCTTCTGGCCAACACCAGCGATGACCCTTCTCACAAGAACAAATCCCTAATCTGCTTACCCATGAATCTGCCTGGTGAGACTGGAGGCAAAAGCACAAAACTTATGAAAAAGAGTCGTTTGTCTGCCAAAGTAAACATGTTAATGTTTTACCGTACGTCCGCAGGCGTTCAAATCGCACGCAAGATCGGTAAAATGGGCATGTGGTCATCGGACACAGCGGAGGTGTTTTTCGATGACGTGCGAGTGCCCTGCAAAAATGTCATAGGGCAGGAGGGAATGGGCTTCACTTACCAGATGCTACAATTCCAGGAGGAGCGGCTCTGGGGAGTGGCCAATAGTAAGTCATTCTTTTCGACTCCCACACATCCCGTTGCACGTCAAACATTTCTCTTCACTGTTGGGATTGGCACGGGCATGACGTCCGTGTGTTAATGGCAGTGGTGCTGGAGTATGTACAATAAATCTAGATCGCTCTCCTCTCAGGCCCAAACGTGTTTACTGATGACTTAAACTTTGTGTTAAATCTTCTGACATCATCAGCTGCCTACTTTCTGTCGACATATTGTCTACAACTAATTCCCTCTATCATATAATTTGTTGAAAAACACATTGGAATTGTTTTCCTTTGGTATGTTAGACCGGAGACATGACCCGATTGTGTCGTATTTCTTGTTTTTCAAGTCCTGACGATGATGGAGAAAGTTGTCCAAGAGACCATTAATTACACCAGACAGAGGAAGATCTTCAAACAGCCGGTTCTGTCTCACCAGGTCGTTCACTTCAGGCTGGCTGAGCTGCAGACAGAAATCGAGCTGTTGCGCTCCCTTTTGCATCGCGCCACAGGCGAGTCCAGACTGTTTCTGAAATTATTTTAGAATGATTGGCCAAGGCAGCTTTGCAATTTCATGGGTTTGTGTCTGGTAGGTCTACAGGGCCACCATTTCCAAATTAATAATGGAATGAAATGGTGTGCTCTAGAGCTGCACGTTAAAATCCTTTGACAAGTACACAGCGAACATTCAAATCTGCGTTGGCGCTGCCCCAGAGAGAGCAGTTGTCATGTATTAGTATGAAATGGCTCCACAAACATCTTTTCTAATACACCATATCATTACACTTGATGTAATTACAGTAATTCAAATTATCACATAAGCACAGGGATAAAAGTTTATAGTTCGGATATAAACTGATGTCTACGGTAGCGATCAAAATAGAGTAATGTGACCCTGGACTACAAAACCAGTCACATGGGTCAATTTCTTGAAACTGAGATTTATACATCAAATGAAAGCTTAATAAATAAGCTTTGCATTGATGTATGGTTTGTTGTGATAGGACAATATTTGGCCGAGATACAACTATATGAAAATCTGGAATCTGAGGGTGCAAGAAAATCGAAACATTGAGAAAATCTCCTTTAAAGTTGTCCATTTATGTTCGCGATTGTGCTGCATTCACAAAAATAAATGTTTTATATACAAAATTTCTTCATGGAACATGATCTTTACTTAATACCCTAATGATTTTTGGCATAAAAGAAAAATTTATAATTTTGACCCATACAATGTATTGTTGGCTATTGCCACAAATATACCTGTGTGACATATGACTGGTTTTGTGATCCAGGGTCACAAATCACCTTTTGAAAGTAACTTAATAATGCTTCAAATAAAAATGGTATCATTACATTGTTACACCAGTAGGTGGCGACAAGTGACTGCTAAAAAATTTATGTTGTTGAATCATTCATTCAAGAGATTCGTTCAAAAACGCTGATTCATCCAGTAATGAAATGAGTGAAGTCTTTGAGTGAGTAATTGAATCATTCATTCAAAACGATAAAAAAAAAAAGTAGACTTTTTAAAGACATTATGTCAGAACCTCTAGTAAATCATGTTTTTGTTTCGATGTCTATTCAGATCGTAGGATCGTGATCTCTATTTTAATCAAAAAATTGTTTTGTTTTAAAAAATGTTTCTCCTCCCTCAAAAAAAATGGAGCTGAATCTCAGCATATCCTGAAAAATAATACCTTTAGAATTTATATGTTTTCTGTGCGCTTTCATTAGCTCTGTACATCAAGGGAAACGACGTGACAAAGTTGGCGTCGATGGCCAAGCTGAAGGCGGGACGACTGGCCCGAGAGGTCGGTGACAGCTGCCTCCAGTACTGGGGTGGCATGGGCTTTACCAGTGATGTCCTGGTCAGCCGGTTCTACAGGTCAGTTTCTATCAGCTGAACTGAGGTGAACATGCATGCGCTCCCAGAGCTGCAGTGACATCTAGTGACATTTAAAAGCAACAGGTTTGGATTGCATGAAGCATAAAATGCTTTTGAGTGTGTGGAAAGAGCTGTCAGTGCAGTGAATCGAACACCCAACTGATTGTTAAAAGTGTAAAATATTGGTAAGCCTAATCCTCATGTCAGGTCACAAATAAATCAAATCTGGGTTGTCTTTTTTTTTTTTTGTCTTAACAGGGACTCCAGATTAATGTCTATTGGTGCAGGAGCCGATGAGGTGATGCTGTCAATCATATGCAAGTACATGGACACTCTGCCCAGGAAATGATATCACTGATATGTATTCAATGTGAAAAATAGTGCACTTACAATGAACTGGAGAGTCTAATAGTTAATTAAGTTATAGTGGCAGTAACATCAACTTTAAGATGATTTGTAACTTGCAGTCAGATATTGTTGCCTTAATGAAGACTTGGCTGATGAAAACCTGACAAAATTGTATGTAACATATGTAAATTCTGATTATAGTTGTATATGACTTAGTTTTTTAATATGCATGAAAAGAAATAAAGTTTTCACAATTCTTAAGATTCTTGAGAACCACAAACGGAATACATGAAAACGGGACTCAGGCTTTTGACAACATAAAGGAAATGTTTATGTAATAATTCTCTCAAAAATTACATTTATTTACATATTAGTCTCTGAAAAACTAAAATTAACCATGCATTGTTAACCATAGAGAGCAGACAGGTTTGAGCAAGAACCTCAAAAAATTAATGCAAGACATTTCTGAAGTACACAGAATTCTGGGGTGGTTTCTGGATATATGATTATTATACAAAACTGAATTTCACATAACTTCACGTATCTCAGTATGGATTTCACAGTCTCAAGATCAGCCCTTTAAACACTATATTCAATAAACAAAATTGTGGCAACTCTTTCAAAAGATGTTGTATAGACTTGCATGGTAAAAAGTGCTAAATTGTTTACACCCATCCAGCTTCACTTCTGGCCAGTTGTCATAACCTGAATTTCCAACTATACAATTAAAAGGATTACTGTGATGTCACACTCTCTTAAAAGAATTTAATCAGTATCCATATAGAGGTTAGCACACATTTATAGCACTGAAGTTCTCCTAAAAGAATAATATCATTAAACAAAGGTCATTATTGAATAAAATATGCATGTTCATCTTTTTTCATGACCAGTATTAAACAAGTAGCATTATCCCTGCACTGAGACGACATTAATTTTGGTGGGTTGGGACAGATATATTTTATATTTATACAGATTTTTCAGATTGCACATTGTCACTCAATGGTTCAGTTTCCTGTCCAATGGAAAGCAAGCAGTTAAACACTCCTCGTCGTCACTGTGAGGATTCTGATCCTGTCCCCCATGTGAGCATGGCACATAAGAAATGTCCTGGATCTCATCGGTCCTGCGATCACCTCAGTTTGATCACCCAGTACAGGACAATGAAGACAAACAGGGCGAACAGCAGCATGTAGCAGAACACCTTGGATTGGCTCCCCCTGGCGAGATGCTTCAGTCTACCCATGGTGGATCCCAACAGGCCTCCAGTGGAGTCGAAGTCCGAGTCCTTGAGGAGAAACAAACGCGAGATGTTAAAGTCATTCAGATCAGTGTTTTGATGAAGAAACTAGATTTTCATTAATCATTTCCCATCGCTTACCATTTCTCCCAACATTTTATTCTGGTACTTGACTTCATTTCCAATGTCAATCGATAGCTGAAATAGATGTAAATAGACAAAGAAATTATTATTTTTTTCTCATTAGATATATTGTAATGAGTGAAAACTAAAACAATATATATATGCCCCAAATATAAAATGAAATAAGCCCACTCACATGTTTAAGTGCGTTTACTTTAGCTTTCAGTCCCTCCTGTAGATGTTCGTTCTCCTCCTCATACACGCTGTATCCACTCGCTACGTAATTCCCTTGAGGTCCTCCCTCACCTAAAGAACAAGTAACAATCAGGTCCAACTCATTAGATAACACTAGTGTTTCTCAGTATTTTAAAATACAATATCCAATCACAGCAACTATCCAACTATTTGCCACGTATGAATTAACATGCATGAATTGATTTGACTTGTCTAAGATGGGCAGGGCCAATCATTTTACTGAGGCTGGCTGGGAAAAACTTCCAGTTCCTTGACATGCTGACTGCAAAATCAAATAGATGTGCACTTTAAATATACAATCATCAGAAACTACTGAACGTCTAAAAGTGAGAGACTAGTTATGAATGAAATATTGATACAAAAATCAAAATTAGATATTCAAAATAATTCCTATCACCGTAAAGCTCCTTTGAAACAATCTGTTTTGTTCATAAATCTAATTTATTTGCTGCCCAGTTTTATTTATCAGTTAAAATTAACCCCTTTGAGAACTGACTTTTAGATTATATTTTGATGGTTCCTTTCAAACTGTTTAATCAATATCGAAGGAACCTAAAGTTAAGCTTGGATGTGTCAGTTATTTTGTCATACACGCAGAAACACTAACAAACACTCATTCATTTTCTGATGTAAACATCTCTATGTTAACCTGACCTATGTAGCAACTTGTCTAATACAGAGTAAATTAGCCAGTTATTGTCTTTCTCAGGTCAGGTCTGGTACCGTTATTTAGGCAGGTGCTTCTCCAGATCTGGAAACTGTGATATTTAGCATGATTTGGCCAAACAATCTTTGATTAATCTCGGAAACTGTGGCTGACTTAGCTTAGCATGAGCTTCAAACATAACAACAGAGAGAAAAAGACTTACCCAAACCTGCACGCCTCATTATAGCCCGGAAATCTTTGTGATATGATATACGATCACCACAGTTTGAAATTAATGTAACAGATTTTAGCTTGTCTTGCTATTTAAAGCCGCTGTACTTTCCCCCTCCAACTCAACAAGCGCCACGACACCCTACGGAAGCCGCGAAGGATGAAGCCAGCCACACGCGAAAGGGTGTGTGGGTAATGAAGTTTATTCAGCGAGTTTTGTTTGCAGACAGCTGACAGGTTGAAATCAAAATGGACACTTCTTGTGTTTTGTGGAATATTGCAGTGTTTATTATAAATGCTTTTTTTAAATTATTATTATTAATGTGCCCTTGTAATCTTTTATCAAAATAACAGCGACATCTCTTCTCGCGAGGGCGGGGCAACCTGTTACTCACACGAGATCCACCAATAGCAATATTTTTTTCTCCGTTTTTCTACTTTGTATGATGGTCATTGATAGATAATATGGACATTAGCTTTTTCTGCATTGAGTTAGAACTTGAAAAGCATTTTTTTTTGTTAGGTGTAGAATGGCTAATTTCCTCCCTTTTTTCAAAATTCGTACCAATTTACTCAAAAACCACTAATGAAAATTGTTCTTTGGCAAATTGTGGGAGACCATTTTGTGATTCACTCTGAATACGGGCTATGCACAAGAAACTATGGCGTTTTTACTAAGGTAAGGTATTTTATTAAACAGATAAATTACCATATGTAGCTCTCTAACAGAGTTCATTGTAAATCATTTTCTATCGTGAAGGGTCATAATCATCCGCACAGTCACGCAGAGTCGAGGCACAGCCAAAACAATGTTCTTCTACAAAAATGCATGCAGTTTTTATTTTTTTTTACTTCTAGAGGACTAAGCTGCTTTTAGATGCGTTTTGGTCGATCGGATCCCAAGTGGACGACATTGAATACAGATGTAAACAGGGTCTAAAATGTTTTGAGCTTGTTCACTTTAAAATCACTTTCAAACACATTAGATCGGATTGCTTTTAGTGTTAACACTCATGATGTAGGTATTGGCAGTAGCAAGTCCTGTTCTAGCTCTGCATCAGCAGCGGCGGCGTAGCAGATTTATTCTGCCAAGACCAAACCTATCAACTTTGTCATGTCCCTTACCATGCCAAACACTCCAAGATTTGTCATGACGGAAATATTACCAACTATTATAGGGCCAAATAGTGCCATTTATAGGGTCTGGCTTGTCCTGAACCCACAGCACATCACTGTGTCCGTCCACTGTTTTCCGTGCATCACCCTGCAATTTCACAGAGCACTCAACAAAGCAAGCTTCAGAAAGAACCCCTCAAAGAGAAATTTCAGTGTTCCTGATTATCAATAATCAATAATCCATGTCTGTAAATGCCAGTTTTCTTAGAGTACAAAGTTCATGTTTTGATTTGGACTTTCATACAATAAAAATACCAAATTGTTTGTATATATTGTTTGAAATCGCACAAAATAGAATCAAGACTATAGTTTACTTTTTGTACACACATACGCACACACAAACACTAAAAAAATACTAAAAAAAGATTATAAAAAAATATCTTTGAAATGTACTCTCGGATACTTGAATCACAAACTTGTGCATGTCAAAGAATCAATGAATCTACAGTGTCTTCTTGTATTCTGAAACCCCAAATCCCTTTCATTTCCTTTCATTATCATCATTCTTTCATTCACCATGCATTCTTGTCATTTAGAGATCATTTCAAAAATATCTGACACTTAAAAGCTCAAATTGCTGATATCACTCTTGTCGTCTCTGTGGAATGTGACGGACAGCTCAAAAGCTGAGAACATACACTGAGTTTGGAATCTATTTAATTCCTGACAATCATCCTGACATAATTCCAGCTATATAATCTCAGCTATGAGTCACAGCTAAACAGACGCTGTCTCATTAGTATTCACCATCACAATCTCTAATCCGTTATTTCGCTGCCTAAGTCTGGTAAACATTCACAGAACAATGTACGGCTCTTCTTTGGCCATTCGTATTACACTAAGACACTATTATGTGAGGATTATTTTTTATCCATAGGACATATTGTTTGTCTTACAGATGAAAAAGTGACAGTTGTGGAATTGTAAACTATTTTGTGCTGCACATATTATTAGTAAACCTAGCAAACTACACAAATACTATGAGAAAAGATCCCTTGCTTTTATTTTTAGGACATTTACTCAACATATCTGTCACAGCATAAATTGAGTAAACTCTTAACATACACCGGATGTTCTGCTCTCACTGTGACATTAAATCGACATGAAAAGGAAGTTAAGATAGTCTTTTCTTCTCTGTTGTGACTTATATCTAAGTGAAACGGCTTCTCGAACAGGTAAAAATGTAGGGCGGGGTTTGATTTTGTCCATGGGGAATTGATTGGATGTTTGTGGTTTGCTATTGGTCAATCCCATGTGAGTGACAGGTTGCCCCGCCCCCGCCCTCACGCCAGTAAACACGACATCAGAGAAGAGAAGAGATGTTATGAAGTTATTTTGATTAAAGTTTACAAGGGCACATGAATTTTAAAGAAATAAGGCTGTGCAAATATAATTTGTTTATAATAAACTGCATTATTCCATAAAAAAAGTCATTGTCAATTTTGACAGTAATGTAATCCTGTTTACCTGAATTAATAATAGAGACAATATACTTGTAGATTATTTAATGATTTGTCTGAAAGATCTGTTTACAGATAACTAAAGGTATAAATTCCCAAGAATCATTTTCTTGAGGAAACAGAAAATTCTTAAAAAATAATAATTAAAAAAATTGTCATGTAATATTTTTTCAGAATAATCAGCATTATAAAAATCAGCTTATTGTGGGATGTGTGGAAAATAAAAATATTAATTTGTGCTTTATGGGTTGTTAAAGAACAGGATAGAAAATATATTCACTAAAACATTCACTGACATAAAAAAAAAATATAATAAAAAACAATGTTGGTAACTTGGTTACACTTTATTTTAAGGTGTCATTGTTACAGTGGAATTATATATTTAAGTACTGAGTAATAATAAGCAACTAGTTGCATGTAATTATGCATAATTTACTGTTATTACTATGGTAAGTACATGTAACATATGTAACAAGGACACTGTAAAATAAAGTGTTACCCTTTATTTTAAGGTGATGTTAGTTACACATTACTACATCTACTTAGTAATAACAGTAAATTATGCATAATTACAAGTAACTAACCCTAAACCAAACCCCAACCGTATAGTAAGTATATATTACTCAGTTATTTAAGTACAATGTAACTAAATCCCCTTAAAATAAAGTGTAACCCCAATTTTTAACATTGATTCTATAAATTGCTTCGAATCCAAGTGTGGACATATTGCTTGAAGGTCATCTGGAACAGCAAACTAATTACTTGCTCCACTGATGGCCAGAAATTTCAATTAACATGCACTGATTTCATTTAAACTAATCTCTTATTGTGTTATGTATATACTGAGCAAAGAAGATATCACTAATGGCTTTCTGTAGAATGCACAGATAAGCGTATTTGACATTTTAATCTTCTCTTAAAACTAAGCTATTGATTAGAGCAAGGGAACAGCTGATGTAAAATAGTCTTTTCCTCACCATTATTGGTTGTGGAACTAGTTATTATTAGGAGTGCCTACAGCACATCTTGCTTGAATTATTTTCGGTGGGGAACTCACTCAGCCTCAGGGAACGTAGAAATGGGATAGAAGAAACCCACTCCTTTTTCGGATTGACATCACTTTGAACTGCAGATAAAGAAAAGAAATCTCTCAACATCATGTTCTAATATTCATGCTATTCAACTACAAATGAATCTGGGCGATGCAATTATCAGAGTGCTTGGCTCTATTTTAAGCCTTTATCATTTCAACACTTTATAATAATAAAGCAGTTAAAGTGCACTCATCTCCTTACAAGGAAGGAAGGACATAATATAACAATACAAAATGGCTTTCAAAAAAGCCATTTTCATGCCAAGCTGGGATCAAACATTTCCCCTTTGCCACCATTTTACTGTTATATATAAACCATTTTGACATTTATCAGCATGGTAAAAGCTAAAATGCATTAAAAAGTCCAGCCAAAAATGAAAATTCTATTAATTCAATTAATTCATTATGTCGTTCCAAACCCGTAAGACTTTCATTCATCTTCGGAACACAAATGAACACCTTCTTTCATCGAACATGACCTCGTGAAATTCTCCGCTCATTGTGTTTTTTAATAAAATAATGTTGCAGCCATACAGTCATTCTGCACAGTTTACAGGTCTGGGCCAACTTGGCCTCTTGCATACATATTTTCATAACTTTGGTTGCATCATTTGCACAGCTGTGTTCCACTTCAATGAATATAATCTCTGTTTACTCTCTGATCTGTTCTGCTTTCATTAATATACAATTTTTAAACTGTCCCTGGATATAGTTTGTGCACAGACCAACTTTCACAAAGCAGTTTAGGAGCTGTAATAAAGAAATATCAGCAAAAATCTCAGCTTTGCCCAGAGGCTGTTTATGATCAACTCATCATACGTGCTTTCAAATTCCAGAAAGATTTCTGCACTACATCTCTTAATGATCTAAGGATGATTCTTGAACAGTAGAAGCTCCAGATAATACCAAATGTTCTTTTTTAATCACAGAAGATGACATCATTTTCAGCAGAGATGTTGCAAAATTCTTGATGATGACTTAAAAAGGGAAATATAGTGATAAAGACCAGCACAACAGGCCAAGAACATTCCTCTAATGGAAAAGTACTGCTTTTATGACAGCCATGAAAGAGTTCAGACCTCCAGATAGGGCTGAGCGATAGACGCGATTAACTGGTAGAAATGTGTCATCCGGTATAGATTTTGCTGTGCCGTGTGGTCACAAAAGCTTATCGTTTATAAACAGGTGATTTTAAACTGTTGAAGAGCAATAAGCAGCTGAAGAGAACTTTTGAGAGATGCGAACACATAAAGCCGCCGCTCAGAGCGCGCAAGTTCTTTTTGCCGTCATATTTGGCTTGAACGGTTTAACGTTACCGTACTGTACCCGTCTTTGCAAATATCCTCATAAAAAGTCATTTATCTCTAAAGTGAAGGTAAACAGTTGAGAAAGAAAACACACGTGTAAAACTGGATCTTAAAGTGACAGCAGCCTAATATTCCTGCTGCTGTCTGCCATCATTTAATCAGCAAGAGAAAATCTCTCACTGCTCTTGACTGAATCACTTTTGTAAATTTAATAAGAATAAATGTATATTTAATTTACATAGACTATGCTGTGTTTTTTATACATTTGATTACTTTATACGGTATGTCTATATGTCTATTTCTTTGTTCTGTTGTAGTTTGTTGTCCTATTGCTTGTTATTAGTTTCTTTGTTCTTATTTTATCACTGACTGTTACTTGTATTCAGTAAGCTTGAACGTTTTTTATTAACTAAGCTAGAATGCGTTTTTTGTGATATTGAAACTAGTGAATAGAATTATGAAATTCCAATGTTAAATTTTGATATCATAAAAACAATTCTAAAATAATTTATATATATATGAAGACTTCAGATGCAAAAGCCTCTAAGTGCCATCTGAAATTTTCTTCTAAAATGAGCATTTTTATCAAGCTTGTATATTTAAGTTCAGTAATTTCACTTTGATGACAGTTAATAGGTCATTTTCATTGCCATTAATTTGAAATAACTGAACATAAACATACAAGCTTGATAAAAATGATCATTCTAGAAGAAAATTTCAGATGGCACTTAAGAGGCTTTTGCATCTGAAGTCTACATATTGTATGAAGACTTCAGATATTGTATATATATTGTATATATACAGTACCAGTCAAAAGTTTGGAAACATTACTATTTTTAATGTTTTTGAAAGAAGTCTCTTATGCTCATCAAGCCTGCAGTTAAAAAACAACAACAACAACAAAAAAAACAGTAATATTATGAAATATTATTACAATTTAAAATAATGGTTCTCTTTTTTAATATATTTTAAAATGTAATTTATTTTTGTGATGCAAAGCTGAATTTTCATCAGCAAGTACTCCAGTCTTTGGTGTCTTATGATCCTTCAGAAATCATTCTAATATGATGATTTGATACTCAGTTATTATCAATGATGGAAACAGTTGTGCTGTTTAATATATTTTTTTGGAATACTTTTTTCAGGATTCATTGATGAGTAAAACATTAACAGCATTTATTCATAAAAACAGCATTTATTCAAAATAAAAACATTTCTAACAATATAAATCGTTACCATCACCTTTTATCAATTTAACGCATCCTTGTTGAATTAAAGTACTAATTTCTTTTAAAAAAAAATAGTTATTGTTCCCAAACTTTTGAACGGTAGTGTATATTGTTACAAAAGATTTCTATTCTAAATAAATACAGTTCTTTTTAACTTTTTATTCATCAAATAATCCTGAAAAAAGTATCTCAGGTTATAGAAAAAATATTAAGCAGCACAACTGTTTCCAACATTGATCATAAATCATCATATTAGAATGATTTCTGAAGGATCATAAGACACCAAAGACTGGAGTACTTGCTGATGAAAATTCAGCTTTGCATCACAAAAATAAATTACATTTTAAAGTATCTTAAAAAAGAGAACCATTATTTTAAATTGTAATAATATTTCATAATATTACTTCTTTTTTTTTTTTTTTTTTACTGCAGGCTTGATGAGCATAAGAGACTTCTTTCAAAAACATTAAAAATAGTAATGTTTCCAAACTTTTGACTGGTACTGTATATATATATAAGATATATATTGTTATCATGAAATAAAATGACTCATATTGTGATATAAGATGGTCATATCGCCCACCTGTATACCTCCAGATGTATTAGGAAAACTCAACAAAACAATATTCACTTGCCTCTGAATGCAGCATTTTTTCCCCTTATAGAATAACAGCAACTATCTTTACTGAATGTTTTTCGAATGTAAGTCCTTCGACATTCTTAAGTCTTCACAAAAAGCAGAGATGCCAACGGGCAGAGATTTGAAATAAAACTCTTTTAATTAACAGTGGATAAATCTGCATCGACTTATCGACATTAATCTGATTGAGGTAAATGTGATATGGACTAATTAAATATCTAAGAAAGAGAAAGACGGGTTTGGATTGCTTCACATCACATCAGCCACCAGTGCAGCGTAACCAAAGTGATAAAAGGTGAAGTTAATTATTCATCAAATTAAAAGACATCACAAGTGAACTCATTAATAACATCATGCCTGAGGATGCACGATAAAAATGGCAAACGTCTCAAAAATAAAATCATCAGCCAAAAGGTTCCTATCTCCATAGCAAAGCAGAGTAGCTGAAACTTTAAATTAATTTATTTTTTCTAATAAAAAAGAAAAGGGGGTCTAATAAAAGCAAGTCACTGTATAGTTCCTGGTTGCTGTCTAAAAGGGGTTCTAAAGAGTTCTATAGAACCTTTTCTTCTAAAAGCTAGTGTACAGTTGCTCTTGCTTTTGTCCCCGTTCATCCATTCCCAACATGTGTCTTTCATTTCATTCTACACTGCAGATTCACTGAGTTTAACAAGTAAACCATTGTTTGCTGAACTGGGAAAATTGCTTTTGCAAATCCCCTCTGTATGAAGTGCCACCGTCTGGTCAAACATTTCTCGTTCTAACAAGAGTGAGTGCTTATCATTCGAAAGACAACATAGCGAGGCTGTAACTGCTTTCTTTATTAAAACAAAAGTATAGATAGGCAAGTATTCATTTGCTGCATGAATTTCCCCAGAGCCTCTGTTTGCTGAAAACATACGCACGGGGGATGCAACCATCTGCTCAGCATAACAGAAGAACAGGCTGGAAAAGACCGTGCTTTGTTCAAATATGAGGAAACAAGCCATGCTCTAAGTTGGAATTTTATTTTATTTTTTGCACAAAATGAACAGAGATATGCATTATTAAATGTATAATTAGAGTAACCCCTGAATTCATGTGCATCGGTCATGTTCTGGGAGTGCTGAATGACTCATTAAGAGAGGGAGGAGAAAGAGAGAGGGGGGAAATGATGAATGTAGACTGATGAGTTTTTAGTGCCTTCAAATTTGTTCACAGCTCTTGGAAAATCCTCTTAACATTCAAGATGTTTTTTTTTTTTCCTTGTCCTATACAAACCGATTTCATAAAGGTTAAACCATCTAACTTGAACATGAATTTATATGAAAATACCAAGCGGCAACCTCCCCGTCTCTCTCTTGAAACCAACACGGAAGTGAATTCAACGGCAATTAATCGACTGTCCGCTTGAGGCTGGGTGCAGAAGTGAGTCAAATCTGCATCTCCCCCATGTTAAAATGCCCAACTTTACAGCAGAAAAAAACACATTTACAGTCTGGTGCAAAAAGTGGCTTTGGTCTATATAGCTTATTTTTCCCTTCATGACAACTGTGAGGGGGGTGAATTTTTTTATAACTCATCCGTTTAAATTATATTAAGCCTTAAAATTTCTGCATAATTAAGGGTGTCCACTTTTGAGTGACAGGTGGATTCCCGCTGCTGTGGTCATTAGTCATCATTAGCCATTTGTCTGCTGTCTGTTAGCCGTCACGTTACCTCAGCTCATTGTCTGAATGTAAATAAATAAATTTGGGAGTGACGCGCTGCCAAGATGGCGACGGTCGGCCACGCCCACTTTAGGCTTCAAAAACGGTCTTCAGAAACTTACGGGTGACGTGACGTCATGGACACTACGTCCATATTTTTTTTACAGTCTATGGAAAATACACTGCTGTACCATACATCCCCATTCAGAAACGAAGCAATAACAGCTGGACTGCTTGTCATTCCTCCATGTTTCTTAAAGTCGACATGAAATCAAAACTGACCCTATACTTTGTTAGCGGATACTAGTCTTGTGGTGAACAATTAATATGTGCAAGTTAATACACAAAAAAAAAATAGTTTGCCGTGGTAATCTTTAATCAAAATCTGAAAGATTACTTCCGGTCTGGAATGGCGTTCCTTCTCTGATGAGGTCAGTTTGACGGCTTGGGTTGAAAACGCTAAACCACTCCCCTCAAACCGTTAGTCTGCGATGAGCGAGAGATGGAGAGGAGGTGCGCTAAAGTAAAACCCCGCCCTCTATTCAATATTCCTTTTCACTTGGAAATACGTCACAACACTGGAGAAAAGTCGTTTGCAACTTCCGGTTCATGCGGACTTTAAACAAGGAAGTTCTAATATTTAGCAAACTGATTCTGGTTAAGATTTATCCCCATACAGAATAGAATCAACAGCGTTTAGTAGGCTATACATACACACATGCGCGTAATTTGCACGGGGGTTACGGGGGTCATGACCCCCTCAAAAATCAGATCCAGCTAATATAACCCCCCCACCCCCCCAATATCATCACATCATTCAGATTAAAATAAATATGAAATATTCCGAATGAATACTTTTGTTCGTTTTCTTTATTAATTTCATTTGCCAGCGAGAAAGATAGTATATATTTTAAATAATCTGTAATGTACCCCCCCGCCCACCGCACCGACTACTTGGTATTACCCAAACCGCTTTCTCTACCAAGTTTGTTCACTATTTTGCGCAGTCGCTGGGATGAATGGTTGGAGAAAGCTGACAGTGCATGCTAACGGATGGAAAGATGAAAAGGACACTGAAAGGCAGCCAGACAACGATTTTTCATTGTTGGTCGACACCAGCCAAAAAGAGGAAAAATCCTGACCAAACGGAGGTACCCCTATTGCTAAGTTAGCTCAGTGTTTCTCAAAGTGTGGGGCGCGGGCGTGGGCAGAATCCTGACACGAGAGCATGAAATTGCATCGAGAGCAAAGAAAAGCGTTTTGAGAGAAACACTTTTTTTTAGAGAAAATGTTTTCACACTGATAGCAAAAATATATATTTGAGAGTTTTTTTCAAAGTATTTTGAGAGAGATTTTTTTTTCAGAGATAATTTTTAAAAATTCAAATTGATATTTTTTATGTTCTATGAGAAAATACTTTCTCTCAAAACTTTTTTTAGTCTCAAATATTATTATTTTTTGCTATTGGTATGAAAACTTTTTCTCTCAAATATTTTTTTTTTCTCTCATGAAATGCTTTTTTGCTATCAGTGTGATAACTTTTTCTCTCAAACTTTTTTTTTTCTCTCAGATCATTTATTTTCTCGCATGTAATAAAGACACAATTCTCTCTCCATACAGGAGCAACAGTGCCATCTAGTCTAGTCTACTATAGATACATTACAGCTACTTTTCCACTGATTCAACTAATCATTTCTCTAAGGTCCAAACAATACACCAAACAACTGCTCATTCCCAAAAAGCTTAGGCTCGTAAGACATACGATAATATGAAGAAACTAAAAAATACTAAACATTCTTGATTTAGACATACAAAAAATGCTGCACAAAAAATGTGGATAAAAAGAATGAAAGTAGGAAATGAACTTGCAGGACAGGTTGTCATGAGGAAAAGAATCATTTTAAGACCTCTGTGTTATTTCTTGCGTTTTTCATTGTCATGCTAGACGAATATCAGGAGAGAAATGTCAGAGAAAATGAAAATGGTGATTAAAGCACAGCCTTGCCTGACAGAGGCTTTCTAACGTAATCTCCTTTCATGTTTCACAAAAATCTCTGTGCTGTCAGGGGAAATGGCTTTCTGTAACCAACAAAATATACAAAGGAAAAAATAAAAAATAACTACATTTTTGACCTATAGAGTTCAACTGTAGTGTTGCAGACATGGCTGAAATCAAGCATTATCAAACACTGTCCCTCTATTTCAGCATTCATTCTCAGATGTGGCGTTTGCGCTTCTTCAGGCATGACAACAAGCTTGGGATTGAAATACTACTTCTTATTAGGATAATAATTAATAATAATAAAAGAAAAGGAATTTTGTCTGAATGCTATTACAAACAAATCAGTTTTAAACCTTTTCCAGCCTAAATGATGCAACACAAAGCCATGCAGGAAAGACTGAAGATGTGGGATCAGTAAAAAAAGAAAGTCAGTACACAAGCTCTAGTCTTTGTAGAAAGCATGTTTCTAGAACTTAAATCTACATGTCTGCTTCTGCTTTCTACCCAGACAGCAACATAGTGTTGGCCCAGATCCACATCTGATACACGTGGAATCCACACAAACCAGATGTGTGCCGGATCTGGGCCGAACTGTGTTGCTGTCTCTGGGTGCACTGGGGTCGTGTTGAATTAATGTGAGAAAGAACTGTATAACAAATCACAGTGACAAGAGAAGAGGTTACTTCTCTGACAGTTTCATTAATCTGAGATATTACACATGTTCTACTGAAGAAGAGTCAAATGAATCAGGAGCTTGATAAGAACTAGTTGCTCATAATTCAAAATGACTCAGTCCATTTCAAGAAATTAAAGTGGTGCGTCATTGTTTAGCTAATGCTATCATTACATAAAACTGATGATGGAACTGTTAAAAATGGTAATCTGTGCGGTACTGTTTGATATAAGCCATGGAAATGTTAAACACACATAACCTATGAGAAGCTACAGAAACTGTATTTTGGCTTATTTTATTTGGCTTAAGTCTCTCTCTCTCTCTCTCATTGATCTGACTGGCTCTCTCTCTCTTTCTCTCTCTCTCTCTCTCTCTCTATCTCTCTCTCATTGATCTGACTGGCTCTCTCTCTCTCTCTCTCTCTCTCATCTCTCTAAGCTCCATGACCTGTATCCTGCTAATCTACAAGTCTAATTCTGAAGATGACAGACGTATTGAGTTTCCAACTATATAAGGTGGCAAGAGTTGTGGACCTTTGCAAGTAAACTATGCAAGGACACCTGATCAATCACATCCACAAAATGCTGTAAACATCGTTACAGATCACAAGTGATATTTTCATGTTATACTAATGAGATTAATAGTTATGAGGTGCATCTCACATCAAGGAACTGCTATTGCAAGCTATTGTGTCCAAACACATATATATGCACCTCTTTATTTCCATCAAGAGGGGCATCAAAATTTGGTCCAGATCTTGTATTGACGATACAAGAGTCCAGCACTCTGTAAAGTCTCCTCCAGCACATCCCAAAGACTTCCAATGAATTTAAGGTCTGGACTCAGAGGAGCCACTTCATGTGTGCATTGTCATCCTGGAATATGATGTGTCTTCATACATGGTTTTTAAGAAATGAAAAGCTGCACACTCCATCAATTAGGGTTAGAAAAACTGTTGCCAAACATAGAACATGTTAATAATCACTGCAATAATGATCCAGTCTTCACAGTCTGCAGATTTCATTTATCAGTTGAACTTTACATGGTCTCAAAATGTGCATTTTGTTATTTTGCTCTAAATTTGATAAAGTTATCAAACACAAGCCACTTCATGAATCAACCTGTGAGGCACTCTTGAACAACTGATGTTTAGTTTTATGTGTCGCCTGGACAAGTCAGTGAACCATATAATTGAAGCTCTAGTCAGTCCTCTGAAAAGCTGTTAGAGATACACTTCTAGGTTAAGACGACATTGGTGCAATAGCCTGTATATCGGCTAATATGGAATTTTTATGTATATTTTGTATCTCCTTTTTGTATGTGTTATATGGACCTGTGTCTGCAATAAAGCTTTATTATTTATTTACAATTACTGTGGCAGTGTTGATTTAAACTATGGAACTCTCTATATAACTTACACTGTCTATCTTAAGTCCTTGTTTAAATGATGAAATGGGCAGTCTGTTCAACGACAATCTACAAACATGTATTTGCCAGATTATTCAAGGATTCTGTTCAGATGTAAAAATCTGAACATACAGATCTCCCTGCCTCAAAAACAAAAGTCTGTAGCCTATCATTTAGACACATTCCACAAGGTGTTCACTCTTTGCATTAAACAAGCTAAGCATTAGTCACACAAGCCATGCAGCATCTGTCAAACAGATTCAACCTCCGGTTATTGCACATCTGGTGGCTAGATGTTTATCTGAAAGATAAAACAGCAATATTTAACAGTGACATAAGATGTTGATTTTGTCGCTTTAAATGTCTGTTGGCCAGGCCTACAATTCAAAGATCAAGGACAGAAAGGTAGGACAGTAGACAGGTTTATCCAACACATAATCATGACTTATGCTCGGCCCAGGCGTTGAAATATGAAAAAGTATCGTCCCGTTTTTCCAATCCCCCCAGACAGTTATATGTGAGCGCCACCCAGTGGACAAAGATATGTAGCTTCTTAACCAAGTGATTCCCGTACAGTGTTCTCCTCCAATAAGAAACACCGAAACGGGTTTGAGCTTTTCTCTGGTATGTCTGTCTGTGTGGGTGAAAGAAAGTCCCAGAAAACAGTAGGCTACAACTTTTTTTCTGCAAAGTGAAAATGGATGAAAAATGGTCCGAAATCACCACATCATATTTAGTCAAACATTTGTCCTTAAAATGAAATAAAATGTGTAGGCCTGTCTTGATTCAGTGGGCTCCTCGATAGATTATAAAGTTATAAATATTAACATGTTTTTCTTACAAAAACGCATCGCTTTGCTTCAGAAGTCCTTTATTAACCCCCTGGATGTGCTTTTTTGGGCTTCAAAATTTAAGGTAGGCCTACCATTCACTTCCATTTTAAAGCTTGGAAGAGCGGAGCCAGGCTATTTTTTAATATAACTCCAATTGTGTTTGGCTGAAAGAAGGTCATATACACTTGAGTAGGCTACATTTTGGGATAATTTTCCTTTTTGGGTGAACTAACCCTTAAATGCTTGAGCATGAGCAATGAATGTGTGCAGTAGTGTGAAGCCTTTGGCAGCCCTTAACCAGCAGGGGTCGCTGCTCTCTCATTCATGGCCCCAGAAATAAAGGGGTTGTTTTCAAACAAAATCTGCTTAACTAAACTGAGTTTAAGTCTAGTAAACTTTACTTTATTATACTGCGTTTCAACCTGGAATGCAAAATGTGTTTGTATTTAATTAAAACTGAATTAACTATATATTGTGATTTATTTATTTATTTATTTTTTATGGCAAGACCCCTAGAAAGAAGATTTCTGAATGCCTTAACTGAAAAAAAAAATATTCATGAGGACCAAAAGGGCACTTTCCCCAGTTAAATTTTTCTTTTAGAGTTCAGTCTGTTAACTGGACTATTTCACTTTTCTGTTTTCTAACTCGTCTGGTGAAGTCGTTTGGGAATGGCTTGAGAATAGGGGGAGGTGCTGAATACCTCAAGTTTCTTAGTTTTGTTCCAGGGCTATTTGATGAACACTTTTCTATCCAGATGCCTTTACTGGCCGAGTTAATTCAACAATATGGCTGTGTGATCAAGATTAAATAAACTCTTACAGTATTCCACAAACCTCATTCAAATTTGAAGGAATACAGGCTAAAATTGATGTAAAAGATTAAAATGAATTCAGGAAGGTGTCTGTACGAGATTAGAAGAGTACACTGGCTGCAGTTTTTGAACTTGGCTGGATTCGAGGATGCCTGTCAGACCAGTGCTGGTCTGTGAAGGGTTTAAGATGTGCTCGTGTCACAGGTTTGAGCTGTTTCAGCTGCTTTCTTAAAAGTCCAGTGGTCAGATATAGTGAAGTACAATGACAGTCTTCTACCTGAACACTAAATCTACAGCAAAACATTCACTCTAAGAAAACAAAAATTCTATAGGCTACAAAACCAAAGTCATTGAGGTTCTTGACTCCATTTTAAAGAACACGTTATGCCAAAATTATACTTTCAAGTTAAAACGTAATTCTTTTCTAGTGATAAAGAATGTTTATGAGCTGTTTGATTAATAAAATTTAATCAAACTAAATCCATAAAAAGATCACATGATGGGAACCCCTAAAAGGTTCTTTCTTTGTATGAAGCTCCTGACAGAACCCGTTAAAGTGATAGTTCACCCTCATGTCGTTCCAAACCTGTAAGACTTTCGTTCATCTCCGGAACACAAATGAAGATCTTTTTGATGAAATCTGAGTGATTTCTGTCCCTCCATTGACAGCTACGCAACTGCCACTTTGACGCTTCAAAAAGTTCATAAAGAGATCGTAAAACTAATCGTCCACGTTTTCTGAAGAGACATGGATTAGTTTTAAAATCTCTAAGTCAAAGTGGCACTCTAAGTGAAATCGCTCAGATTTCATCAAAAAGATCTTCATTTGTGAAGATGAACGAAAGTCTTAAGGGTTTGGAATGACATGAGGGTGAGTAATTACTGACAGAATTTTCATTTTTGGGTGAACTATCCCTTTAAGGTTCTATATTTTCTAGTACAGCATGTGTTCAATTGGTGTATTTGTAGTAAAGATCAGAGAAAAGGATGTTTTACTGTCCCTGTAATCATCAACTTCACTGCACCTGTGATCTAAGACCAGGGATTTTCCACAGGTATTTCACTGGATATCACTCCAGCACACTGCAAAAACATTTTCTTTAGATAAAATATCTAAACATCCTTCAAATAATTAAATTGATGTAAGAAGCAAAACTGAATCCAACCAGAATTCTTCTTGGAGCTCCAACATTCGGTGACATGGTGTTTTGAGGATGGCATTGAGGTCACATTTGCCCAGGAAGTGCCTGATTTACACTGCCTCCTTCCGGCCCTGAAACAACCACATCTTAAGTCTGAAATCCATCGAGCTAAACATCAGGGAGGTCAGAGAGCATGTTAGAGAAAGAGATGGGATGGGACGCCAGCAGGGGAAGAAATAGACGTGAGAGACAGGGAGGGGAATGAGAATGAAGGAGACAACGTGGCAGTGTGTATTCCTCTGCTACTTCTGAAGACAGGCAAATTACTAAAGGTTCATCTGAGGTAGCAAAGGCGACCATGTGAACATTCAATCGTGTTTTTCTGAATTATAATTTTTTAAAAATACCTCAGAAAAAAAGATACATGTTGAGCATCATTCTTCAGTGTCACATGATCCTTCAGAAAGCTAATATGCTGATTTGCTGCTCAAGAAACATTTTTTTATTATGAAAATGCATATATATATTTTTTTTTCAGGATTCTTTGATGAATAGAAATTTCAAAAGAACAGCATTTATTTGAAATGGAAATCTTTTGTAACATTTTAAATGTCTTTACTTCCACCTTTGGTCAATTTAATGCGTCCTTGCAAAATAAAATTATTAATTAAAACAATCTTACTGACCCCACATTTTTTGACAGTATATATGACTCTGGACCACAAAACCAGTCACATGGGTCAATTTTTTGAAATTGAGATGTATACATCATCTGAAAGCTGAATAAATAAGCTTTCCATTGATGTATGGTTTGTTGGGATAGGACAATATTTGGCCGAAATACGACTATATGAAAATCTGGAATCTGAGGGTGCAAAAAAAATCGAAACATTGAGAAAATCGCCTTTAAAGTTGTCCATGTATGTTCGTGATTGTGCTGCATTCACTCACAGAAATAAATGTTTTATATATTTACAATAGGAAATTTACAAAATATCTTCATGGAACATGATCTTTACTTAATATCCTAATGATTTTTGGCATAAAAGAAAAATTTATAATTTTGACCCATACCATGTATTGTTGGCTATTGCCACAAATATACCTGTGCGACTTGTGACTGGTTTTGTGGTCCAGGGTCACATATATATATATATATAAAAGTCCAGTGACACAAAATAATCCAAAGAGCATCAGAACAAAGTGTCTCAGTTGCACAAATTCACTTATTTGATTAGTGACCTAGAAATAGTGCAGAAACATTTCTCCATTTCTTCTTCATTTGAAATGGTTCTAAAATAAAATCCTAACAATCTAAATGTTAAATCCCAGATTTTAGATGTGATCTCGCACTGTATGTCTGTCATGAGTTTAAAGTTGATAGCACCTTTGCTTTTGAGAAAAATCTTTCTTGTTCCTCTAGGTGTCCAGGACGACAGACACTAACTTCCCAAACCCACCTTTCTATTTTAGTTTATGACCCCTGAGATGAAGCTCCTCAACATGCACTCAGTCCACACGTGGCTGTAAAGAGCAGGTATGCCTTGTAATTTGATGGGCGGTGTGTGTATAGGCCCAAACGTGAGGCTCCGCCACAGATCGGCTGTTAAAGAAAGAGTACAGATGGAATAGTCTTAGTTCTGAGGCTCAGTGAAAATGACACTTAGAAATAAATCTAGGTTGCAAGTATGGAGCCATAAAATTGATGGTACCTTGTTTATATAAAAATACGATAATAACACTTTTAGAGCAATATTTGCTTCAATGTACACTACCGGTCAAAAGTCTGGAATAATTCAGATTTTTTTTATACTCATCAAATTTGAATATATTTTTTAAAATTCAATTTATTCCCGTGATGTAAAGCTGAATTTTCAGCATCATTACTCCAGTATTCAGTGTCACATGATCCTTCAGAAATCATTATAATATGCTGATTTGCTGCTCAATTATTAATAATGGTTCTTATTATTATCAATGTTGAAAACAGTTGTGCTGCTTAATATTTTTGTGGAAACCGTGATCAATTTTTTTGTCAGGATTCTTTAATGAGTAAAAAGTTCAAAACAACAGCATTTATTTGAAATATAGCATTATAAATAACATTATAAATACTTTCTTATATTAACTTGCATTATTGCTGAATAAAAGTATTAACTTTTTTTCTTCTTTTTTTTAACATACTTACCTCAAACCTTTTGAATGATGCTGTAACAGTTTCCACAAAAATATTAAGCAGCACAACATTGATAATAATAAGATCATAAGAGCATATGTTTCTTGAGCAGCAAATCATCATATTAGAATGATTTCTGATGGATCATGTGACACTGAAGACTGGAGTAATGATGCTGAAAATTCACATCACAGATTCATCACAAGAATATATATTTTAAAATATATTACACATAAAAAAACAACAGTTATTTTAAATTGTAATAATATTTCCACAATATTGCTGTTTTACTGTATTTTTCACCAAATAAATGCAGCCCTGGTGAGCATAAGAGACTTCTTTCAAAAACATAAACAAAAAACTTAATTATTCCAAACTGTTGACCGGTATATATTATTTATAGACAATAAAAAATAAATAAATAAAAACCTTAGTAGCCTACCTTTTATTTCAGTCTCCAAATATTAAGTTAATGACTTAAAAACTTTTTTTACTTTGAATATGATTTGTTTATTAAAATAAGATAATGATCTATATATATATATATATATGTTTGTCTTGCTTCACTCTTGCCTATATAACCTTGTTGTACTGAATAAAGTTATTGGCTTTTTGCACAGTTACCTGGATTAGTGGGTCTTTGTACCGCACATAGATTATATATGTTTCTCTTTAATGTAAATTAAGGTTCATAGACCCCTGAACTGCTTCGCTATCTCGGGGGTCGTAACAATATGTCTAAATCTACATTATTGGTGCCATCAATGCCATGTAAAACAAATACAACTAGGCAAGAAATCACATTGAATGCTGGTTCAATGGAGGAAAGTGGGCGGAGCATTGAAAGGAGGAAGCAGTGTTTCCTTCAGTGACTGACTGAGATTAACCCATAAACTCCTCCTTCCTCATCAAGTCTGGACCACACCCCCCTAGAACGAGGGTCTTGGCCTTCAGGGTCCCGTAAAAGCCCCTGGGTGATTGTGTTTGCGGACAACAGGCCCTGAACAGGGCGGGTCTGTGAGGAACGACGTCCCACCATTATCTGTGTGTGTATGCGTGTAGCTCCAGGCCACAGGATTCCATTCCTTCCTTCTGCTGTGTTTTTTCCAGACCTGACAGGCAGGCTGAGGCTCTGCAGGAGTGAGAGAACGAGGGAGAGAGACGTGAGATAGTGAGAGGGGCCTCAAGATGTCTGTGGAAAATGAATCACAGAGGCTGACTCAAGGGAGAGAGAGAGAGAGACGAGAAACACATCTGGACAAAAAAGGAGAGCTAGAAAGGAAAACTTTCACCGACGCATATCTAACTTTCCATTTTCCGTAGATATGTCACTTTTACGCCCTAAAAGTTAAAGAAAACCTTCGTAATCATAAGTTTAAATAACATTTACAGATTTTGCTCAGCAAAAAACGTTTGCTCATCTAGACTCTGCAATTGAGTCGAGATCCCTTCCATTACAGTAAGAAGCAGTCTGGGATCTGCAGTCTAAACAGAGTTCAGGCATCAAGCTCTCCTCAACATCCTCGGGTTCCTTTAATGTCATGTTTTTTCAAGGCTGCAGACTGCTCTGTAAAATACTAACCATCCTCCACAATAACAGATAGAACAGCACTGCAAACTTCAGCTGCCAATGCCCAAATCTCTTTGGCTCGCCACACATGTCATTAGAGTTTTTTCTTTTCTTACCGGAGGTGTGTGTGCTTCCAGTGCAGCGAGGTCAAGAAGATCTCCGTCTTCAGCCACGTCATGTACTACTGAGAGTTAGAGAAGCATCTTTTAGGCAGACGTGTAAAGGAGATACTTGTGTTTCAATGTATGCTGCTATTGGATAATTTTGGGAAACCTCTGTGTGTTCAGAAAAATTATTATTGAAAACTTGTACTTTGAGACTCTAAATGAAAAATGAGACGTATGATTTTTAATTGAAAATGTTGGGCATAAAGTATAAAAATGCCTGACTTATGAAAGACTTTTATTCAGCAAGGACTCGTTAAATTATGAAAAGTGACATTAAGAAATTTATAATGTTACAAAAGATTTCTATTTCAAATAAATGACTTTAACTTTAAAGAATCTTCCAGCAAAAAATAAGCAGCACAACTGTTTTTAACGTTGATAATAATACTAAATGTTTTTTGAGCAGCAAATCAGCATTTTAGAAAGATTTTTTAAGGATCACGTGACTGTGATTGTAATAATTTTTCACAGCATTATTGTTTTTGCTGTGTTTTGCTCAAATAAATGCAGCCTTGGTGAGCAGAAGGACTTCTTTCAAAAAAAAGAATCTAACTTAACAATGGAGCAAAGCAGAGACTCTGAAATGTTTTATTCTCCATTCTGTCCCATGATGGAGTTTGGGTTCCTTGCCACTGTCGCCTGTGGCTTGCTTAGTTGGGGACACTTAATATTCAACAATATGTGACCCTGGACCACAAAACCAGCCACATGGGTCAATTTTTTTAAATTGAAATGTATACATCATCTGAAAGCTGAATAAATACGCTTTCCATTGATGTGTGGTTTGTTAGGATAGGACGATATTTGGCCGAAATACAACTATTTGAAAATCTGGAATCTGAGGGTGCAAAAAAATCGAAACATTGAGAAAATCGCCTTTAAATTTTTCCATTTATGTTCGCAATTGTGCTGCATTCACTCACAAAAATAAATGTTTTATATATTTACAATAGGAAATTTATAAAATATCTTCATGGAACATGATCTTTACTTAATATCCTAATGATTTTGGGCATAAAAGAAAAATTGATAATTTTGACCCATACAATGTATTGTTGGCTATTGCCACAAATATACCCGAGCGACTTGTGACTGTTTTTGTGGTCCAGGGTCACATATTATTGATCCGCCTGCATTGACACCATTATATGAGAACTGAACTGAGCTTGGTGTATAGATAAATGAACTAAATTAATAACTTTTTTACAACAGAAACTTACTTAAGCTGGACTATTTACTACACTGTTTTCTTCTAGATCTGCTGTACAGCCGAAACAAACTCAGTTGCATTATTTTAAACAATCTGTATTGTAAAAAGCGTGACTTGACTGGACATTCCCGTCTGTAACTGAGACCGGATTGTAGGTGTTATGGGTATTATTGCATCTTTTGAGGCAGTGGTAGTGGGCGCAAGTATAATTTGTAGTCAGAGCCCCCGTTACTTCCTCCGGTCCACACTTCCATATAAACTACACTCTGATCACACATGAAGATCAGACGAGAGAAAACACAGCGTCCATGTTGTGAACTTGCAAAGAAGAGATCTGGTCTTAGGCCAGCGCATAAGTGTGTTTATCTAACTGCCCCTGGGACAAGCAGAGGAAAGCACTTTGATTCCAGCACAGTGCGCCTTATCCTGCCTGGTAGGGGCTAAACTAAACGTCCCGCACAACACACTCGCAGTCTGACACACACCGGCTCAGACATTTTCTTAACCTGTATGTGTGCGGTGAGAAGTATCGGCTTCATGCATGCATCTGTTAAACTGTGAGAAACAGTGACTATAGCTAAAGCTTTTTTTGTATTGACAAGCAGCTGAATTCCTCCAGCGTCCAGCAGCCAAACCTGTCAGCTGTAGATCACCCCAAAAAAGCCCATCAGCACTCCGATGATCCGCTGTGAAGAAGCACACACACCGAAAGAGTCTGTCATCTCTCGCTGACTCGCTCGGCTAAAATATAAACATATATAAAATAACAGATTTAGGAAACTTGATTTGAACAAAATACCTCATTGGCTTACAAAGGCCTTGATCCTTTGACCAAAACAACATAGCTAGGGATCCTTGTTAACAATTTATTTTGATGGTCCACTTTAGAAATTCTAACTAAGTAACTACATGTCAACTAGTCATTAGTCTAAATAAACTGTAACCAGATCCTTTTATTCACATAATTTCTCTTTTTCTTTAATTTTTTACACTTTATTTTAGGGTTCAATTCTCACTATTAACCAGTACGCAACTACTACTTTAACGCTTCATAAACTTCATAAAGAGATCATAAACTAATCATGCGAATTGAGAGGTTTAGTCCAAATTTTCTGAAGAGACTCAATCACTTTATATGATGAACAGATTTAATTTAGGCTTTTATTCACATTAAAACACCAATGATCATTGATCAGCGAACATAAGCAGAAGCTCAACCGAACCTGCTTGACATGAGAGAACAAACCTCATTGGTTCTTGCAGAAGCTCAAACGTGATGCGTAACACGAGAATGACCCTCATTGGTTCTCACACGTCAAGCGAACATGCTTGAGCCTAAATTCAATCAAATTCAATCTTTTCATCATATAAAGTGATCGTGTTTCTTCAGAAAATTTGAACTAATCGCTCAGTTCATATGGATTTGTTTTACGATCTCTTTATGAACTCTTTGAAGTGTCACAGTGGTAGTTGCGTAGCTGTCAATGGATGAACAGAAAGCTCTCAGATTTCATCAAAAAGATCTTTATTTGTGTTCCGAAGATGAACGAAAGTCTTACAGGTTTGGAACGACATGAGGGTGAGTAATTAATGACAGAATTTTCATTTTTGGGTGAACTATCCCTTTAAGACTGTGGTCTGTGATAATGGAATTGAAGTAGGCTATAAACAGAAGAGCCTCAGATAATATTTAAGAGTTTCTGATCTTGTGCCTACTAGCATGCCTGGGGATTTCAAAAGACAGCAATGAACAAATAAAGTAAGTAAATAATTTTTTTTAATGCTTTTTTGTCAAATAAATAAAATGATCTTACTAAATGTAGGTGGGATGGATGGCATTTGAACATGTTGCCTATATGCTGAGCACATCCACTGAAGTCTCAGCAGGAGTGGCAGGTGTTCCCTATAAAGAGCAGGCCAGACAGGACCCTAATTTAACACCCAACACATGGCCACGAGGTGACAACCACCGAAAACGCCTCTCTTCTTTTACAACCAATGCATTTAGTGAATCAATCAAATCAGGGAAGAATATTTACATTCAAATCTACATACAATTACATGATCCACTGTAATATTAAATAATAACTGAATGAAATTTCAGATTGCCAAAATTATAACCGAGTTAATTTTGGTGGAGGTAGAGATAGTGGATGAGGTTTCTGTTGTACTACCACTAATTGCCTGTGGGTTGTAGATGTTATAGATTGCGCTTGTAAGCTGCCGTTCACACAGAATGTGTTGAAATATGGGTTATCATTCAATCTATATGATGCCTCTTAATGGAGCTTTAAATAGTGAGGAGGACAAAAGCTATTATAAATGGTATAAGAATGAATAAATACATTGATGAAGAATGCATTTTTCCATACGTGATCAGTCATGATCTTGTTACTTTAAAAAAGCAGATCTAAAATAACTAAAAGTCAAAAGTGTGGAAAAACAGAGGGAGAAAGAAGGAATAAGTGTAATTTGAGTATGTGCAGAGTGCAGCTGCACCAGTCCTGGCCTGTCCTGTGTCTTCCCCCCCACACACACAGACACACACACACACACACACACATAAAGAAAAGCACAGCTCATGACCTGAGGGTTCCCATTCTTAACTCGTACTAACCTTCACTCTTATCTCCCCTCATATACCTCCCAGGAAAGACAACACTTCAATTACTTTCACACAGAGGCCCGCTTGAACCAATATATCCTCAGTAAAATGCAAAGAGACAGACGTTTAAAGTTAGCAAGTTGGCATTTTATAACTGCGAATTAACATAATGGAATAATAATGAGGCTAAAATAAATATGATGGCCTTTATTGACAAAAAAAATATTGCTTACTAATAATGGAGAAGCCCGTTTCCATTCGGTATTAAGATGCATTTACAGTTCAGAAGACTATATATACATAAATATAAGTCTTCTAAATTCCATTAACTTTTTCAAGTCTTTTATGATACTTTTATGGTGGTTTTACATCCATTTTGAAACATGACAGCTTCAATACATGCTTAAATTCAATTCATTTCTTTATTACACAATATGTGCATAAAACTATGCATTTATAGTCAATATACAATGGCTTTGAACGTGGCTCATGAAATCAGAACTAAAAGTCTAAATGATCTGTTTTCAATTATGATACAAATATATATATATATATATATATATATATATATATATATATATATATATTTACTATGGTTTGATCACAGTGTTGTACAGGAACTGTATTAAGTTAGAAACAGTTCATCTGATTTCTAGTGGAGATTGTGGGTGTCTGAGATACATGAAGTTTAAAACTTCAGAACATCTACTTTTTAACAAAAGTACAAATATTCACGTTCCTTTCGGTGCACCAAAGTGCCTGTCCACTTAAGATGAATCTAAACTCTTGTACTTAACTGTTAATGTGTCCTCAAATGAGAATTTGGGTCTATGGATTGTTGTTTTCCTTTTAAGCCTCTAAGCGGAGAACATTAAAAAAACATCTACATACTTTCAGGGGTTCATATATTGTTTACATGCATATGTGAAGGATTTCCAGGGAGTTAAAAAGGGAAAACGCTCCTCCTCTATGTATAACTAGAAAAGAAATCATCTGGTGGAAAAGCAGCAATGAAACAGAGACACACCCATGAACTCATGAAGCTTTTCTCCATGCGAGAGAGAGAGAGAGAGAGAGAGAGAGAGAGAGAGAGAGAGAGAGAGAGAGAGAGAGAGGCAAGTTCATGCGTATCCATTCTGAAATTTGAGTTATATTCAACATGGAAGACACTAACCAAATATTCCTATTTAGCATTTAATTCTTTATGATTTACTTCTGACCATATGCAGAGAAATTAGGATATTTATGGTGATTCTGCTGGAAAATACAATATCTGTCATATGTCTTTTTTTCCCCTCTTTCATTTCGGAAAAAAAAATACAAAAGAATGGAAAGTATTCCTTTCAATTCTTTTGTGACCTGGCAAGTCCATTATAAATTCCAGGGCTAGACTCTATAATAGATCGCCTACAGTATTATATTACTATAAAGAAACAAAGACATTCAAATACTAGAATAAAGTGAACAGAAAAAGAACCGAATATAATTTACTTAATTTTTCGGTTGGCCAAAAGTGATTTCCAGAGGGGATATTTATTTTTAATAACCTTACAAGTTCCATGATACGTTTTAATATTTTTAAAATATGAGGCAAGCACAAATCATTTAACTTGTTTAAGGTGTTTCTCTGACAAAATGATTTGGCAAAAAAGGCAAACTAGAGATAAAGGTTTTATTTTACTATGCAAAAGAAGAAAAAAAAATGCATAGAAAAAAGCTTCACAGGAAAAAGCATACATTGACTACAACATAATTAGTTGCTAATGTTTTGTTGGTTCTCTCTTGTTTTTGGCTTGTTTCATTGCGAAATAAAACTATCGACTTCAAGCACAGCTATGCAATATGCTTAGAAAATCTTTAGAACATTTTTTTTTATTAAAGGGTGAAGATTTCAGTTTTCTTAGGCTTGACATCACTTTTGGCACTACTGCATATGTTGACCTGTTTCAGAGTCAGCTCAATGTTTCTCTACAACAAATCATTACTGCATGTTTACAGTTCAATCCCCCATTACAATATGTGCATGCTGCTTTACATGCGATATGGTGAATCTTTTCTTAACAGACTGTACAATTCTGTTGCTGTTTTCACATGAATCGTCTGTTTTTCTTTGTTTAGAAAAAGTAAACGACACAGGGAGGAGGGAGAGGCAAAAAGAACCGAGAGAAAGGACAGGAGATTTCTACCAGATGCAGTGGTTTCACACTGGAGGAAGGCCAGTGAAAATGTACTCATGCTTTAGCTATTTCATGGGCAGCCCGATCATTAGAGGAGGGGCTTAGACTTACAGAGTTCAAAAAAACTTTCATCCTACTTTCAACACTTTCAAAAGTGCAGAGAGATGTTTCCATCTTTCAGATACTGTAGATACACCTACACCTTAAATATATGATATATGAAGCTCAACTCAACAAGCAAACCACTGCAATGGTATAACACAGCAAATGTGTGCTATTACTGAGCTATAGTGGTGACTGCCTTTCTTTCCATTTAAGAGGGCCGAGAGATGTTAAGCACAAGGAACTGCATCTCACATTAACTGTGACTGTGATTTTCCACTGCGAGAGCTCTTGGAGAAGAAAGGGGGAGGGACGAGACAAAGGAAGCTGGAAAAAATAAATTCGTCTGCAGTTCTCCGAGCTGGAATTTCTGGCATCATCAACCAGACCTCTGAATGTAACCGAATGGAGAGAGAAACAAAACTCCTAAAAGTGCATATAAAAATTGCCCCTATACATTTTCTAAAAGGAACCTTAAAGGGTTTTGTCAGATGCTTCATATATAGAACCTTTTATAGAACCATAATGGGATAATTTTATCAATTTAGTTTTAATACATTTTTAATTTTGATCAAATTGTATGAATTAAACAGCTCTTAAACATACTTATTATTACTAAATCATACTTCGAACAGGAAAGTATTATGCAATCATTTAAAACATTTCTCCTTATATAGAACCTTTTTGGCATAAAGTTGAGTCACAAACCCTAGGGTTCTGTACAGAACCCCATTGAAGACTTTTTACACCTAGTATTTAACTCTTTTCCCACCAGCATTTTTGAAAAAAGTTTTTTTTTTTTTTTATCATTTTCACAAAACATTCAAGGCCTGCAGAATCTTTTGTTGTATGAATATCTGAACATGCAATATATCAAAACAAAAAAACCTGTTTTATTCTGGCTTCATGCATTCTTTTCTTTTTTATCAACACTTGAATGTGGGTAATTTTAATAAAAAAGGCAACATTGTGAGCAAAAAGCTGAGAAAATAGTGTTTTTTTCCAATGACAAAGTCTGGATCAGATTCAGAATGGTGATCAAAATCATAAACTAGTCCATAAACACCCGCAATGCTTGCACAGTCCTATAGCTCTTCCTGGGTCGACATTTCATTCAGTAACATTAGGCAGTTTTAAATTATATGCGGTTTAATTTTGATGATTGCGTTTTTTTGGATATGGATCTGCTTACAAATGCTATCGCTTGTTTCTGCTTCATCTTCACCTGTGCTTTGATCAGGAGATTCAGTAATGTTTCAGAGGATGAGTAATAGCGCCCCCTACCGTATAACAGTGAAAACACGGAAGGCCAGAAAATTCCGTCAATGACGGGGAAAGAGTTAAGGAGCCCTATCACCCAGCACAATTGACTTTGTACACCGACGCATGTATCATTCCTATTTTGCACCCGACGCACAGCGGACTTTTCCCTCCACAGACGCACGTCGGTAAATTAGGGAATGAACTTGCGCTCCCGGGGGCGGTTCAGCGAAAAGAGGAGGCGTGTTCCGGCGCAAACGATCCTTGGTGCTATTTTGCAGTTTCAGAAAACAATTCCGCCACAGACCAGGAAAAACCTAATCTAAAGTCAGTGGCGCGTTATTCAGATGCTATTTTAAGGGCGCATGCTTGGCCATAATGTAGCGTGTACACTTTGCTTCTCTCATCTACACACAGACGCAGCAGTTGCCATTTTTGCAAACCATACATAATTACAAGGAAAAATATTACCACACAAGGGAAATCATTGTGGTGTCCATGAAGATGTGGAAAAAATATGCATAAATCTAGCTTACACATTTACCCAAATTATTATACGCCTGTTAAGCCAAAGCTTATTTGGGTGGGTTTCTCCATCCCCAATGTCACTCTTCTGTCTTTTACGGCCCTGACGAGAACGTCGGTCTCCTCGGCTGTGAACCGCTCCTGGCGTGCGCCCGGCAAATCCGCCGTTATAATAGCAATCCGCCATGGAACAAGCGCACATGCTCTTAAAGGGAATGTGAGATGTCGCTCTGATTGGTTTATTTCACGTTACGCCCAAACCACACCTATGAATAATGAAGCTACTTCAGACCAACCCATTTTAGATTTGCGTCTGGCCTAGATCCGCCCACAAAGTTACTCGCGTTTTGCATTTGATACTTGCATTTCAGATAGGGCCCATTATGTGTATTTGTCGATCGGAATACAAGTGGACGACACTAAATACAGGTGTAAACGGGGTCTAAAATGTTTTGAGCTTGTCCACTTTTGACCATATTTGACCAGATTGCTTTTGTAATGTAGACGCTTATGTGGTCAAATGCATTTAAACAGCCACAAAAGATGCCTACTCTCCCCCTACTTACCTAATGCAGAAACATTATGGGAAGCCTGTCCTGACTTCTAGCACAAACCCACAGCGATCGGCAGGGTCTGGCTGCTATCACTGTAGAAACGAAAGCGGCTGCTCTACTCATCTTTTTCTGTTGTCTCATTCTGCAAGCATATGAAAGTTGTGTGAGCTTATTTCATTCATTGTATCAAAATATCTTAAAAAAGCCCATATATTTACATGTACATGTGCTTGTGTTTTGACGAAAACAGAGGGACCCGCCCATAGACCATCCCCTCGAAAGTAATCAGGACAGAAGCGTTCGAAAGTGGACAAAAGAGACGGATCAAAACACCAGGTGTAAACGTGAAAGTGTCTCCCTCGTCTACTTGTGATCCGATCGACCAAAACACATCTTAATACAAGGTGTAAACAGGGCCTTAAGCAACCTTTATTGTATTAAACTTATCATGTTAATCACACCAAAAATGATGACATCACAAACATATTGATGATGTCATGCACCAGGCTAAACAGACCTCCCACAGGCTCTTCAATACCTTTAAGCCACTAGTGTGGAAAAATGAAGCTGTGCCTCTTTAAAACTTGTGCGCCCTCCATATGTTTCCTCACGGATATAATGTCTTCCAGGTGTCTTTAGGGCTTTTTATGACCCTAAGATATGAGTTCCCTCACCCTGGGATTACATTTACAACTAACTAACAAACTAAGCTAATAGTTGTTAAACACTCAAAACATTTTTGGACAACTCATGTGCCTTACACTTTAATCTGATTCTCTCATGCTCCATATCTATGTAGTTAAACTCTCATACCTAAACAGGCCAACAGGACAATCCATCAATCCTCACAGCTCTCACTGGCTCCAAATTGCTCCACTAACCAAAGGTTTCCGTGATCTGAGAATGCCATGCCATGTTTGTCAGGTTCTGACTGACCGTATTTGTGTTATTTCCCAATTGTTTTAGTTGTAAAATCCTCATATCTCTTATGATTTTGATGAGGACATGCAAAGAACATAATCTAACAATTATTGATTGCATTATTATTGCTTTTTAAATACCATGCATCATTAACCTAAAATAGGACAGATCTGCAGGAAACTGTAAGGGAATGAGTGCAGCATATTTGAACAATAACACTGCGTTATCAAGCAAAATAAATGTTCAGATTTTATTTCAGCAACAGACACGCTGAGCTGAAGAGGGAGGAAAGACCAGGGGGAAAGGAGGAAAAAAGCATGAGAGACAAAAAAAGGAGGAGTTGGACGGGTCACATATGTTGCTTATAAACTCACTGAAAGTGGAGAAGGACGGAGAGAATTGTCTGTTTCAGTCTTTGAGAGTGACCAACAGTGTGTGCTGAGTCGCCTTCCCCCTAACACTGACACCATGGAAAAAGTGACATGGCATGTGGAAAAAGATCACATTCGTGCAGGAGCGAAAGACCTTAGAAAACAAAACAAAATAAAACAGACATTTGACTTCTTTCATGAAAAATGAGCCAAACACATCTAACTACAAGATTAAAATTCAACACTATTACTTTATCCTTCAACTCAGTTTCCTCTTTAGATAGAGGATAGTAGAGCTTTACTGACCTTGATAGACCTTAAATGACATGTGTGTTAATGTGTTTATGTGTGTTTACAGTGACATGATGAGAGTACTGGGAAGTCTCATCATGGAATGATTCATGAGTATAACATTTAAAAAAATAAAATAAACACAACGTAGACATGAAAATCGTCTTTCTGAGATGTTTTTTTAAAAACACCAAAAGATTATTTGCAGGAAGATATCTGTATTAAAAATATATATATATACATGCTGGAAAAAATGCTATAGTTCAAACATAAATAAATAAATAAAACATATCTAAAACACATCTAGACTGTGTCTTTTGGACTTCTGTTAGTGATCCTCACATACTCTTTCACCTCCATTTTAAAAGATTGTGCCTGAGGACTAGTGATCATTTTATCAGAGGTTCAGTGCAGTTAAAGGTAAACAGGTTAGGAAGAGTTTTGTTTGACAGGTGAGAGTCTGATTGTAAACCGGTGACTGACAGCGCTATGTGTTCAGCAAATCCAGAAACTACAGACACACCAATGATCAGTTATCCAATCAAATCAAATCAAATCCAATCCATCCATCCATCCATCCTCTCTCTCTCTCTCTCTCTATATATATATCCATCCATCCATCTATCCTCTCTCTCTCTCTCTCTCTATATATATATATATATATATATCCATCCATCTATTCTTTATCTATCCATCCATCCATCCTCTCTCTCTCTCTCTCTCTCTCTCTATATATATATATATATCCATCCATCTATTCTTTATATATCCATCCATCCATCCATCCATCCTCTCTCTCTCTCTCTCTCTCTATATATATATATATATCCATCTATCTATCCCCTCTCTCTCTCTCTCTATATATATATATCCATCCATCTATTCTCTATCTATCCATCCATCCATCCATCTATCCTCTCTCTCTCTCTCTATATATATATATCCATCATCCATCTATCTATCCTCTCTCTCTCTCTCTCTCTCTCTCTATATATATATATATCCATCATCCATCTATCTATCCCCTCTCTCTCTCTCTCTCTCTCTCTCTCTATATATATATATCCATCCATCTATTCTCTATCTATCCATCCATCCATCCATCCATCTATCCTCTCTCTCTCTCTCTCTCTCTATATATATATATCCATCCATCTATTCTCTATCTATCCATCCATCCATTCTCTATCTATCCATCCATCCATCCATCATATATATATATATATATATATATATATATATATATATATATATATATATATATATATATATATAATATATATATATATATCCATCCATCAATCCATCCATCCTCTCTCTCTCTCTCTCTCTCTCTCTCTCTCTCTCTATCTATCTATCTATCCATCCATCCATCCATCCATATATATAATCCATCCATACATCCATCCATTCATCCAATCTTACATCCATCCTAATTTGAGTGGTGTGTTTGCATCAGTTTCTCCTGCTGTTTCTGAGCTCAGGCGGTGTGTGTGGGGGTTTGGGTGGATCAGGAAGAGAACTGAGGACTTCTGGGCTCTAAAGGTCTGATGATCTGGTCACTTTTGAATGTAAAACTGTATTCTCTAGCTCCTCTTTCATATCGATGTAAAATACGAAAGAAATGAGACTTTCTTGCTTGACAGTAAAAACAGTTTAAGGAATTTGTGTTGGAGATCGTCATATGTGGAATGTGAAGTCGGTTGGGCTGCCACATTTTCCATATTGGAAGAGAAATCCATTCTCCTCTTTTGGAATGAACCAATAGGATTTTTTTTCTTTGCAAGAGTTTACTAATTTATTTCTTTATATCAGATTTCAGATGCATACATGACATTTGTGAATAAAACTATTTTTCTTTCTCTCATTTCATTTCAAGGCGGAGCCCTAATAAACAGTTCCCTCCCCTTCACTCTTGACGGACAGCTGAGGCAGCCAATGAGCTGAGGGCAGAGCACAAATCACTGTGTTCTATCATTGGCATTCACGTTTTCTTTGCTTCCCACAACTGCTAGAGACCACAGTACCAAAGAGCTGTAATTGTGTGTGTTTACAGACTGGTATATTGGTGCCTGGTGAAGTTGGCAGGACAACTAGCAATACTCAACATCCTGTGCTTTTTGACGTTTTAACACTTTTGTCTTCTTTTGCTGTTAGTGCTTTTGAGAACAGAAAATCTTTCAGCTCAAAGTTTTGTCTTGCTGCAGCAGACCAAGAGTGAGTTTCCCAGATGTGTGATGATATACTGCACCACATTTGCCCTCTTCCAGAGAGAGAGAGAGAGAGAAAGAGAGAGAGAGAGAGAGAGAGAGAGAGAGAGAGAGAGAGAGACAAGCCAGACAGCTGGACCCACTTAAACTGTTCCTCATGTGTGCTGTTATATGGAAAAAATTTCACCGTTTGCCTTTACTGAGACTGCTTTAGCTTAACCATTTAATGACCCACCCCCATGCAGGATTCAGCTTTGCTTGGCTCTGATCAAATACAGTCTTAAGCTTGTATTAACCAAATAACATTATGATCTTTACTTATTAACTGCATTATTGAAGATATTTGAGATTTAAGATATACTGAAGATTTACTTTGCATGCATGCATAACAGAAATATGCTACATAACTAGAATCAGTATCCATAGTATATATTTAAGGGTGAATCTCTAGAATTGCACATAGTCTCAGTTCCTATAAACTATTTATCAGTAAACTTATGTGATTTTCATAAGATTTATGACAAATTATAAAATAAAATAAAATAAAATAAAACTAAACTCAATATACTTTTGTGCAGGACATTTTATTTGATACCTAAACGACAAAAAATATATACAAACTGCTTTGATATATTGAAGATTTTTTTGAATGCATGAATAAACATGATAAAAAAAACTAATATACTTTTGTGCAGGACATTTTATTTGACCTACCTAAACAACAACAAATATATTTATACAGTGATATCAACTGCTTTGAAATATTGAATATTTATTTTGCATGCATGCATAAATGTGAAATAAGATTAAATAAAATAAAAATAAATAATTTTGTGCAGGACATTTTATTTGATAGACAACAATTTTTTTTTTTTTTTAAATATTATTATAATAATAAATGATTAGATTAGTGCATATATATTTAATTTCATTCTGCTATGGTCCTTGTGCTGGACAACTCCTTGCTGGTCTTAAAAGGTATTATACGTTAGGTCTTTATTCTCAAACCACTGCAGGCCCATCTACCAATTTAACTGGCTGTGCACCCCTGTGACATTGTGCTTGTGTATTTTTATACCTCTTATTATGCCTTTGCTGACCAGACTTTGAGTCATGTGGACACGGAATAAAACTAACTATGTGTTAGGCAGAAGCAAGGGTGGTTCCCAGCTTTGATTCTCTCTTCTTCTCTCATTTGAGAAGGCTACGTTCTTGACTTATCTCACAGATGAAGAACGCGGGATTGTCAGATGATGACTGTGTTCAAAAGCATACTCAAGTTCAATTTTAAAAGTGATAATTTAATGGTGCCCAGCTATGATGGTTGTTTCAGCAGAGACAATGATTAGATACTAACAAATATCTAATTATCAATAGCCCTTAAAGAAGCAAAAATGTGCATTAGTAGCACTGATGTGTCATACAGTAAGATTTACTCTGTTCATTTTTGCTGCAGATTTTTCTCTTTTCATATGGAAAGGTCATCACCACAGAGTCCAAAGTAAGGAAAAAGGATATCAGCCTTGGAGCATAGCCTGTAATTTCAAAACCTCAGTCGACTTTCTTTCTCTCTGTGTGAGTGTGTCCTCTTCTCAGTCAAATGAGTTCTAAATTATGGGAGTGTGTGCTCCTCCTCCTTAATGACCCACTGTCTAGCAGAGCTTTCTCAAAGATAGGATAATTCACATGCCACACCAGCAGACTAGCTCTCCTGCAGCTCCCCCACAGTGCCTGCGTATCCCATATATAAGCTGCAATCCATTCCACTCACCATGAATCAGTGGCAATATTTATACTATGTATAAGCAACAAGTATACTACAAACATATACTGCATTTGACAGATGCTTTTATCTAAAGAGAACACTATGGGAATTGAACCCATGACTCTAATAGTGTTAGTGCCATGTTTTGCTGTTTGTTCACATTCTAAAGTCCCTGCAATGTAAACTATAACAGTTTAACAGCATTAAGTTGGGATGCTGTATTGACCAATCAGCATCTAGGATTGGAACGATTCATTTTAATAAAGAAAAGACTAATTACCTGTGTACTTATAAAATGTAATATATTATAAATTATTACCTAGTTATTTTACATTCACTACCATTCAAAGGTTTGGGGTCAGTATTTTGTTTTAATACTTTAATTAAGCAAAAATGCATTAAAATAATAAAAAGTGACCGTATATATATATTTATGTTACTAAAGATTTCTATTTCAAATAAATGCTGTTCCTTTGAAGCACCACAACTGTTTTCAACATTGATAATCATCAGAAATGTTTCTTGAGCAGCAAATCATCATATTAGAATGATTTCTGAAGGATCATGTGACACTGAAGACTGGAGTAATGATGCTGAAAATTCAGCTTTGATAACAGGAGTTCATTATATATTTTAAAATATATGAAACTAAAAAAAGTAATTTTAAATTGTAATAATATATTCTCAATATTACTGTTTTCACTGTATTTTTGCAACCTTGGTGAGCATAAGAATCTTCTTTCAAAACCTCTTACCAACCGGTAGTCACAAGTCGCACGGGTATATTTGTGGCAACAGCCAATAATACATTGTATGGGTCAAAATTATCGATTTTTCTTTTATGCCAAAAATCATTAGGATATTAAGTAAAGATCATGTTCCATGAAGATATTTTGTAAATTTCCTACCGTAAATATATAAAACATTTATTTTTGTGAGTGAATGCAGCACAATCATGAACATAAATGGACAACTTTAAAGGCAATTTTCTCAATGTTTCGATTTTTTTGCACCCTCAGATTCCAGATTTTCAAATAGTTGTATCCCGGCCAAATATTGTCCTATCCCAACAAACCATTCATCAATGGAAAGCTTATTTATTCAGCTTTCAGATGTAAAAATGTAAAAAAAAATATATATTGACCCATGTGACTGGTTTTGTGGTCCAGGGTTACATATACTGTAGATGGGATATATTCATGATCTGTTGAATGAAATGCCATTTTTACAGTGGAGCATATTACATGCCATTAGCTAAAGATAGAGAATTTTATATTTATATTTTTTATATAATTTTATATACTCACTATCACAAAGAAACAACACTGCCATATGCCACGTGTCACAAAAAATAAATAAATTACATATATAAATATATATATAATAATGATAAGTAAAGAGGAAAAGGGGAGAACTGCGAGTGTTGAAGTCTCTAAGCCAGCACCACCTACAGTCAGTGAGAAGGCAGGTTGTTTAAATGCATGTTCACTGCGAATGCCTTCCTTGGGCGCGTCTCCTACACCTTCAGAAATGACAGATCTTTAGGAACTCCTCAGGGGAAGAACCAGCTCAAGTCCCTTTGACCATAAAACACTAAATAAATGTAGGTTTTCTAGCTAAATATTATGTTTGAGTTGTCTCTTGGCCCCTTAGTTTACCTGTGAACCTACATTGTGTACATTTGGTTTTCACACTTGCGTCTGACTGCATTAGCTACATGCTGTGACAGCCACACTGGTATGAGAGTCTTGTACTGATCATGTTGCAGCTAGCTGGCAGGTGTACAGTGGATAAACTCTGACATGAGGCTACTGTGGTCCATGTACCTCCTCTGCTCTGCCTCTGGATGTGGAGAAATCTGAGACGCGGAAACTGGCTTGAGCGCGCAGCCAATCACACGATGCCTGAGATCAGCACATCTGGAACCCAACAACATACGGCACCAGCAGATCACTGGAGTCTGGAGACCTCAGTGGAAAAAAGGAGAGTTCTGCAAAATGGCCGACAATAAAAAGCTGAGCAACATCTGAAAAGCACAAAAGAGATCTCCAGTATTATTTGATCTGGGTCTAATGTCATGAAAGTGAATGGCGTACGAACAAACTAAGTTAAGTTTTTACCCCGTTTCAGAACCGTTTTGAATCAAGGGTTCTATAATGAGTATGACTTATTTTACAGTAAAATAAGTTTAGTAATGTTATTTATTATTTTACTGCACAATAGGCATATATAAAGCTAAGACCAACTGCAGTCTAAATAATAAATAAAATAGCCATGGAATTGAAATAAAAGATCCTCTGCACCTTCCAGACAAATGGGTATTCTTGTTCAATATGGAAAATTTAACAGTTTGCAGAACCATACAAGATTAGTTCTTACAATTATTAAACTTACATTTGTATTTATTTTACTTCAAAATACAGATTACATTACAAACAAAATGTAAAATAAAAATAATAAAACTATTATTAACAATAACTGTATGTATGAAATATCACTGTAAAAAGTTGCTGCCTTAAATCTTTAAGTACAATCAACTTGGATTTTTAAGTCATTTCAACTTAAATTACATTAAACTGACTTAAAAATTTGCTGAATCTTGTATAACTTGTAAAAAAGTTGACAATTGCTTAACTTATTTTGATGAGTTAAAGCAATGTAAAAACATGCTGTCATAAGTTACTGATCATATGATTTTTTTACAGTGATATATAATATTTTTTATTACTGTTATTATTTCCTTTCATGCAGCTTAAAGTCACAACACTTGCGCATACACTCAAATTTCTTAAAATTGCAAGTTGACTTTAATTTTCTATATAGGTCAAACTAATTCTAATAATGCTTTTTCAGTAAGAGTTTTCAGAACCTTTTCCACTTCTGACAATATATGAATCATTGTTATATGAATAAGGTCAGTTCAGCAACTGTATGAGTATGTTCACTAGTGCAGTGCACAAGCACTGTTCTCAGATCTTCATCTGGTCTAGTTTCTGCTGAACTCCATGTTTGACTGAACATGCTGAAATGCCTGGCCATCTTTGAAACACATTTGCTCTCATTTGCTCCTCCCCTTCAATGCTTTCCCTGCTTTAACTACACGCAAGTTGCCTGGACATTCCAGCAATGACTAATATTTTTCTGGCACAAAGAATTGAAGCCCTAAGGAAAGAAATAGCGGAGCGCCATTTTAAGAAAACGTGTTATTCATCTTCTTTAGGCCTATTAATGCATATTCACAATATTATGATTTGCCACAGTTTATGACGGACAAGAACTTCCCAAAAATATGAGATCTTCTGTAAAATAGGCTGGCTGACAATTTTTAAAAACCCAGAAAGTGTCTCCTACTTAAGTACAGAGCAAGTACTTGTCAAAGCCTGTACAGACGTCATTAACACTTGTGACATTAATGAGTGTGTTACAGTTAGTCCTGCTGAGGAGTCTAATTAAGTACTCATAGTCTATGAGCTTTCCCATCCTGTTCAATTAACTATTTAAACAGTGGGTGGGCAGTAACAGACCTTGGGAGTTTATTACACTGAAGAAAACAAACATGCTTTCACATCAGTTATCATTACAGAGTTTCTATTTACACTAAGTGCAAATAACTTCATTTTGTGCCCAAAACGGTGTCTCTCTTCCTGGTACTTCAAGGACACATTTACTGCAGGCTGATATGGTTATGGGTTAGGTGCCAATAAGGCAGCATCAATTTATGATTTTAATAAATACAATCCTATACAATGAAAACTGTATGTTATATATAATCTAATGTTATTTGCACTTATAGCATCTGCTCAATCATTATGAAGTGATTATACATGACTTATACAGTATATCACATGCTCATGTGAGCCTATTCATGGACAACACAACTGCGTCTTCTATACTCCTTATAATAGTACTAAGTTTCCTAACAATAGAGCATTACTGTAAACTGCAATAGTCAAAAACAACTGATGCTGTTAGGGCCAGGTCAGGGGCTGTTCACACAGACAGCATTTTCACAGTTTTTTTCAGTGTAAACACGCACTAGATGTACAACTTTAACCATTGCGCATGACAGGCATTCTAAAAAATTAAAAGAAGTTCAACTTTTTTTTAAAAAGTGTCTTTTTTTTCGCGTTTTTAACAGCAAAAACCTGTTCTGTATGAACCGGTCCTACCACAGAACACATGTTTGCTGACAAAAAAGCGAGACGAAATGAGGTCAGCGGGCCAACAAAGTGTAGAGACGCGTTTTTTGAGCACCAAGTTTTGCACGAGGCTCTGGCTGTGTTCGAAATCGCCCCCTATACCCTTAAATAGGGCACTATTTGAGGCGACAGCTATTTGTAGTGGTGTCCGAAACCATAGTGTTGATTATCGAGTGCATAACAAGTGTACAACTAATGTACACTCAACAGCTAGAAAATACCCAGAATGCATTGTGAGGGTCATGTCATACAGCACATCATACAGGTATTAAATTGGTTTATTAAGGTTTAAACTTGCTAGTTTCCCATTTAACAGCAAGCACAAACTATGCAAAAGCGGCAGCCCTTCTAGCGCACTAAGTGTCCGAATTCGCTCACTCGTTTTCATTCACTCCTTCAAGTGGGCTAAATTAGCAAACTATAGGGAATAGTGAATGAGTGTATAGGGGGTGATTTTGAACACAGGTGCTACAGTCAAACACGTCCATCTAGCCTGCATTTACATGGAAAAACAGTGGAAAAGTAGCGCAGTGGAAAGGAAAAAAATCCATTCTGTGTGAACCGGCCCTTAATTAGTGTTGGATCACATGGCTACAGCCAATTAATGATTAAAGGCTATAAAGCACATGCATACTCATTTTTGTAGTGTTCTTTCTGGTGAACATGCCATAGGTTCCGAACGCCACATTCTGCAGAGGACTAAGTGGTGTATTCTTGGTGCAGACATGTCTGGTCCTGTGGCCAGAGCCGCACTGAGGAAGGAGGATCTGAAACTAGATCTCTCAGACCGGCCTTTACTCTTCCGTCTAAAGGAGAACTAAAGCAAAAAATCTACACAAGAGTTTGAAAAATGAAAAATGCCAGCCAATTGGTCATCTATGTATGGATAAATGACATACAAGAATGATAAAAAATGAGAAATCTTGGTTGCACTTTATTTTGATGGTACACTTAGTAACTTTGCTACATGTCAACTATCTCTCATTAGACTGTTAGGTTAGGGTTTAGTAGATTAGGGTTAGTAGAATAAGTTGACATGTAGTTGCAAAGTTACTCGTAGTTAGAAGGATGTATGTTGGGGGACCATCGAAATTAAGTGTTACCGAAATCATTTTTTTTTAAAATTATTATTCAAACAGTTCACCGAAAGCTAGGATTAGGGTTAAAATTGTATTATTTTATTACACAAAACTGATATTTTGTAAGTCATGAGGGTCTTAAGGGTCACATGACAACAAAATGGCTTCCTGCATGTTAGTTACGCCACACCGATTTGCAAGAGAAATGTTAATTTTTATTATTTATCATTTGTTTTAAATGCTCCACTGCTTACTTTATTAAGAAATAATATTAATAAAATAATAAATGAATACAAATGTCAAACTACTCTAAAATGTTCTTTTCCCAACAATTTCAGTCTTTCAATGATCCCTGGACAGTTAAAGCACCCAGACTTATTTTAAGCCCTGCAAATATATCACGACTCTATTCATAACCCTAAAAACGTCCAACACTGAAGAATTTGTCTGAATTAAATTTTTAATGTAACTCTGAATAACTTAATAGAACCGGTGAAAAAAGATCACCATGTCATTGGCCCACATACAGATGCAATGTATGGTTTAGAAAAGCTTCACTTTAGACAAAAACAACACTAATCGCAGACTGTGGCCATTATTATAATAGTCTAACAAGGAGTTTCAGTGTGCGCTATCTACAAGACATAAAGGTGCGTAAAAAGGCAAACATATGCCGTTCAAACACGCGCACATTGACGACCTGATCATAAGGTGGTGTGCGTTTCACAGCGTCTAAGCCTGACTTATTAAGCCTGCATAGCGAGTATTCTTCAGTTAGACAGGCTATATCTCCCGTTCCCGGGGTCAGAAGCGCATTGTGAAGATGCTTCAAATGCGCAAAATGTGCCACAAGTGTCCACAGACCCATCCATCCTATAAGAGCCATTGAAAAGCCTGAGAAAAACGCAACGCTTTTCTCTTTTAAACCTCGACCATGTCCACGTCCTCAAAAGAATGGATCTAATTAAAACGTTGTACTCGTCATCATTGTCAGAGCATTGCCAAAGTCTGAGAGAAAGAGAGAGAGGCTGGGATGAGGGCAGTGCTAGGATGAGAGTCATATAGAGTCTCTCTCTCCCATTGGTTTGAGGGCGCACTCTGGACACGCAGTCAAGGGAACCTCCTGCCATATAAATAGGGCTGGTTGCTCTTTATTATTCTAGCATCACGGCAGCAGGTTCCTGCTAAGTTTGGAGTTTATACCACAACTGTATGCCTGCTTGAGTTTAACCAGGGCACTGCAGCACAAGGAGTCTGCATGTCGGTTTAGACATGCTCAGCTTTGTGGATACCCGGATTCTGTTGCTGCTTGCAGTGACTTCGTACCTAGCATCATGTCAATGTAAGTCTGAAATATGCTTTTTTTTGTGTCTAACCAAGGATCTTAAGGCTTTTTCTTTCTTCTTCTACTGGATTTGCTCCGCTTGTTTGGTTGAACCTTGCTGGGAAATTTACCTCAAGGAAAGCTAGAACTTCATCTGAAGAATTGAGGCGTTTCCTTTTGGCTTTCCACTGTAAAATCCAGCGGATCCTTTAAATGGATACTTCGTGGTCTTGGATATTTTCATCTGTTGCGATTGAGAAACGGAAACACATGGCATAGTTATCAAATACTATTATCAAAAAAAGTTTTTAAAATATAGTCAAGGACAGCTGGTTAAAGGTGTTTAGTTTATGGTCAGGGACGGGTGCTGCACCTCATCTTTGTCCCAGACTCCAGGAGTGTTTTTTTAATTAAAGGGGGGGGGGGGGGGGGTCTGTAAAATCTGCCCCCTGCTGGCTGAAGTCTGTAACATCACATTTAAACAACATCATATAAAATTAACTGATTTATAATCTTATCTCATTTAAATTAACTATTTTAAGTATAAAAAGCAACAAGTTATTTTAAATAATACCCAAATGTTAAGACTCGTATATACGGAGTGACTTGAAATATAGGCCTATCATAAAATCGATTGTATGCCTCTAAAACCCAAAATGTTTTAGTAAAATATTCTTACCTTTTAATATAGCTTTTTTTTCTTTAGAAAACTAAGAAAACTGACATTTAAAGTGGCATTAGGTCATCACCTTGTAGTCAAATACGCCACCTGGTGGAGAATAAACGACATGACACGTGGCTCCTATAGGATAAAACTATTTAGTTCAGTGGGTTCATAGTTCATAGTTGGCAATGCAACCGGAAGGCCTAAGCATGTAAACAATACCCGATCACCTCTACAGGTTTATAGTACCTGACAACCTCTACTGTATGTGACTCACTTGCTAAAATAAATCAATAAATACATTCAGCCTAGGAAACTATTATATTATAAATACACAATAGAACAATATATATTTGTATTAAAACATATTCATATATTTATATATAATCAAAATATTGCATATTTGTTAATTCGCTTAAGATTTTTTTTTTTTTAAAAGAGATTTACTATGATTACTCAATTTGAACTCAAATGAATCAGCAATTAATTAATTAAGCAAGTACAGGAATAAGTATATTGATTAGGAATAATTTTATGCTTTGGGATATAAGTTTCTTAAACACTACACTACAATTTGTACATCCATTCGTACAGATGCTCTATCATAACAGCACATTTCACTGAAAGATATGAATCTTTTATTGTTTTACAGCAAAAGACACAAAATTAAACCCAGGCCTACTATGATCAGGTCCTCTCATTTTCTCAACAATGCAAAAAAATCAAAAAGGCATAATTTTTCCATTTTAACACATTGATTTTTGCATGTAAGGATATTTTATTAATCATAAACAGTGTAAGGATACATACTGTACATGAGTGAAGCCTAGAATAATAAATAGTAGACTGTATTTCAACATTATGTGGAGTGCATAACTCTAATCAATCACCTCTGTCTTTTCCCATTTTTCTCTCCCTGTTTTTCCGTTTTCTTCCTCCACCCCCCATCTTCATCATACAGCGGTCAGTACACTCGCATGAAGTTATTTCAATTGTATTAATAGAGATATTTACCTGATCTGATCCCAAATCTCCAAGCGGATGATGATATTCGGTGAAAAGATCCTTTGGTCAATCTCAAATACACCAGAGCATTTTGGATTATTTCTGGGGTTTTCCGTCTTGCCTGTGTCAGGAATGAGAAAAGCAGTCCATTGGCTCAGGCAAATGTCAGTGAAACTAGAGATCACCTTCCCCTGCCTAGCAGACAGCCAGGGCACAATGGACCCTTTTTAGATGGCCTGCTGAAGAGGTGGACTCAAAGTAACAAAATCAACATGCTGCAGAAATTCCTCCAACCTGGTGGATTTTGCCCAGCAGTTCCCTCAAGTGGACATGCATAGCATAGATTAATGGAATTGGCATAAATATGGGATATTATTTGGGATTGAGTCAAACTGTTCACCTGAATATCACATGACAGTATTGATCACCAACAACAGAAGGTGCTTAAAGGAGCATAGTGAGGAACTTCAGCGGGACAGGCTCATCGTCCTGCTCTAGGCCTGTGTGCTCCTTAAAGCACCTCTGTTAACCTTCATTAATATCTAATATCGAATTCCAGGCATGCAGTTAATAGTATTTACTGATGAATACTACACAGTGCATGTTATAACTCTTTTTGCAGACTAATTTGCATGTTTGTAGTTTGAAGAAATGCTTTTGATATGACATCAACATGACATAAGAATCTTAGAAAGAGGGAATAAATAAATCCTGTTTTTATTTATTCACTTTTCTATGTGCAGTTATATTAAGGTTATGTTCATGTTTATGGTAATGAGTGTAGAGCTCTGACTCAAAGCTGAAAATGCACCCTGCATAACATGCATATGAAAAGCAAATGTTCTTCATATGAATGTCTGACAGTAAAATGTTAGACTTTAAGCCATAGGTCTGTGCCTGTTGTCTGATTATATTTGTCCATAAATAGAGCCCCAGGGGACCAAAAGGACCCAGAGGTGAGAGGGTAAGTTTACACCGTCATTTTTCAGAATTAAAGTTATATTTAAAATAGGCCAAAGGCTACATTATTACAAGGTGTTTCACTAAACCATTATCTATAAGGACATATGGACAGGAAAGCTATTATGTATGTTTTGTATAGTTTCAGTTTCACTACACTAGCATAGTGGCTAGTTCACGTCAACACTACAGATTTACCTCACATTTTAAAACATCTGAGCAATCACAACTAGCTTAATTGTGTTATTTGTTCTTGTTCTACATAGGGTCCTAAAGGACCAGATGGAAAACCCGGCAGACCTGGACTTGATGGGCCTCCCGGCCCTCCCGGCCCCCCTGGTCTTGGTGGAGTAAGTTTCCATTTCAAACCAAAAACTTTTCCAGACATTTTTTTTTTCCATAGCGGTTGAGTGATTAAAGCTTGCGGGTAGTTACATTCGAGGCTTATGCTCCTCCCGTTGACCCATGACCGAGTCATATTTAACATTTGACCTTTAACCTTTGCCCTGAACCTTGGCCTCAAAATGGCTGTAACATTTATTTACAATGTAAGGATAGAAACAGTTTCATAATTTAAGTATGAAATAAGAAACGTTTAGAGAATGTCTTCCCTTTTTTTCCGGAATTTTTTTAATGATAGTGGAAAATTAAGTCCGGTATTATAAAAGTTAAAATAATTAATTTTGCTAAATATTTGCTCAATTACTTTTGTAGAACTTTGCTGCTCAATATGATGGCGGGAAAGGAGCTGATCCCGGCCCTGGACCAATGGTGAGTTCATGTCATTTAATTTCAGCTTCAATTCTATTTCAGTTGTGAATCCTTTCTTTATAATACACAGTTTATATTAACTGTGTATTAAATACTTGAAAAGTTCAGTACTAAAGTATGATGATTTGCACAACTTTCTTTGCCGTAGTGTCCTGCATATTAAAGATTGGACCTTTTATTTTAGATAGGCCAACATTGATCATAATAGCTAAACCACTGCTGGTCATACTGAGCCACTCATGCTTACTTTCACTTTCACTTTCTCAGGGTTTGAGCGGACCCAGAGGCCCAGCCGGACCCCCTGGTTCCCCTGTGAGTGTTTCAATCTTTTTAACTGGATTGCAGATGTAGATTTGATTCTGTTTCAATAAAAATGTAAATACAATTGAGTGATTTAGAGTAATTATTAGTTCTGATGTCACTGATATCATTTGAGTATATATGGCACTTAAAACCTAAATGTGACATTTTTTTTATTCCTTTTCCCATGAATTAATAGGGACCTCAAGGATTCCAAGGACATGCTGGTGAGCCTGGAGAGCCCGGACAGGCTGTAAGTATTCATGCTCAACACTGTTTCGCACAGTTTGGAAATGACCTTTGAACTTAAAAGCTGATTTTTTTTCCCCTATGTCATCTCATAACAGGGAGCTGTTGGTTCTCGTGGTCCCGCTGGACCTCCTGGCAAAAATGGTGAAGATGTGAGTGCTGTAATATCATGAGCTAATACTGAAGCGATAACTTGACCATGCATTCACGGTGTCTTGACCTCCTCTTTTATATTTCTCTCTAAGGGTAACAACGGCAGACCTGGAAAACCTGGAGATAGAGGACCACCTGGATCACAGGTAAGGCATCAAACTATACTGTTTTTTCTTTAAATCAAGTATGTTTGTATCTACCTCAGTAAGGAGCTTCATCTTTTCTCTTTCTTCTACAGGGTGCCCGTGGTTTCCCAGGAACTCCTGGACTCCCTGGCATGAAGGGACACAGAGTAAGTGCTCAGTGTTGAGGAAAGACATTGTAATCTTTCAGACATCAATTCCAACATTTCTCATAGAAGATATACTGAAGTGAGAGCTTACATGTAGTTTCAAGTGCTTCTAGAGACAGATGTGTTTTTTAAGTAATCTCCTAAATAGCCATGATCTTAATTTCTTGTTCATCAGGGTTACACTGGTCTTGATGGACGCAAAGGAGAGCCTGGTTCAGCTGGTGCTAAGGTAATAATCACACATGATGTAAAAGTTTATCCCTAAAGTTTGTGTGCCATGCCAGCTTATGTGGCGATTTTCATAGCGAGGGGAAAAAAAGTATGATAAAATTATATATATGAGGTTTTTACCATTTATTTTCGCTTAAAAACTTGGTTTAACTTTGTTTCTTCCAAAACGTTACTTGAATAAAAAAGGTTTAAACCCAGCACAATAAAAAATGCTTCAAACATGCTATTATTAAAAACTTGTGTGTCTTATAAAGAAATGCACCTGCCACTTTCACATAAAGTAATTCAGTTTAGTGGAATCGAAGTGCAATTCAAAAGACGCTTTGCATAAAAAAAATATTTGCTTTACAGTTGACTTTTACATATGAAAGGTGCTATAAAAATAACAAGCATTATTAATATTATTGATAATATTACTCATACCGTAAAGCACATTTTTTTAGCCCGTATAATGGCTAACTTCAAATCTATAGTGTCATATTTTAAAGGCTTTTGTTTGTCTCTTTTCAACAGGGTGAGAATGGTGCTCCTGGATCAAACGGAACCCCCGGACAGAGAGTAAATAAAATACTATTATTTTCTCAGTGATATGAATGGATATGAATATGTGAAAATGTTTAATGCATATCCTAATTCTGACTTCAGCACAAATGGCCTTAAATGCATCCCTACTTGAACTCGCATTCCTCTCGTTGCACAGGGTGGTCGTGGTCTTCCTGGTGAGAGAGGTCGTGCTGGCCCTTCTGGCCCAGCTGGTGCTCGCGGTGCTGATGGCAACACTGGTCCTGCTGGCCCTGCCGTGAGTGGATTGGCTGCCCTTTGACCCCTCTGTCTCCTAAAATGTGCCTTATGACATAATCCTGTAGACGTAACACATTTTCTCTCCTCTCAGGGTCCTTTGGGATCAGCTGGTCCTCCCGGTTTCCCTGGTGCCCCTGGACCTAAGGTATGAGTGACAACTGGTCAATTCAAAGGAGAATTTGACTAAATCTGTAGTCTGCAAAAACCTCTGCATAAAAGAATGCCACAGAAAATTAATAAGAGAAGCTAAAACTGGCTGTTCATATCATTTGATTAGATCTCATGTTCTACATTTATCTTTTCTTAAAGGGATAGTTCAGAATTATAATTCTATCAACCCTCGAGTTGTTCCCAAACCTGTATGAGTTTCTTTCTTCTGCTGAACACAAAAAGAAGATATATTGAAGAATGTTGTTAACCAGAAAGTTGACGGTAGCCATTGACTTCTATAGTAGGAAAAAAATATCCTCTTTTGCGTTTAACAGAAAAAAAGAAACTCATACAGGTTTGGAATAATTTGAGGGCGAGTAAATTATGATACAATTTTACTTTTTGGGTGAACTATCCCTTTAATTCATCATAGCAACCGTCGTTCTTTTACAATCTGTAATTTACAATGTCTATAATATTTCACAGGGAGAAGTTGGACCTGTTGGTCCTAATGGCCCATCTGGACCTCAGGGACAAAGAGGAGAGCCAGGCACGAACGGTGCTGTGGGCCCAGCTGGACCCCCTGTGAGTGCATTTTAAATATTTGCAGATAAATTCATCCGATTTTCATTAAGAAAAAAATAATAACGTGCCTCTCTTTGTATTTTTACAGGGTAATCCTGGTGCTAACGGTATCACTGGTGCTAAGGGAGCAGCTGTGAGTTTCCATACATTTCATACTACTTAATTTGAACAAGAAATATAATTCTACAGTTCAATTTCAACTGAATTATGGTAATAATTGGCAAATAGTTTTGAGTTTGACAACCGCTGAGGAGTAGCCCAGTACCTGCGTGACTCGTCATATACATAAACAAAGCATGCAGTTGTGTTTATTAACTAAAGCGACAAAACTTTCATAGTGTACCTTTAAGTTTAAACCTAGCTTAAGTGTCAGAATTCATCATAAAACAGATGACTTTGCATTTACTCTACCGTTTTTACTCAGTGCTTTATCTTAAAATAACACTTCTATGAATCCAACCTTTGTGTGTAAGTGTTTGTTCTTCGTTTTTCTTTTTATTTAAATATATTTCTGATGTCCTCCACAGGGCCTACCTGGCGTTGCTGGTGCCCCTGGCTTCCCTGGCCCTAGAGGAGGCCCTGGCCCCCAGGGACCTTCTGGAGCCTCTGGTCCAAGAGGTCTTGGTGTGAGTACCATGTGATTTGTCACAATGTGCATTAATTATGTACCCAATTGTTAGCTGCCATTTTGGGGTTTTGGCTGAAATAAAAAAGGCTGGAATGTTTTATAGAAACTATTACTTTAAAGGCCTGTTCAAACCAAGAATGATAACTATAACTATAACGATAATGATAACTATATTAGTGTCCACACCAAAGCACGATATCGCTCTGTTTATTCTAAGGTTTGTCATCTGACGCAGCTCTTTAAAGCAGGATGGATTCTGATTGCCTGTCAATTATTTTGATCCTTCATCAGCTGGAAAAAAAGACATGATTTCAAAGATAGTGTTTCTCTGTGTGAACTCTACTATTATTTTACATTTAGAACGATTTTTAGAACAATATCTTTATGGTTATCATTATAGCTATCAGCCTTGGTGTGAACGGGCCTTAACAGATTCATTATCGGAAATTCTGAACGTGAAATCATCCAGGTTTAATTAGATTTAAAAGAGGACACGTTTTCAATTGATAACACTCCCACACCTAGACAATGATCCAAAATTGAACAACAGCATTTTGCAGTCAAATTTATATTGCATAGATCAACTGTAAAATAATTACATAGGTCTTTAGGTCTATACAGTCATTTTTATTTAAACAATATTTTACAAAGAGACAAGATGTTAATCAAAAGTAACACCAATTGAGCAAGGAACGTAGTTTAATAATTTATTAAATGTTAAAAGTAGTATGAAAGTTGTTCTATTAAATCATCCCAGGCAAAAGGTAATTTAAAATGTTCTGTTGCCGTTTTGTTTTTTCATTTCGGGGGCATCACTGCCACATCAATTTTTAATAATGAAATTCTGATTTGTTCATCTCATTAGTAGAACAATGAAACAGTCTAACCTTTGAACTGTTGTGCTGCTTAGGGTGACCCTGGACCCGTTGGAGTGAAGGGAGATTCTGGTGTCAAGGGTGAACCTGTGAGTAAACACACTGTCAGGCCTCTCAACATATTTTATGAAGTCTGTGCTCTAGCTGAATGTCCTTGTTCACCTCCTTCTTTGAATGCTTCCCGTACAGGGTAGTGCTGGTCCTCAGGGACCCACTGGTCCTTCTGGTGAAGAGGGCAAGAGAGGCTCAACTGGAGAGCAGGGATCTACCGGACCCTTGGGAATGCGTGGACCTAGAGTAAGTTTGTAATTTATTTTTTGATATGTAAGGGGTACCTCCATTTTAACTGCAAGTGTCAGAGAAATTGTCACAATAAGAGAGTACTACAGTGACAAAAACAAAATAATAAAAATGTATGATCACCACTTTTAGTTGGTTAAGAGGACAAGGAACAAATCTGAAAGAAAAAGTACAGAACAACAGTACAGAAAATTAAAAAAGAAAAAGAAAAATATACAGTGGATTATGTGAGAGTTCTTCCCGTAAGAATAATGTAAACATCTACTGAACTTGATCCTATGGTTAATTGTTAGCATAAATATACTCATATATGTAATTGGTTATGTTTTTTATTATTTATTTTTATTAATCTATGTACATTTACGTTTCTTGCAGGGAGCCGCTGGTACTCGTGGTCTGCCTGGTCTGGCTGGCAGATCGGGCCCAATGGTAAGATTCAAGAGATATTAAAAGTCCTGTTTTGTATTGAATCAAACTACAGTAGTGGCCAAAAGTGACGTCCGGAGATGGTATTTGTTTTTAGTGACTCTAAAAGTTTGATTAAACCATCAAAATCTGAGGACAATATCTTATGTATATAATTTTTTTTAGGTTTTTATCTGACAAAATTATTTGGCCAAAACAGCAAACTACAGCTACAGGTTTTATTTTACTATATATGTAAAAAGAAATGCATAGAAAAACAAAAAGCCCACAGAAAACAGCATAACAACATAACAGGTATTAATATTTTCTTGGTTCTCTTGTTTTTGCATGTGCTCATTATTTCTTGTTATGACAGCCTGGACAAAAATTGTGTCACACAATTTGGCACGTTTCATTGCGTTATCACAAATAAAACAATTGACTTCAAGCACAACTACGCAATATGCTTACAAAATCTTTTTTTTTTAAAAATCAATATTTGAATAAAGTGTGAAGATGTCAATTTTCCTAGACCGGACATCACTTTTGCCCACTAGTGTATGTATATAGAATGTGACAGTAGTTTAGCTGCGTTGGATAAAAGCGTAAATCACTAACCATCAGGTCAGTTATAAATAAAAACAAAATAATATATCTTTGAAGCACAGTTTCAAATTGATCTGATGCTTTTTTTAAGACGCTGATCTCTGACTCTTGTACCTTCAGGGCATGCCTGGTGCCCGTGGTGCCACTGGTGCACCTGGAGCCCGTGGACCTCCTGGAGATGCTGGTCGTGCTGGTGAGGCTGGTCTTGTTGGGGCCAGAGTGAGTATCACAATTAGCCTTCCACTACTTTTCATCTGTTCAGTCCATTATGACAGGGGAAATCTGTAGATTACAAAGCAAGAAATACATGTAATCTATCTAATCTCTACAATTCCACAAGTATGTTTGATATAAACATCATCTTCATCTTAAATCTTTTCAGGGTCTCCCTGGTAGCCCTGGCATTTCTGGACCCCCTGGAAAGGAAGGACCTTCTGTGAGTACAATCGCTGTTTTATACACATAATATTTTATGTGTTTTATGTGTGAGTTACCCAAAGTAATTTCTAAAAACATGCAATTAAAAAAAATTTAATAATAAAAGCAATGACAAAAATATTACAAATATTATGAGCAATGTGCTTTGTTTGCCGTATTCTAGGGTGCCGCTGGTCAAGATGGTCGCTCCGGCCCTCCTGGCCCAACTGGACCCAGAGGCCAGCCTGGTAATATTGGATTCCCCGGTCCTAAGGGACCTTCTGTAAGTAATGACTCTATTTTGTGCATTTCACCTTTATTTAGAGATTCAAAAAGTATCATTGAGCTTATCAATAAACCTCCTTACAGGGCGAGCCTGGCAAGCCTGGTGAGAAGGGACCTGCTGGTCCTACTGGACTGAGAGTAAGTGATTCAGAGAGAGAGAGAGAGAGGAATATATGCTATTCGTCAGTATCATTAGTTATTGAGCTGCTCTGATTCAGTTCCTTACTTTTCACTCAGGGTCAGCCTGGTCCTGATGGTAACAACGGCCCTGCTGGTCCCGTCGGACTTGCTGTAAGTAGGCAATCTTAAATTTTCTGAAAAGACTACCTATTTGGGTTAGCACATTCATTTTCACTCTTTCTTATTGCTAATAGATTGTTGTCTTCTCATTTAGGGTGGCCCAGGTGAGAAAGGAGAGCAGGGACCCTCTGGTGCTCCTGGTTTCCAGGTCAGTGTCACGTCATGCCTGCTGAAACTTTACTAAAAGTGCTCTATGAAGTTAAATCTAAGAAGTGTTTCTCAACCTTTTTTGTCTTATGTACACCCATAATCTGTAGGGATCGAGTACCCTCTATTTACACTAAAACATGTTCCTTTCAACTTATATTATTTTATTTTTTTATTATACTGGGTATCATTAAGCATTATCATAAATATTATTAAAGGGGTTGTTATTAATATTGTTAATATTGTTATTACAGTGAATTACGTTTAAACTAAAAACAATCAATACAGTGGGCGAGAAGCTTAGCTTGTAGCTTGAGCTTATTTGTTTTGGCAGTTCTCAGCCAGGTGTAAGAAATGCAGACAAAAGCAAAAGCGAAAAGCAAAAGGTTTCCATGTACCTCCTGGGTGTACCCATGGTTGGGAATCACTGTCATAGACAAACCATAAGATAAAGTTGTAATAGTCTTGTATGCATTCTACCCATTCATCTAGTGACTGAATCTTCTCAACAACTTATGTCGCTCATTCAACTTTAACAGGGTCTTCCTGGCCCCGCTGGACCCGTTGGTGAGGCTGGCAAGCCCGGAGATAGAGTAAGTTCTTGTCACAATGAACATCTTGCATTAAATTTACAATGCACATTCTGCAGTGCATACAGAAAATAAATATATATTACTTAATAACACTGAATATAACACTGAGTCAATTCTTACTTTAGAGCATGTATTTCCTGTACTTTATTGACGAATGAGAATTTATTGTTTTCAAGGCTTACCTTACCAGTGCGGCTTATGTAGTTTTTGGTTCACTTGCATAATATTGGATGCACAATGTCATGCAAATCATTTACAAATATCTCTCAACAGGGTATCCCTGGAGATCAAGGTGTATCAGGACCTGCTGGCGTGAAGGTGACCTACCTATCTCTGATTTCTTGTTCTGTGTTTATTTTCACATTCTGGAGAATAAATGACTGTTCTTTCTCCCTTTTATCACGGTTTAGGGAGAGCGTGGTAACCCTGGACCCGCTGGTGCTTCTGGTGCTCAGGGACCCATTGGTGCTCGTGGCCCTGCTGGTACTCCTGGCCCTGATGGAAACAAAGTAGGTATATGTGTCACCAAACACCATCCAGACAGATCATTTTTATGAGTATAACTGACAAAATATGTATTCTTCAGGGAGAGCCTGGTGCAGCTGGAGCTGCTGGTGGCCCTGGACACCAGGGAGCTGCTGGCATGCCTGGTGAGCGTGGTGCCGCTGGCACACCTGGACCTAAGGGAGAGAAGGTATGAGTTGGAGCAATGCTCATGTTCGCCATAATGATGAAACAGCTTTGGAGAAAATGTTGATGTACTTATATAGCATTCCATAGTGGATATATTGCCAAACCTGTCTGACTCCTAGCTGGCTGAAAATATTTATCTGATTCATAGGGTGAGGCTGGATACAGAGGACTTGAGGGCAATGCTGGAAGAGATGGTGCCCGTGTATGTATACCATGTACCTAGATCTCATTTTATACGTAATTTTAAAAAAAATCACATAGATTTTGATTTTATGGTATTTTTCTTTCATTCACAGGGTGCTCCTGGACCCAGTGGACCCCCTGGACCCGCCGGTGCTAATGGTGACAAGGTAAAGAGCATTCTCTCAGCTGTTATGTTTGATCAAAGCAGAGAATTGTTGCTATCTCCGTAAATCATTGAAATTGAAGATTTACATCAGTCCAAAGAGATTTCCCCACCCTCCCACTCCCTATTTCTAATGGATCTTGCGTGATGTATTGCACATCATAACCATAATATGTCAAAAGCGACAGCATCAAAATGTATATATTTAATGGCATGCCACTAACAGAACGTTAAAAATGATCTCCTTGATCCACTGCTTGAAGAAGAAACCACTGCTGGCAACTGTCACAATATGGCCAGATAATGGCCATTACCTAAATCATAAATCACTGCTGCCCTCTGCCGGAAAATTCAAACAATATTCCGTGATTCAAATACACTGGAGTTAGGTTATTTACCAATGGTGATCTACAGTGTATGATTCAATTTCTTACTATATAATAAACAGTAATCAAACATTGTTTGAAAATCATTGATTTTTACTCCTCACTATGAAACAGTCTGTTTTTAGATGACATTTGTTCATATTTGCTCGGCATTATTAACGTGTTGAAGGACTATCACCAATTTAGAACAAATGGCTTTCGGCATGAATGCAGCTGAACTGTTCTGAGGGATCACCAAAATAATTTACAAGTACAACCTTGAGACTTGGGACAGTCGAAAAGAAAGTCATAACCTACAAATAATTGATTTAAAAGACTGGCAAAAGTATAAAAAGTAGTTTTAAAGATAATTTTGATCAAACTTACCTCTGTGTTCTCTTCCAGGGTGAGACTGGCTCCTTCGGTCCTCCTGGACCTGCTGGTGCTCGTGGTGCTCCTGTAAGTATTATGATCATTTCTTTATCACACATTGATACCATGATCCTTTCTATCATACAAATTGTCCAATGTTGAGGAAACTGACTAGAAAAATAAACAACTGAGCATAAGCTATAATTCACTTCAGAATCAAGCATTCATGCTCAAGTGTTGCCCTGTCTTTTAGGGAGAGCGTGGTGAGTCTGGCCCTGCTGGACCTGCCGGTTTTGCTGGACCCCCTGTAAGTCCACATGAATTCTGCTGAAGTCTGCTACTAAAGAATGCTTCTTAGTGATTCATACATTAAATTTTAGACATCCAACTCAGCTGTTTTATAAACTCTGAACAGACATGCACTGAAAAATGACATGGACACAATAATTCTTGTAGGGTGCTGACGGCCAGACTGGACAAAGAGGCGAGAAAGGACCTGCTGGTGTAAAGGGTGACACTGGACCCCCTGGCCCTGCTGGTCCTGCTGGCAACACTGGACCCCTCGTAAGTTTGAGACTACATTTAATTTGGCACATTTACTGGCAAAAAATGTGCCTAACTGACACTTTACTTCTTGGGTATATTTGTAAAAATCTGAGCAAGTGTAATAGTATTTATAAATTCACTTTATGTCTCGGTCAAAGATGTCTAAACACATTTATGTACCTCTTTTATGATTTTGGACTTGTTCTAAATGTCTTGTGCATCTTTAGGGTCCTTCTGGACCTGCTGGCCCACCTGGTGCCCGTGGTGACAGTGGTCCCCCTGTAAGTATGCTTTAATGGATTATTTTATGGTATTATCAGGAGGTTTTTTTGTTTTGTTGTGTGAATGTTACTACATGTGACCCATGAATATCTGGCTCTATCCTAGGGTCTGACTGGCTTCCCTGGTGCTGCTGGCAGAGTTGGACCTCCTGGTCCTGCTGTGAGTTATATCAGATAACTATAAATGAACTTGTTCAGACCTAATACTTCAGACCTTCTGCTTGCCTCATTTCAGGATATAATGCCATCTTCATGGTCTCACATGAAATCTGGTTTTCTTCCCAACCATTAGGGTATTGTTGGAGCTGCTGGACCCACTGGTGCTTCTGGAAAGGATGGCCCACGTGGTGCTCGTGGTGATGTTGGCCCTGCTGGTCCCCCAGGAGAGAATGGAATGATTGGACCCCCTGGTCTGGCTGGCGAGAAGGGATCACCTGGAGAGGCTGGCGTACCTGTAAGTACTAGTTGAACTAGCCAGACCGTGTTAATTGCAAAGTATTACCAAGTATATATTATGTCTCATTATAAACTTGTTCTGTTTAAAAATAGGGAGCACCTGGATCTGCTGGGCCTCAGGGTCAGCTGGGAAGTGCAGGATTTAATGGTCTTCCTGGCTCCAGAGGTGACCGTGGTCTTCCTGGTGGCCCCGGTCCTGTTGTAAGTGCACTGACCAACCTCCTTATTGTGTCCGAACTGGTCAAAATTAACTTGTTACAGGGTAAATAAATATTGATGATTTTTTTGTGTACTTTAGGGTGAACCTGGTAGAGTTGGCCCATCTGGTGCCCCTGGCCCCCGTGGCCCCTCTGGCAACATTGGCATGCCCGGTATGACTGGTCCTCAGGGTGAGGCTGGACGTGAGGCAAGTAACAGTTTAACTTAGACTTTCCTTAAGACACACAATTTGCAGGGTCATACAATATTTACATATGCATCTGTGTTGTTTTTTAGGGAAGCCCTGGTAATGATGGACCTCCTGGCCGTCCTGGTGTTGCTGGCCTTAAGGTATACAGCTAATTTATTCATATTGGTCCATCACTAGCTTATCCTAAGACTGTAGTCTTGTAAGAACAGATTGTGTTATTGTATATATAACAAAATTTAACTGAACTGGACTATTTCAACTGCCAGGGTGATCGTGGTGAGCCTGGTTCTGCTGGAACCTCTGGACCTGCCGGCGCTCCTGGACCCAATGGACCATCAGGCGCTGTTGGCAGAGCCGGAAACCGCGGTGAATCTGTATGTGTCACTGAACATAACCACAGCATTTACTGAATTATAAACAAATAAACTAAACAATCTCTCATTTACACACCCTTCAGGGACCTTCTGGTGCTTCTGGCCCTGCTGGAGCTGCTGGAGCAAGAGGTGCACCTGTAAGTGTGTCAGACAGCAGGACACGGTAAATAGCTTCTATAAAAGTTTCTTCCTTTCAATTACTTCATGTCTCTCTTTCTTTAACAGGGCCCTTCTGGACCTCGTGGTGAGAAGGGTGTTGCTGGAGACAAAGGAGATAGGGGCATGAAGGGACTTCGTGGACATCCTGGTCTGCAGGGAATGCCCGGACCCAATGTAAGTGATACAACTTTGCTGATAAACGTCTGTTAGAACAGTTTGTTTAGCTCTCATACAGATTATTAAACAGTCGTGGACGAAGTACAAATCAAGCACTTGAGTAAAAGTACAGATTACCTATTCAGTTATTACTCCAGTAAAAGTACTCATTTTCAGTTTTACTTGAGTAAAAGTGCAAAAGTACTTGATTTTTAATGTACTCATTATTTAAAAGTACTGATCAATGAACCAATTATTTATTTTAGCCAGTACTAGACAAACTAGTCAGTGTTCAGCACAAATAAGAAAGATTAGTGTAAACATTTAATATGTATTGCAAATAAGCAAACTATCACACTATCAAAACAAACTTTAATATACTAAAATATCACTTTAAAAAAGCTTGCCCTTTTACAACAGATTTAGTTCACAAGTAACTGACAGTCATGACCTATATATGATTTCATTGACAATAATACTAAAATTCATTAGTTTCATGCCATCAGTTGCATGCACATTTAAGCTCTGACAATATCCCTGTTCTTGGCTCATTTTGACCAGATCATTGAATCAGTGATTTGATGACTCAACAACAGATGCAATTGGATCAGTCCAAATTGTCAGTGTTATTTGTGAACCAATTCAGCAGGTTCACTGGAAAGAATCAATTCGTTCACGAATTGGACATTGCTCTTGCATCTCAAAAGGAATGCCGATATCTTCAGTTCAAAATAAAGAAGAACGATATGTTTTATGAAATGTAGTGGAGTAAAAAGGACAATATTATGTTTTGGAATGTAGTGAAGTAAAATTTTCCCAAAATAAAAAGTTGAAAAAATGTACTTAAAAACAGTAATGCAGTAGAAATTCTTTTTTTTTTTGTCCACCACTGTTATTAAATGATTGAGCATAAAAGACTCCACAACAAGAACAAATGTAACTGTCTTACAGGGTCCTTCTGGTGACAGTGGCCCTGCTGGTATTGCTGGTCCTTCTGGTCCAAGAGTAAGTAACTTTCTCATTCTCCAGACTTAGGATTTTGTCATGATATTGAGGAAATGTGCATAATGGTTGTCTGCAATTTGTCTTCAGGGTCCAGCTGGTCCTAATGGTCCCCCTGGTAAGGACGGCTCAAATGGCATGCCTGGTGCTATTGGACCCCCTGGACACCGTGGTCCTTCTGGACATGTTGGACCTGCTGTAAGTAAATATGCATTTGAGTATTTCTTCTACGCAGATATTTTTTTATTTTATGTTTCCAGAGACAATTAATTGTTAATAGTAAGACAACTTAAGAAAATAAATGCATATAATACATATAATATAGAAAATACTATACCTTACCTTGAGATTGAATGTAGAGAAAAACACAATGTTGTGTTTGACCGTAGGGTCCTCCTGGAACTCCTGGTCTTCCCGGACCCCCTGGTCCAGCTGGTGGTGGATATGACACATCTGGAGGCTATGATGAGTACAGAGCTGACCAGGGCTCTCTCAGGGCCAAGGATTATGAGGTGGATGCCACCATCAAGTCCTTGAACACTCAGATTGACAATCTGCTTTCCCCTGAGGGCTCAAAGAAGAACCCTGCTCGTACTTGCCGTGACATCAGGCTGAGCCACCCAGAATGGAGCAGCGGTAAGTGACCAAAGCTGTTTGAAGTGCTCCTTTTTCCAGTAGCTCTAACTCTTACTTCTTCTAATTTCCCCTAATTATCTATGTTGCTTTCTTCCCCTGTAGGTTTCTACTGGATCGACCCCAACCAGGGCTGCACCATGGATGCCATCAAGGCCTACTGCGACTTTTCTACTGGCCAAACCTGCATCCACCCCCACCCCGAGAGCATCCCACAAAAGAACTGGTACAGAAGCTCCCAGGAGAAGAAACACATTTGGTTTGGCGAGACCATCAATGGTGGTACTGAGGTAAGTCACAGTATTGAAACAGGACAAAATGAATGACTGTTCAATATATATAAAGAGAAAGTAGTCTGAAGGTTGCATTCTTCTATTCTCTTTTCAGTTTGCTTACAATGATGAGACCCTGAGCCCACAGTCCATGGCTACTCAACTGGCCTTCATGCGTCTGCTGGCCAACCAGGCAGTCCAGAACATCACCTACCACTGCAAGAACAGCATCGCCTACATGGATGCTGAGAATGGAAACCTGAAGAAGGCTGTGTTGCTGCAGGGCTCCAACGATGTTGAGCTCAGGGCAGAGGGCAACAGCCGCTTCACTTTCAGCGTCCTAGAGGATGGCTGCAGTGTAAGTTCTCTTTTTGCACATTGATTAAACTGACAAAATCTTGATTCAGTTAGCACGAAATGTACAAAATAAGAGGTTAAAGGGATAGTTCACACAAAAAATGAAAATTCTGTCCTTAATTACTCACCCTTATGTCGTTCCAAACCCCGAAGACTTTCATTTAGAAAAGTCTTCGGAATACAAATGAAAATCTTTTTGATGAAATCTGAGAGTTTTCTGTCTCTCCATTGACAGCTACTCAACTACCACTTTGACACGTCATTAAGTTCATATAGAGATCGTAAAACTAATCCAAATGAATTGGACAGTTTAGTCCAAATTTTCTGAGGAGACTCGATCGCTTTATATGATGAACAGATTTAATTTAGGCTTTTATTCAACTATTTATATCAACTCACACATCACATCAGTTGTGGTAAACGGAAGCTCAAGCATGTTCACTTGACGTGTGAGAACAAATGAGGTTCATCGTGTTATAATTGTCATTTTTGGGTGAACTAACCCTTTAAGAGGTTAATATTATACAGTCACAGTGGATAGTCTATGCTCAGCATGCATGTGAGATGGTCCATACATTTTTACATCACAGCATGTTTATGACAGTTTGATGTTTGTCAAAATAAAAACCCAAAAAACGTCACTTAATATGTTTTGTCTTTTTGTTGTGTCCCTGCAGAGACACACTGGCCAGTGGAGCAAGACAGTCATTGAATACAGAACAAATAAACCATCTCGCCTTCCAATCCTCGACGTTGCACCTTTGGACATTGGTGGCGCAGATCAAGAGTTTGGTTTGGACATTGGCCCAGTCTGTTTCAAATAAATAGACTCATGATAAATTAAACGAGAGAAAGAAAGAAAAAAGAAAAATCTCTGCCCTTCTTTCTGTGTTTTTTTTATACTGAATGCTGATTTTTTTTCCGCAAATCCACTTGCTTAAGCTGGGCTCTATCGGAGAGGACCAATGGACTGAACGGAGCATTGCGCAATGCAAATTAATACAGCAGCCCAAAGAGACACGGGATAACACCATGTTATGGGACATGTCATCATTTTGTAAAATAAAGGAAGTGTAATAAAAACAATGAAAGTATACATCACTTTGTGGTCTTTGTATATCTTCCAGAGAGGAAGTTTAAAACCACATTTTTCCGTAAGGTTTAAACTACCTCATGTGTAAAGGAAAATAATAATCAACATCCTAGTTGTCACTAGTTGGTACTAAGACTTCAAGTTCTGTCCTGTTTCAAAGGTGCTCCAATACTTGAAGCAGTGATATTATATGGTGCTAAACATGCAGCTGTGGAAAAAAAACCACTGTTACTGTATTACTTTGTATTGTCTCTGAGGAATATTGCACAGGTCCCCCTGATAACCCCATTTTTAAGCAGGTGGAATATTCCTAAACCTGATGTTTTGTCTGGTTTTTACTTTTTGTTTCATTTGTTTTTGTTTTCTCAGAGTTTTGTTCGGACTTTTTTTTTTTTTTTTTTTTACACTTTTGTTCAGGCATTACATTCTTTTACGCCCCCAGTGTTAATACTGACAGCACAGTTCGTCCATTTTAAAGGGTTGCAGAGGCCACTCTCTCAAAACAAACCACAAAGTTTATTGTACCTATTTTGTATATGTGAGATGTTTAAATAAATTGTGAAAAGTTCTGAAAATAAAGCATGTCCAATGTTCCGAAACACATTATTCCATGAGTTAATTGCTTTAATGTTGAAAAAGATGTCTGACTAAATTGGACATTTTGGATGTCTGCCTGATTTCTAATTCTTTCATTGACAAATGATTTTAATGTGTTTATTTTCAAAACGTGAAATTGGTTTTCTATTTTATTCAAAAAGTATGGGTGTTTGTCTTAGCAACCATTACTTTGAGTCTATTGCCATAAGGAGCTTATCTTCCTCTGTTTTCACATATGGCATGCTTTTTAGATGGCAAAATCTTTCTCACTTTTGAATCAAATAAAAAGGCAGTCACTGCAACTTGGCATGTTTGTATTTATAGAGAATCCAAACATGTAGATTTGTACATAGAAAAGATAGCATTGAATGCCACACTTTGTTTGTGCACCAAATAGCATTCTTGCCAATCCCTGACAGAACAGGTTTCTTTTAGATGTTTAGTCAAGGGTTATCCGATCACAATCTTTTCATATAATGTTTTTCCCTTTTTGTCTCCCTCTAAATATAGCTTTTGATCTGACAGGTTTTGACAAAACAGGACAAAACAGGTTTTGTCTGTTCAATATCTTGATCAAATCTGTTGAGGTTCAAGAGGGCAAACGTTCAGTTGTAGCTACTGTACAGTTTTTTGAAAGCACTAACTTTTGACCCAGAAATGAGTTCTGTGCCAGCCAATCCCAGACTTCCCATTTAAAGAAAAGTGTTGTGTCCAAAATCGCTGTTTATACCCTTATGCAGTGCACAATTGGAGGGGACAGCCATTTGTAGTGGTGTCCAAAAACATAGTGGACATTATCGAGTGACAGGAAGTGCGAAAGACTTGTCTCAGGTCTAACTCACACTAAATTCACATCATCTGTTATGCTGCTTTGGAGCAGTATTTGAGGCTAAGAGTATCTATCCCATCCTTCATCATGTTCAGGAACTCACATGCTCAGATGTCCAGGAAAACAGTCCATGTCAACTATATTACATAGGCCCAGTTTCACAGACAGGGCTTAAACTAAGCCAAAATTAGGGCATATAAACGTGCCTTATAATATAAACAAACATTACTGGTATGCATCTTGAGACAAAACAACAGCACTGACATATTTTAAGATATGTGGTGCAAGTTGCTTTCAGTTAAAACAGCTCAAACATGCATTCTAGTCTGGGAATATCTTAAGCCTTGTCTGTGATACTGGAGGATAGGGTGAATTCATGTTGATTTGGGACACTTTTTGCCATTACAATGACTGGGAAAAGGTGTAACAATCAACTTGAATTCACCATAACTTTTGAAGTAAAATGCAGTGTTGCATATTGTATTGGTGCAGAGATGAGTATGTGTATTTTGTAAAACAACTGTTTTTATCATTCCTGTTACAGTAGGCTACAAAGGAAAAATAATTTTTAATTCTAAGTAAATAAAGCTCTGTAAAACATTTACTTGCATTTTTACACTATAGTAGCCTACTATAAGAGTGTCCCATCGAGTAATCAAAAGTTCTACACTTGCGGTCGTCACACCCACTTGAATATTTGGAGAAAACAAAAGGAAATACGTCATGCAGATAGAGAAGAGAGGCTTGTTCGACTTGAACCGGCGCTGCACAGACCGATCGGTTTATGACATCAAAGTACCGCGAGAGCAATTCAAAAGCATAAGGAGCCGTCTACTTTCTATTCGCTCTCGCGGTACTTTGATGTCATTCACCGATCGGTCTGTGCAGCGCCGGTTCAAGTCGAACAAGCCTGAGGTCAAGTGCAAAGACCGCAAGTGTGCGACACGCCCGATGTATGAATACCCACATCTCGCCAGAAGATGGCCTCCACAACACTTCTGAGGCTCACTGGTTTTTCCAAGTGGTGCTCGCTGCAGAGCCAAATGATTAGGATGTGTCTTGACTTCAAAGCTCCACCCCTAACATCAAGAGAGGGGGAGCTGGACATCAAGCTCCACCCATTGGCTCTGGGAGGTATGAGAGCAATTTTGCAATGGGCGAGGCCAGAGGCTAAGAGTTGTACTGAATACAGCTAAAATCTGATCGGCTTCTTCAGTGCCTGTGTCTGTACTGGACAATTATTGGTTTTGGTAACTTGGTGGGCGGCTGAGCCACATCATTTATATAACTTAATTAATAATTCATGGAGGTTTATTTTGCTCTTGTCTTTAAGAAACTACGGTTCTAACCGTTTTGACTATTCAGTATGAATGTTATTAAATAGTAAGTTAATGGAATCATAACATAGAAGTGATCAGCTAGTATCATATATGAAAAAACAACAACAACAAAAAACAATGCGAGTTAGAATGGCCGTTGTTTTTTTTTATAGTAGAGCGACAGGACATTGGTGAGCTATTAGGTCATCTTGAAATGTCTTTTCGACCATTTTATAATTGCCGAGTGATTTATTACACCCATAGAAACTACTTTGGAACTGCCCTTGTCTTACACAACACAATACTTCGTTCCAACCAGAACAACATGATATGCAACATTCCAAGCGAGCAAATAAATATCAATGTTCTTCGCCCTGCAGATGAGGAAAGAAGAGGATGGTTCAACATATTATTTGCAAAGCTGTTTGTCTTGAACAAACAATTTATCTTTGATGTCAATCGCCTATTTAGCGGTTCAGGACATAGGGAGAAAGGTTCAAAGACTAACTTTGCTTTAGGCTACTTCAGCTTAACAAGTGCAGCAGGGCAGTTAAAAGTAATAAAGAAACTAAAGGAGTAGTTTGGGAAATCCAGTGATAGTCGGAAGGCAAAAGAAAGTAAGCAGAAGAAAGTAAAACCTGAGAGGTGGATATGAAAGTTCCTGCAACTGCAGCATCGGACTCCAGTCAACCGTCTCTGCTCGCGACAGCAGAAACCGAGGAAGAGGCGCACGCGCCGCTCAGCTCTTCCTCCGTCAGCTTCGCTGCAGCTCGTCTGTCTGCCTGTTGTCATGGAGGAGCCAAGATGGCGGTCCTGGCCTATAGCCTAGGCAAACGGGAAATAAATCAGTATTTCAGCATAAAAAATGCAAAATTGCTGTCTGTCGCCGCCGTCGTCCTTCTCACTGTGTTTCACTCGGCTTCACGACATTATGGAGGTACGTGTTTGTTTTACGGTGTGCGAGAAAGAGATGCGTGTTTGTGTTAGCATCAATGCTAAAGCTGTCACTCAATGTTTTCAGTCAGCGTGTGCGCGTGTCTGTCACTGCTAGATAGCAGCTGCAGCTTTGCTCTTGCAAACTCAATTAAATTGTGGTTGCTTTGTTAAATCGGGCGTCTATTGGGTGCACTTTTATTGCGAAGCACAACATTTCATCTGTCAAAGACTTTAGCTAATCAATACCAGAACTACGATCGACTCAGTGCTATCGCCCAGCTGGCAATAGCGTCTGTCATTACAGTTACATTTACAGTTAGACTTGATGTTTTGACGCATAGCGCCAAATAAGCTAAATCTCATAATTAACTGCCTAGGTAGTATTCTGGGGGCATTATAGGCGTGTCTAATGCCCCAAAATTGTAGTTAACTAGATTTTGAAATCCAGTCAAATGCTTGTAGTATCTCTATTCTCAAGTCTACTTCAGGTACCTTCAGTAAAGCTTATAGGTGGAGGCACACCGTAATCCATGGTTAATCATTAATCTAGTCCTGACATGTGTTGCCTTATATTAAAGCATAGTTATTGGTTTCATCTTAATATTTAGGCATGTTCAGTTGATAATATTGTGATCTCTCAGGATTGTGCAGTGCATATTTGTTTTAACATGCATGAAAGATCTTATCTCATCAGATGAGCTCATCTAAAAATGAGAATTTCATCATTGTTCAATCATTGTTTACATTGTAAAGAATGATTGAACAATGATGAAATTTTACATCTTTTATGTACTTTGTTTAAAATGAATTGAAATGCTAGTTAAATGCAGTTTTACATCTGTAATACAGGAATGAAAGAAACAAGTTTCCACAGTTGGTCTGGTTTGACCAGTTGTTCAAAGTCTTTATTGCCTCGAGATTTTTCAACAGCCCTGGGGTAATTTTAAAAAATAAAAATGTGATTTCTATCTTTACCATGCTGGCATAGAAGCTGAAGGAAAGGCACATGGAGAAATGAAACATTGAAAGTTAAAACACCTTTCATTTTAAAATGTAATTTATTCCCGTGATGCAAAGCAGAATTCTGTCTTCAGTGTCAGATTATCCTTCAGAAATCATTCTAATATGCATATTTGCTGCTCAAGAAACATTTATTATTATCAATGTTGAAAACAGTTGTGCTGTTCAATATTTTTGTAGAAACTGTGATACATTTTTTATGATTCTTTGTTGAATAAAACGTTCAAAAGAAAAACATTTATTTGAAATATATAAAAAATATTTGTAACTGTATAAAAGTATTTACTGTCACCTTTGATCAATTGAAGACATTCTTGCTGAGTAACAATTAATCTGTCATGACAACTCTTAAAGGGGTGGTTGATTATGATTTCACTTTTTTAACTTTAGTTAGTGTGTAATGTTGCTGTTTGAGCATAAACAACATCTGCAAAGTTACAGTGCTCAAAGTTCAAAGCAAAGGGAGATATTTGCTTTTAAAGAAATTGCTTTTTAAGGACTACAACAAACGGCTGGTAGAGACTACAGGAGCTTCCTCCCGGGTTTGTGACATCACCAACCCTAGAATTTACATAATCCCCGCCCCTGAGCACGATTTATAGATTATCAAGACAGAATATGCTAATCAATGACTAGAAGATAACTACACATAAGCTACATAAATTCATCAACTAACCATTAAGAAATGTCCTGTTGCATTCTGCATGTTTTCACTTGAGTCTCTCCATCATTGTCTGAGTCTGGTTTGAACATAAAAGGCTAAAAGTTTTTGAAATGTTCAGTGCATGTCTGTGTGAGTGCAGGCTCTTGAAGCTCCGCCCCCTGTGCCGGGAGCAGCAGCTCATTTGCATTTAAAGGAACAGACACAAAACAGTGCGTTTTTGCTCACCCTCAAAAAGTGACAATTTTAACATGCTATATAAAAATATCTGTGGGGTATTTTGAACTAAAACTTCACATACACACAAAGACTTATATTACATCTTGTGAAAAGGTGACACCCCTTTAAGAGAGATTGGCATGGTAATGTTAATGTAGCTATTTGGTCTTGGCAGAATAGATCTGCTGCAGAGCTAGTAAAGAAACTTGCTACTGCCAATACATTCACAGACTGCTGTGATTATGTAAAACATGCTGCTGCATATAACATACATGAAATAACCCCCGTAGTAGATCTATACAGTCAGGTGGAGCTGGGGAAGCTGGAGGGTTTCTGAAAGCGCGCTGCAGACTGCTAACAGCAAACAATGCCAAGTATTTTAATGTTGAGCTACAGCAACCAATAAGCTGCGCTATGAAGACAACGATGTGATCACTAACAAATATATTTAAGGACCTAGGCTATCAGCCTGCGCCATTTAGAGTTTCATGACAGAACTTACTGACCCTTTCCTAAATTTGGTTTATTCACTTTCAGGCAGTGACACGTGCGACTGGCTTTTATCCAGTGGACGTTTTTTAGGGGACAATGTATGGCAGCCCTACGGTTGCATGCTACACAAGTACAAAAGCACGTAAGTCATGTTGTCATTGTTAATGTACGTCAATGATGTATGTGGGGTAGAAATGTGGGCTGCAATTTACAGTCCTTTTTGTTGTCTTTCAGTGAAGCAAACCTTTGCCTCAGAGAGAAGAGAATAGCTTTTGTAGGTGACTCTAGAATACGTCAGCTCTTCTATTCTTTCATCAAAATGATGAACCCTGAAGTGAAAGAATTTGGAAACAAGGTTTGTTGTTGCTATTCATTTCAGTATGCCTTCTTTTGGTTAACTGGTATAATGTATTCCAAATCAGAGTGAAAATGTACTTCAAAGTGGTGTTTTGTTGGATGCCCCTCAAGCAATTGTGAGTTTAATACTTGCACCAGTCAAAGGCTATATTTAAATTAAAAAGGAAAGGGTGTAATTGTTCCTGTTAACCACAACATTTCCTCTGGTATTTCAAAATATGCCTCAGACCAAAGCAGTTGTTTATAGACATTAACCTGCATGCAATACTTTTTGTTTTTGTATAGAAGACTCTTTCTACTTTTGTAAGATGTGATTAATTTATTATAAGTGAAAGTCTATGACAAAGGGGTTGCTGATTAATCTCAACATGTCGGCCCAAACTCGATGCATGATAAAATACATTTTGTAGTCTTGATTTGACATGATTTAAAATCACCATGGAATCAAAATGAACAATTCTTATTTTTTTATGGAATGTTCCAGTGTTTATGAACGATTGATCTGTGCCCAATAATCTTTATTAAAAAGAAATTGTATAAAAATATAATTTGTAATTCTTTGTAAAAAAACAAAAAAACAAAAAAAACACATATATATATATATATATATATATATATATATATATATATATAAAATTGTTTTTCAAAATTAACAAGTATAGTGCATTTTATAAAGATATACTACATTTAATGCTAATCCTTTATTATTACAAATATACAGTAGATGCAATGACAGTAATAAATATGTTATTATTATGAGTAAAAAATATATATTTTCCTGTTTCTATCAATTGTTTCCCCAGCATGAAAACATCCCCTTTGTAGATGGTGATTCCACTGTGGTAAGTATTTTTTAATGAATTGTGTCCAGTGCAGCAGAAAGTTTTATTTTATTTGAGACTTGATCCATCACGGTTATTGGTTATTATATAACAACTCTGTTCCATATGTTCACCTTTTAGGACTTCCTGTGGTATGCAGAAGTTAATAATTCCTTGAAGGAGCAGTTAATGTTATGGACAGAGGTAAAGACGATTAACTTGTACTGGATACAAATTAGGCGGGTTATTAAATCACAAGCTTAAGAATCTTGTCTCATCTCTCGATAATTATAGGGATCTGCTTCCAAACCACATGTCATCATCATTGGTGCTGCTACGGTGAGTTCCTGTTTGCAGTCATGATGGCCTTCAGGTGCTATTGTTGAAAATCATTCTACTGACTGATGTTTGTGGTTTTCAACAGTGGTCCATTAAGTTGCACAACGGCAAGAGTGAGGCACTCTTTCAGTACAAAGCAAACCTCTCAGCTATATCAGACACACTGGAAAAACTAGCCGAGCACAGTGAAGTCTATTGGGTTCTGCAAGGTGAGTTTTGATGTTCAGATGCACTGGAACCCTTCATGTTCCTGTCTTATGTTTACATTCTGCCTGTTTATTTAGATCCTGTTTATGAGGATGTGCTAAGTGACAGCCGAAAGATGATCACAAACGAGCAGATAAATCTGTACAACGAGGCGGCGGTTAGTACTCTAAATACCAGCAAAAAGAAGGTCAAGTTCTTAGAGGCTTCTCGGCAAGCTGCTATGGAGACCATTTCCCAGTCGGTGGATGGCCTGCACCTTCCTGAGAGCACAAGAGATGTTGTAAGTCTACATTTGAGCTTTAGGGCATTTTCAGACTTGTAGACTTTTGCTTTGTTCCAAAACAGGGATTAAAATTCTTACATGTAACATTTGTAAATGGCTCAAAATTTGTTAGTCCCCCTGTAGTCAATAATTGTATCCTTTAAAACTCATCTTTGATCACCAAAATTATTATTATTATTATTATTATTATTTTTTTTCTGTGAAAAAAATTCTTCATGCCTTAAAATAGCTTGATTGTAACTCTACACCCTTGCGTCGTTTAGTATTCGCGGATACGTGAAAATAAATTCCACGAGCTCAGAATACCTTATCCACTCGGTCAACTTTACTGTAGTAAATGCTGCACAATGGCAAGTGGAAATACTGGTTAAATTCTGCCATATACTGTATGTTTGAACCAGAAACTGATTCGGAAGAAGAAGTGGAAAAGCGAATTATATAGGGTCGTCTACAAGTCGATCTTATCAGAATGTTAATGCATTTTATTTAGCACTCTATACAACGTCGGACACATAACGGTAATTGATATTATTAGTTTTTTGCTTGACAACTTTATCAAACCGCTAATAATGTGTTACTAATGTTACTAGTGTTAATATAACATATATATGTTGACATATAAACAACATTAAAAACCTGATTTTAAAAGCCACGTGTGAGTAAACTGTCCTCTCATTGGTCAGAGCACACCTGCATCTGGCTTTCTTTGTAGCTGTCGTTATATTACTTTATCATTTAGAGCATGAATCAAGGCTTCGTCAGGACAACATTCTTACCTATTTCGAAGAAGAGCAGCATTTTTAGATTAAAAGGCGCACTTCTCTTTAGAGGTTAACTCAAAATTCATTTTGAGAGGCATTAGCAGAACAAACACTACTGCTTTTCACACAACGTACGTAATTACTAATCATCATACATTGTGATACAGCCTGGTTCATTGTTCTGTTGGGTTGGATTGCTTTCTCACCACAAGCGAACCAATCCAGTGTTCATTTGTTTTTAAGCTGGCTGAGACCACCTTGTTCAGAGCAGGCGATCTCGGACCGTTCTTTTTGTGTGGATCCGAGCAAAATTACCATGTGTGAAAACGCCCTTGGTTTTGACAATTACGCCGGTTTCACACTGCACGCATTAGCAGAGCGTAAGCAGCGCAGGAGCAGTGCATATGGTGAGCAGGAGCAGGACACGAGCGTTTTGCTTTCACACTAGCAGCGTTTGTCACGCGCGGTGTATAGACAGAGTAGGCTACTCTATAATCAGGGTAAGTTGGCATTGCTTTATTTCGTTTTCAAATACATTTAAGAGAAAAGACTTGTCAAGAAGCTTATTTTATTAATCATTTCATTTATATAACTTTTGGTTCGTCTTTGTTTTTATTGTTCGGGCAACAAGTTTGTTTTTGGACATTTGTTTTCTTTTTAAATTGATGTTGGTCATTTGATTGACTGTTTAAAACACAATATATCATCAATGCGCTTTTTGGGTAAAACTGCGGTGTATTTTGGCCATGATCAATGCATATCACTTTAATTCAGCGTAAGCGGCGCAGCAAAAAATAGACCAGGCGCTGAAACGATCGCGGCACTGCTGCTCCTGCTCTGCTCCTGCTACACGCTGCCGCGCCGCCTCTGCGTGCGGTGTGAATGCACTCATTGAATAACATGGACGCCGAAAAAAATACGCGCTGCTCACGCGCCGCTGACGCTTGCGGTGTGAAACCGGCGTTAGTTGTTCCATTTAATTATTTTTAACAAATAGGAATTATTTACCCTCTTTTCAGGGTGCCATGGTTCTGATGAACTCCATGTGCAACAAGATCCTGAAGCCCATCGACGGCTCTTGCTGTCAGAGCACTCCTCCACTAAGCGTCCTTCAGAAGCTAGCTGCTGGTCTCTTCCTGGTGTCCATCATCTGCTTCCTCCTACTGGGCTATAGTAGACATCATAAGAGCAGGCCCATTCCTGATGTGGAGAGCGGAGAAGAGAAGAAACCCCCTGTTGTCGTGGGTCAACTCAACCCAAAGGGACCTTTACTGGCCATCTGCAAAATGAGCCTTATCATGGTGTACTTCTACATGTGTGACAGGGCAGACATCTTTATGAAGGAACAGAAATTCTACACACATTCTACCTTTTTCATCCCTCTTATTTACATCTTCGTTCTGGGCATCTTCTACAATGAGAACAGCAAAGAGGTAACACAGACTCTTGGGAAATTGTTGTTTTTCTAGTCCAAAAGCGAATATCAATACTGATTATCATACAATTAAACATTTTCTTTCCAGACAAAACTCCTGAACAGAGAGCAAACAGATGAATGGAAGGGCTGGATGCAGCTGGTTATCCTAATTTATCACATTTCTGGAGCTAGTGCTGTACGTTTAAAAAAAAATTTTTTTAGTTTGGATTACTTGCTTTAGTAGTGACTGCACTCTCAATCTCCTTTTTTTAATCTTTTTGCTTCCTCAGTTCATACCTGTGTACATGCATGTCCGTGTCTTGGTAGCTGCTTATCTCTTCCAAACAGGATATGGACACTTCTCATTCTTCTGGCTAAAGGGAGACTTTGGAATTTACAGAGTGTGTCAGGTAATTGTTGCCCGACTTTGCTGATCTTTTTTGGTCCTCTGTAAAAAAAAAAAATGTTTAAGGCCAAATGTAAACTAGTTTTAGTTCAATTGATTTAGTCTGAAACCATTAGTTTGAGTGGTTTGAAATGGTTTTAGTTGAATAAAGAAATTAATACTTTTATTTCAGCAAGTAGACATTTAAATTGATCAAAAGCACCTGTTTTAACTGTCTAAAATAATTTATACATAATACATAACATTTATAATAATAATGTTTTCTGAGCAACAAATCATCATATCAGAATGATTTATGAAGGATCATGTGACACTCTAGACTGGAGTAATGATGCTGGAAATTCAGCTTTCCATCATAAATTACATTTTAAAATATATTAAAATAGAAAACAATTATTTGAATTTATAATAATGATATTTTACTGTACTTTTTATCAAAGGCAGCCTTGATGAGCATAGGAGACTTATTTCAAAAACATCAAAAAAATCTGACCAACCCCAAACTTTTGAAAAGTTGGGTATATATTAACATACTATTCATTAAAGCTAGATTATAGTTTTGTTGACTTTCTGTTATTGTGCAATGTAGAAAAATGTTTTAAAGTGGATGTGACCAAACTTATTAATCAGTGAAAATGCTAATAGTAATGCATTATTGCACAGTATGATATCCAGTATGCACAGTATGATGATCCAGTGATCTCTGTCTACTCATCGTGCCCAGAGCTAGACTTAAAAAACGACTTTTGCAGGTCCAGTCTACCTCTTCACATCAGATTAGCTGCCTTTATTTCTGCCTTCAAATCTGCTCTAAAGACATATTTATTCTCTTTGGTTTTCAATAATCCTTGATCATAGGCTTGATTTTTTTTGTTTTACTATTGTTGTGTGTTTCTATTGTTTCTATTTCTTAGTTTTATTATTTTCTGTACAGCACTTTGGTCAGCCTTGGTTGTTTTAAACTGTGGTTTATAAATAAAAAATAAATTGTAATATTGTATTGATATAAATAATGAGTCCTTTTTTTTTTGTCTTTTAGGTTCTCTTCAGGCTTAACTTTCTAGTGGTGGTGCTCTGTCTGGTTATGGACAGGCCTTATCAGTTCTATTACTTTGTGCCTCTTGTCACCTTTTGGTTTGCAGTTATTTATGCCACAATGGCATTATGGCCACAGATTCTTCAGAAGCAAGCCAATGGTAAGTCATATTACAATGTTTGCATTTATTCATTTCGTACACTCTAAACAAGCCTAACATCATTTTGATTTTATATATTAAGCCTTGAAATATTGTTTTCTCTTTTTTTTCCCTCAATTACGCACAGGTAGTGCATTTTGGAATCTGGCAGTCTTGTTGAAACTTCTGGGTTTGCTTCTTTTCATCTGCTTCTTTGCGTACTCACAAGTGAGTTTCTCTCTTACAGTAAGACTGTTAGACAGTATTGATATACATTTTTGGTTACACTTTATTTCAATAGTCCACTTTAGACATTCTACCAGCTATAAGTAACTTTGCATTTACATGTCAACCAACTTGCATTAGAGTATTAGTAGACTGTTTGGTTAGGGTTAGGAGAATAAGTTGACGTGCTTGCAAAAGTACTTCTGGTCAGTAGAATGTCTGTTGGGGAGCATCAAAATAAAGTGTTAGCAGATATTAAGCAGACAGTCTCTAATGACTGGTAGTTGACATATACACTCACCTAAATGATTATTAGGAACACCTGTTCAATTTCTCATTAATCCAAACTGAATGTCAGAATGGGAAAGAAAGGTGATTTAAGCAATTTTGCGCGTGGCATGGTTGTTGGTGCCAGACGGGCCGGTCTGAGTATTTCACAATCTGCTCAGTTACTGGGATTTTCACACACAACTATTTCTAGGGTTTACAAAGAATGGTCCTGTGGGTGAAAATGCCTTGTTGATGCTAGAGGTCAGAGGTGAATGGGCCGACTGATTCAAGCTGATAGAAGAGCAACTTTGACTGAAATAACCACTCGTTACAACCGAGGTATGCTGCAAAGCATTTGTGAAGCCACAACACGCACAACCTTGAGGCGGATGGGCTACAACAGCAGAAGACCCCACCGGGTACCACTCATCTCCACTACAAATAGGAAAAAGAGGCTACAATTTGCACGAGCTCACCAAAATTGGACAGTTGAAGACTGGAAAAATGTTGCCTGGTCTGATGAGTCTCGATTTCTGTTGAGACATTCAGATGGTAGAGTCAGAATTTGGCGTAAACAGAATGAGAACATGGATCCATCATGCCTTGTTACCACTGTGCAGGCTGGTGGTGGTGGTGTAATGATGTGGGGGATGTTTTCTTGGCACACTTTAGGCCCCTTAGTGCCAATTGGGCATCGTTTAAATGCCACGGCCTACCTGAGCATTGTTTCTGACCATGTCCATCCCTTTATGACCACCATGTACCCTATGGCTACTTCCAGCAGGATAATGCACCATGTCACAAAGCTCGAATCATTTCAAATTGGTTTCTTGAACATGACAATGAGTTCACTGTACTAAAATGGCCCCCACAGTCACCAGATCTCAACCCAATAGAGCATCTTTGGGTTGTGGTGGAACGGGAGCTTTCTTGCCCTGGATGTGCATCCCACAAATCTCCATCAACTGCAAGATGCTATCCTATCAATATGGGCCAACATTTCTAAAGAATGCTTTCAGCACCTTGTTGAATCAATGCCACGTAGAATTAAGGCAGTTCTGAAGGCAAAAGGGGGTCAAACACAGTATTAGTATGGTGTTCCTAATAATCCTTTAGGTGAGTGTAGTTGCAAAGTTACTTATAGTTAGTAGAATGTCTAAAGTGGACCATCAGAATAAATGAGAGCATCTAAATCTTTTGCGTTTGTTGCAGGAACTCTTTGAGAGTGTTTTCTCTGTTTGGCCTGTTTCAAAGCTCTTTGAACTGCAAGGTAGCATCCATGAGTGGTGGTTCAGGTGGAAACTTGATCGATTTGTACGTAAAATACTTTCATTTGAACGAATAAGACCTGTAAAACATTTCTCAAATTCACATCTTGAAGTAATGGATGTTTTCTGCTCTTTTGGATGCTAGGCTGTGATCAACGGGATGCTCTTTGCCTTCATATACCTGCTGCTTCAGAAATGCCAGCTGCTGTCTGAAGGCAAAGGAGAGCCTCTCTTCTCCAACAAGATTTCCAACTGTCTGCTCTTCATCTCTGTGGTTTCCTTTTTGGTAAGGCTTATTCTGTCTCTCTTCGAGACACTTAAATGGTAATCTGATTTCTTCACAATGGGTTCTTTTGTTTACAGACATACTCCATTTGGGCCAGTGGGTGCAAAAACAAGTCTGAGTGTAATGAGATGCATCCATACATTTCTGTTGTTCAGGCAAGTACCCATCCCACTATGTGCTCTTTTATAATGTTGTTCTCATACACAGCTTTAACCAACACTTCAGATGGCTTTTTTGGGAACAGAAAGAACATTTGCAACCTAAAATAATGGATCCATTTCAAAAGGCTTTTTGTTTCGTTGTGTTGTGCCTGTGAGGCTGCTGACTTTTTATCACTGCGCTTTTTCTGCCCACAGATTCTGGCTTTCATTTTGATCCGGAATATTCCTGGTTATGCTCGCTCTTTGTACAGCTCATTCTTTGCATGGTTTGGAAAGATCTCCCTAGAGGTGAGAGTGCAAACAAACATTTAAAAGAATACTCTGGGTTATTGTCAACGTCATACTGATGATATTTTCGGCATGCGGTTGATTAGGACGGACAATTCCAACTTGTGACTCTTTCAGTATAAAATGAACAGGGAATGCATTTACAGTAATATCTGATGGAAGTCCAGTAGGCCGGCAGGCACCAATGTTGAATAAAATAAACTATTCTAACGGTTTGAATGTTTAGCCGCAATACGTAAGTCGCATTTACAGTTGTTTGGCGAAATTTCGGGGACGAAATCCAGTCAGAAGGAATCCACGCAATCCGTAACATCACATGAGGTCAAAAGATTTCCCAACACAGATTTTTCATTGTGTTCAAGTTGTTCGCTATGTTGACAAACGTAAAAAAGATGAACACAAATGCACCAGGGTTCGATGGAATCAAGCTGAGTGTGAAACCAGACCAACACTGGCGCCAGGAACAATCGTGCTCGGAATCGGACTGACTGTATCGTTACTGTCTGTATCACTGGGAATCAAGTACTGAGGAAGCCTCTGGAGCTGAAATTCAGGAATGGTAATGGGAGTTTTGTTTCCGAAATGTGCTGTAAATGCTAGACCAGTTACGACAGACCGAGCCGTCTGACCAATCAGAGCAGAGTATAGAAAGGAGGTGATGAAAGACGACTGTTGTCGCCTCGCGTCGCCTGCGTCTGGGCAAAAAAGCTGCACTTGAACACACTGAAAGGACTACAGTCGACTGTCAGCAAGCAAGCGCGTTCTGCGCCTGCGTGTAAAGGAGACATCTGTTCATTTCTGCAGATATATTTCTCTATATTGCTCATTCAAAAAGGGAAATCGACACTTCAGGCTACAGATACACAAACCGTAAACAAAGCAGCGCTTGCTTACCGTTTTGAATATCAATCATGCTGATCACTTTCTTTATTCCACTCGGCTCATGTTATTATTAAAATAATATTTATGTATGTGTGCAGATTAAATCTTTGATTGAACAGTTTCAGACACGGTTAGAAAAGAAGTGATGTGCAATGTATATTATGAGAAAAATAAAGTTTTTTTATTTATTTTTTGTCCGTGGATGCATGTAAACCTGATGTAGGAGACCTCCAAAACAAAACCAGGAACCTTTAAAATAGCATAATGGGGCACTTTAACAAACTAATTTATTGCAACCATTCTAACATGCTTCTTGTTTTCCCACCAGCTCTTCATATGCCAGTATCATATTTGGCTGGCAGCGGACACCAAGGGCATCCTGGTCCTCATTCCAGGAAACCCCAGCTTAAACATCATCGTCAGCACATTCATCTTTGTCTGTGTAGCTCATGAGATCTCCCAGATCACCAATGACTTGGCCCAGGTGGCCATTCCTAAAGAGAGTGGGACTCTACTGAAGAGACTGCTGGGGGCAGGAGTCTTTCTAGCGCTGGTACTGATACTGTCCCAAAAAGAGTGACGCACCTCGTCCGGTGAGGATCCTAATAGATCTGTGTGTATAAAACAAATAAACTCCACCAGCCAAGAACGTTTTTTTTCCTAGTAGTTGATCTAGGGAAATCTTACGGCACTGGTCTGTATACAAAACTCAAGTTGGAACAGGAGCCAAGGACTCTGGAGCAACAGTGATTCGGATGATTAAAGAAGGATTCTTAAGCAGGATGTTTGCAGTAGACAAATCACACAGACTGTGTGCAGATAAGTCAAGTACCCGTGCTCCGTCCGCTCTTCTCTCATAGCTTTGAGGTGTGTTTTATGGGCAGTATTTAATAATTTATGTTCATATTTTATACTGGGGGTCTGTGTTTGTGTCTCTTCATTGTTGTCCCATTCTGTTTTGTACATGATGCCCATGATTGCAAAATGTGAAGGAGTAATACATTCCTGACGGCGCGCCATCGGCTCGTGCACCAAACGTTTCTTTACAATTCATATTTCACCAGCAGCTTTATCCTTCAGGTGAACAACCTCCAACCTTTGGATTATTGAAACGTGAAAATCCATTTATTGCCGTTTTAAAATGAACTCAATGGCAGCGAATGTGTTCCGCTTGCAACAATATGTATGCTAGATGTGGAAAATGGGGTGGTGCCACTACTAAGGGAATCCATAAGCACATTCTGCTTCCGTCAGAATGCTTTCATTTCCTGGAGGAACAGCATTTGATGTGAAATGTAAACTTGAACTATTAAGACAAAATCACGTGCTTTGTTCAGACACATTCAGAACACTACGCATTTGAGCCAGTTATTTGTTCGTTTTTTACCACATGGGTTTATTCTGTTCATATGAATTCAGCTTAAAGAGATAGTTCACCCAAAAAATGAAAATGTTGTCATTACTCACTCCCCCTAAACCTGAATGAGTTTCTTTCTTCTGTTGAACACAAATTAATATATTTTGAAGAATGTTGGTAAGTCAATGGGGTCCATCAACTGCCTGGTTACCAACATTCTTTAAAATATCTTTTGTTTTCAAAAGAAGAAAGAAACTCATACAGGTTAGGAACAACTTACCCTCAAATAAAGACAAAATGTATTTATGGGTGAACTATCCTTTTAATGTTAGAGCCAGTTTTGTCTGCGATCCGTGACCTCATTATTTATTGTTTAATGTGCATCTTCATACCCTCTCCAACTGCTTGAATTGCGGAAACTGAAGCCTGATGTTCATGTGTAACTTGATGTATTTTTATTTTATTTTTAAATATATTACTTGTAAAAAAAAGAGTTAAATTTAATTCTCAGTTTAATGATAATGCTGTAAATAGATCCTTCATTATGTGCCATTGAGACAAGGCATATTGTTTGAGGCTGCATTCAGCCTAATAATTTCCATAGTGGCACTTCCTTCTAATCACAATTTAATATATGTGAATTTAAAAGCAGCTACAAGGTATATTATTATTTTTTTCATCAGTGAAAATGCATTTTTTCGAAGCAAAGCAAAGTTTGTACAGCCTGCCATCAATTTGCACATTCAAGCAACTGACCGTAAATGTTTATTTGTCTTTTTCACCTTGTTCATAAAACAAATTATTTGTATAGTTTGCAATAAGTTTTATTTAAAGAAACCTCAAAGGAAATGGTTTTGTGTGTGTACAATACATTTTGTCCAAAAATGTGAAAATATTCATTTAATTTGGAAATGCATTCATCTTATTGTACAGTCAATGTTGATAAATCCCTTCTCAAAAACATTTTCATTTCTGTTTAAATATCTACACTCGCACACCCAAGAACAAACATGAGCCAATCTTATGTAGTGGCAAGTGTATTAGTTTATTTATCAAAACATATTTACTCAAATACTGTAAGAACAAAACGAACAATATCAACCTGTTAAGATCCCATTAAATGTGCCTCCATTAGCGATAGACCAAAGACAACTGGTATTTGGCAAAAAGTGAGTTTGTTCACATGTAAAAAAATTTGAACATTTGACACCAGTCCATATTTAAAGGTACATTATGTAAGTTTTGGCGCTCTAGCGGTTAATAAAACTGTATGCGTCTTGCAGAAGAACACTGTAGCCGGAGCTACTTTTCTCTGTTTATGTCTATGACGAATCACGCAGGTACTGGGAAAATCCACAGCGGCTGTCGTCCCACTCCATCTAAAATAGTCTGAATATAAACATTTATTATAGGCGTACCGCAGTGACTCGGTATAAGATAAAAACGCAGTTAGGAAGATGGATTAATGATGCACTCGCTTATTATATAAATTTTGGAAATTACATAGTGTACCTTTAATGTTGGTTCTATTTTAAAAGTATATTTTTAATGTGCCCATATCAACATCAGTTCTTCTGACACTTAATAATGTTGTTCTTTCAGATATGTGCATGAGAACACAAATCATGGAGCTTGAAGCTACAGCTAGACATGCACATTTGGCAGGATTAAACAGGTACAAACGTGAAGATCACAGGTTTAGAGCTTCGGCCACCTTTCTCTCCTCAGGAATACCATTTACCTATAACGAGAGGAGCATTTCAGAAACATGAAATAGACAGTTTATCTGATTCTTTTTTTTTTTTTTTTAAACACATGATCGCAGATGCAAAGAGTAATACTTGCCTCTAGCCTCCGAAAAGTCGACATACAATAATTATCTCCTTTGTTAGCATGAATGAATGAACAGTATGTTAGACAGGAAGAGATTTCACAGACGTCTGATGGCAGTTCATTATGTGGACACTGGGGTTCGCTAGAGACTAAGGGCCAGATTTACTAACAGTTTGCACCAACACAACCCCTCTTTTGGCTTTAAAAAACAACAGTCAGGATTTACAAAAGACACAGTGAAAAAATAGCGCTGAAAAGGCATGGACACCATTATTTTTTTGCGACTGACCTCATTAAATATGCATTTGCAGGAGTTTCCCTTTCAGAGGCAATATTTATGGGAGATGATTTAAAAATGAACCATGCGACATGATTTACTAAGGTTTATCCATTATTTAACGCCCAAAAAGCATGTCTTAAAGGCAGGGTTGGTGATTTGTTCCAGAAACATTTTTTATTATGCTGGTTGAAAATCTCTTCACATCCTGACAACCTGTCAACATATGTATTTCTATACCTCCGTATTTGCATATGAATCTGCAGCAGTCATGTGGTACAGGTCTGTGCTCTTTAAGTTATGTTCATTGTAAATGTAATTAGGGATGGGACGATTACCGGTTTCACTATAAACCATGATAAATGTACTGACGGTTAGTATTATCGTTTGAAATTGAATTATCATTAAAACTGTGTTTGATTATCGCGATTTTAATAACTCACTGTAAATCCTGTCCAGCCAGCAACAGGCTGACGCAGCCGCAGCGCGCAATGTTGTTGTTTTTTTATTTGAGAAGGAATGGCGGAAGGCAGATTAATGTTTTAAATCTTACCTGTTTATAAATTAATTTTGTACAGCGTACAAAACAAGCGTCCAGACAATATGATCACAACAATATTATCAAACTCTGTAAACAATAAATCAACTCTAATTTCATTTTCAATACAATCAAAAACGGAGACGCGTCCGTTGTGATACATGGATGTGCGCTGTGTTATAATGCGTTGTTATTGACGACGGTCAATATAAGATGCCACAGAATATAATCTTGCTTAAAAAAGTGCATAGAGCTGCTTGTTTTATTTGTTGTTTGTTGATTTTCAAATATAAAACTTGTTGAAATGTTTTCAGTGTGAGCATCAGTTATTTTTTAACACTTTCATCTCGTTTTAACAAAACCGTGATAATATTGATAATTACGATAATTTTGGTCACTATATAATTTTCATAACGTCCCATCCCTAACTGTAATATTATGTGCTTTGAGACATGAGGTAGTTTAACGGCGTCTCTCCTGACGCTTTGCAAACTGTGTGCGTTCATGTGTTTTGAAGGAGGTGTGGCTTTGGAGGCGCTCTGAAGGGAGGGTGGGATCTTATGCTTTCAAAGCTAGCTCGCTATTGCTAGCCTCTCTGAAAATTGCCCACCCTTCCTTTAAGCCACTTTGCGCCTGTGTTGTTAGTAGATCACATGCACCTAATTATCATTGGCTCTTGTTTGAAATTGCGACCCTACGTGAATTTGCGTTGGTCACTGTGGAAATGATCCGACTGCTTCTGTTCTTTAATGTGCGCATTGTCAGTAAATCACGCGTAGAACTTTCCACTCCCATCAGCGCTTTTATTGGATTGCGGTCACACACTAATTTGACCTTTTTAATAAATCTGGCCCTAAAGCACCAAAACTGTTAAAAAAAGTTAGAATCTATATCTGTGCCATCTGGTATCAGGTGCTGTTCGTACCAATGGGATGGAAAGCTTAGGCATCAGTATTGGATTCTTCAACTTACCAGAGATCTGCTGCTGTGGTATTTGGATCTGATTTTGAAGATTTCTGTGAATAAACACAAAGCTTTGGTCAAGATGGGCATTACTAGCACTCTGGGATTCAGAACCAATTTCATTAATAAAAAAATGCCAGAATGATGTTCAGTTGCATAAAAAAAAAAAAAAAAAGTTTCTTGCACAAAAGAGACATTACAATCAGTGTCCAACTCACGAACTAATGGCTCCAACTTCTAAACAAATGACTCTTGAGTTTTAATTCTATAATTCTATTTAATATATTTAATTCTATTAATTTTATAAAGTTAAAGCCAGTAATTGGATTGCATTTATGACACTCTTTTGCAAGAATTGTTTTAAATTTCTTTATTATAAAAAATGATCTATTACACAGTTGGCAATGGAACTGAATTTCTTTTTCAAAAATATATATTTCATAAAAGCAGAATCATTAATGCAACCGTTAAGGAACCAACATTTCTAGGTCAATCTTGCTGATGATGATACACATATGTTGTTTTGATCTGTTCTAAGCTCTTCAAGTCCTCAGTGAGTTAATACCAGGGCACTGAGTGATTCAAGCTTGTTTTTAAAGATATAAACATTGGATTACAGCAACCTACTTTCTTAACTCTTCTTAAACCAGATCTGCCATTGCCAAACAAGAATTGTGCCTTACTTTCCCCCCAGAATGAAAGCAAAAGAGCCAGGCTCACGTCTGCGTCTGCATGAGTGGCATGCTGGTGGTCTCGTAGCTGTCGGGGTGGATGGGCGGCACCACCTCTCCGCTCACAGGGTGGAAGACCGGCAGTGTCGAGAGAGGCCACGAGATCTCCCGGTTCTTAGACATGCTGCGAAGCTCCTTAGAAGACTTCTGAATGGAGCTGTGGTGAACCAGCTGAATACTGGGAATGGAAGAAGCCACTCAATTACTATTTATAGCAAATACATGCACAAAAAGTATAATATAGAATATCTGACATTGCTATGCAACCCGACATTTAACATTTATGTAAACACTAAAGTAATAAGTATAATGCTGGGTTCAGGGTTATTATCTAAAACTAAAACTATTAACTGCATTTCTGTTAATTGAAATAAAGCTAAAATAAAATATAAATATTAGTTGAAAAACGTCTCGGTTACGTATGGTAACCCTCGTTCCCGAGGAGGGAACGGAGACGTACGTCAGAAGTGATTCTGACGGACATCATAGAGAGCTGACGAAGGGGAACTTAAACGAAATCTTGCCTTGGAAATAAACTGAAATAAGTTTGTTGAAACACTGAAATTATTAACAGTAAAGAAATCCAAAACTGAGGGGGGGGGGACCTAAATAGCAATATTTAAAAATATGATATATATATATATATATATATATATATATATATATATTATAAATATTAAATATAATTTTTTTTTACTAAAATTAACATGAAAACTAAAAAATAGTTCATTCAAAATATTAATATTAAAACTAAAATAACACTGGTTGGGTTATTATTTATCAGCTTCACAAAGGGCTAATGATGAATATTCATGTCTTTTATCACACTACCTCATTCCACAGTATGAATTATTTACAATTATAATAAGCTGGCATATATCTCTGTCACTGAAGCAGCTGCCCATTGATGACACCATGGAGACACAGAGGCGATTTCATGAATGAGATGGAAATGAACATGTCACCATGATGGAGGATTTGAGATAACAAAACGTGGGAAAGGGGGACCTATCCAAAGAAAAGAAATAAAGATCCAAAAAAGGAGAAAGAAAAGGCCAAGACCACAGGAGAGGGAACACTTACTCTGGTGTTTGCATGTTTCTTTTTTCCCTAGAAACAAAACAAAATGACTGAATTAAATTCTAATATTAATAGTTAAAGACAACCACACAAAAGCCAATGGAGAGCGAGTCAGGAGGGGAATGGAGGGGTGCTGATGATGATGATGATGATGATGATCTCCTTCAGGCTGAGCTTTGATGGTGGGTGACATCATCAGGAAACACACTGGGATTGGTTGATCATGTGGACGAAACATCTGTCGGAATGGCTCTAAATACAACAGATGGAACCTTTGGACTGAGTGTGCTTTGGTTAATGATTAAATGGTAAAAAAAACTGATGCTTGATGAGGATGGTAAGCTGCTTTTTGGCAGGGATGCGACCCTGTCTTGCCTTTCAGAATTTGGCTGTACACACTAGAAAGCCCTTGTGATCTTCACTTAATTGATTCAAAAGACGCCATACTGGCTCTACATGGTTTAAAATGATCAGAAAGGTATCTATCGTTTAAATGTTGATCATTAAACAGTGGCCACTGAGTACAAGTATTAAGTATAAGAGCAGGTTTGTGCTTGCTTGTGTGTGAAAGATTGACCTTCACTGAGGGTTTAGCACAGCGAACTTACAGCCCTTCCCGTCGGCAGCACATGGAGTAGCCGAGGATGATGAAGAGGACCAGGGCGACGGCTGAGGGCACCGCCAGGGTGATCAGGAAGTCAGCGAAATAGTCTTTACTCTTCAGTAACTCAGAAGGCGGGTTGTACTCGCCGATGTCTGGCAGCACACCTGTGCCCGGGTCAGGACGGTTACTGTGCACAGGAACAACCTTAGTGATGTCCACCTTCAAGAGCAGAGACAAACTGGGCTCAGTATATAAAATGCTTCACATTGTTACAGAATTAATATATTACGTGTATATTCGTGTACAAGTGTTTCTCCAAAACTGTTCATTTTGAGGCACACACTACCGTCTGAAAGTTTGGGGATGGTGAGATTTTTTTAAATGTTACTGAAAGAAGTCTCTTATGCTCAACCAAGCCTGCATTTACGATCCAAAATACAGTAAAAACTGTTATATTGTGAAATATCATTACAATTTAAAACAACTGTTTTCTATTTTAATATATATTTAAGTCTTCAGTGTCGCATGATCCTTCAGAATATGTGTGTGATGTGATGATATGATGATTTGGAGCTCAAGAAACATTTTTTATTATTATCAATGTTGAAAACAATTGTGCTGTCTAATATTTTTTTGTGGAAACTGTGATTAATTTTTTGAGGATTCTTTGATAAATAGAAAGTTAGAAAGAGGAAGAACAGCATTTATTTGAAATAGAAATCTTTTGTAACATTATACATGTATTTACTAATCAATTTAATGCATCCTTGCAAAATAAAATATATATTTTTTTATCTTATTGACTACAAACATTTGAACAGTAATGTAGAAAACATTTTTGACGTCCAATAATTTTACTTTGCCGTCTAATGTTTGATGCCTCTAACATTAATATAATATTTACTTTATCTCTAGGTTGTTAAGAATGACCAAAATGTAATAAATACAATTTGAAACATTTAATCTTTAAATGTGCAATGAGCAATGTTTCCTCAAAGTAGCTAGTTTTAAATGTATTTTATTTAAAATAATTTATAAACTAGAATTAATATAATTAGAATTTTGCTTTAAATATTATAAAAATTATATTATTCAATAATAGTTGAAGTCGTAACTGATTGTTCTGCTATTACATGTAAAAATGTAAATGCTTATAATGTCTTTCTCAGTAAGTCTGTTAATAGTAAAGTAACTGTTGGCACATACAGCTAAATGTTTTTTCTACCAAAAGTTGGATATAAGGTAGAGTTGGTGTAATATGCGAGTTGAGATGATGGAAAAATATAAAAAGTTTAAATAAAAATAAAAAATAAAATAAAAAATAAAAATAAATAAAAAAATAATAAAATAAAATAAAATTCAAACAATTGTCCCAGATATATAAAAGTGCCTCTAAAAGCAAATGGCATGTTTACAATAAAATAAAATAAAATAAAATAAAATAAAATAAAATAAAAATAAAATAAAATAAAATAAAATAAAATAAAATAAAATAAAATAAAATTCAAACAATTGTCCCTGGTCTTTTATACATTTATAAAAGTGCCTCTAAAAGCAAATGGCATGTTTAAAATATAATAAAATAAATAAAATAAAATAGAATAGAATAAAATAAAATAAAATAAAATAAAATAAAATAAAATAAAATAAAATAAAATAAAATAAAATAAAATAAAATAAAATAAAATAAAATAAAATAAAATAAAATTAAATAAAATTAAATTCAATTAAATTCAATTCAAACAATTGTCCCTGGTTTTTTATACATATATAAAAGTGCCTCTAAAAGCAAATGGCATGTTTATTTGCACACAACAGTGGATTCTACAGTGGACTGGAGATCTGGCGCTCACCAGAGAGATCTTGCACCAGTCGATGTTGAACTGAGCTCTGAACTTCTTATCGCAGCTGATGACGGGCTCCATCTCCTGACTGCAGCGCAGCTGGTTCTGTGGGGTCTCCACCTCTCGAAGGCATGACGAGAACGGCACGTCTGCTCCCACCATCACATACACACTGTGAACATCACAGAGGCTTAATGAAGAGTTTTTAAGCACAGTGTTCACAAATATTCATTAGAAATTTGACAGTGAATTAACACTCAACATAACCACGATGCACAGAAATAAAGCATAAAGACAAACACAATATGGATACTATACATCTTCTGTCTGCCAAGATGAATGTGTTTTCTGCTCTGAGACCTTCTAAAATGCCTTCATCTGGAACATTTTATCTTCTGTAAGGAGTACATGAATATTTGATGAACAACTTATGCTAACGCATGAGGGAATTCCTCAATTGAAACGTGAACAGAGATGGGCAGCCTCTACCCTTATGTAAATTCTCCACAGTGTTTTTCTGCCTTCTCCGACAGGATGTTCTCTTTTTCATGGGTTTTTCTCAAGAACTTTACATCTCATATTTGTTGATATACATCACAATATGCTCAAGTTCTGTGCCAATGAGCTGTTTAAAGGGGACCTATTATGCTTTTTTACATTTTCACCTTTCTTCATGTGTGATGTTGCTGTCTGAACATGAAAAAGGTTACTGCAAAGTTACAAAGGCCGTCCAAAGGGTTTATTCTCTATATCAGTACATACTGTTTTCTGAACTCCCTGAAACGCCTCCATTGTAGTCTTGAGTTTTCTTCCGGGAACGAACACGTCACAATATTCCTCATTTAAATAATTCCCGCACAAGGCATATGCAAAATAAAGGGGGTGATGCCTGGATGAGTTAGCAACGTGTTGAAACTCCCAGTTATGGTAAGGGGACGTGACATTTCCCCAGACACGCTCGAAGTGGTTGACCAATCACAACACACTGGTCCAGCCGACCAATCAGAGCACATTGTGCTTTTCAGAAGGAGTTGCTTCATAGAGACAGGAACTAAACAGAGCGTTACTGACAGACTGGGAAGAGAGGTGCTGCAACAATGTCAATGTTTTTTGAACATTCAAGCATGAAAACCTATTCTAGTAGCCCCAAAACAAAATAAAGTCTTTGTAAAAGGGCATAATGTCCCCTTTGGTTCATTTTTTTTCAGTGTACAGTAATATTTACATCTTACCCCTCTTTCAGGTCATTGATGGGTAAAGGCACTCGTCCTCCCCGGTCCAACGCTGAAGTGATGTTGATGGCATTAAGTCTCTCCGGCTGCCACACGTTCTTGACAGCACCGAGAAAATCTCCCAGCACCTCACTGGCCAACATCTCCTCAACGTTCATGTTCTTGATGAAGAACTCGGCCTGATAGGGCAAAGGAAACTCTGCCAGAGAGCAAGAGAGGAAAGATATGAGCATATCTTTCTGTATGCAATTACAAGGAATACCAAACTAGGTTACATAACAGTTGGATAATAAGTTGGATGTCATTTTGAAGTGTCTCTGGACGAGATGGCAGATGGTGGACTGCGTCACAGTGAGGTCACATCTGCACTGAAACAGTTGCTCAGCTTAAGGCTAAACACAGATAGAACTGGAATTTCAGAGCATTCAATGTCAAATATAATGTGGTGAATATAAATCAGCTGCTAAAACATACAAACAAATGACGCTATCAGCTGTAGACCTGTCGCGATTACTGATTAATCATCTGATCGTGGTTATTCGCTTTGAGATAACGGCAATAATTACGCAGTTTAAATTTCAATCACATTTAGTCAAAGAATATAACAAAATGTTTGTAAAGTACACAAAGATAGTCAAAGGTCTTCCTTCATACGAAATGAAGGTTTGTGGGTTTAATCAGACTGCATTACAACATATAATTAATGATATATTTATTTATTTTCACAAACCATATGGGCCTATTTTATTATAATTTTATTATTATAGGCAATTCCGAGTAAAAAATAGCATATTAGGCTAACATATTAATTGACACGAACAAAACAGAATTAAATGGTTAATCACAAATATTTGTATGACAATTAATTTTTATAATAGTGATTAGCCATTTAAAATGTGTTTTTATAAAACTTTTATCACTAATAACAGTAATATTAAAATAACTTTAAATCAATGGGTCTCATGCGTATGCACAAATTTGTGCGTGAAATCTGCGTATCAACGTCTTCACAAAGAAATGATGATTCACCAAAAACGTTTACACTGTGTGGCCTGTTGAACTGTTGAAAAGTTATATTTAATCTCATCATGACTATATTACATTATACATGAAAAAATCAAACAGTTTAATTTCATCTTATATATTTAATCATGTACAGTGAAAGTAATAATTTCAGCTCCAAGGCTGCTCTGAATAAAGCATCAGATATACGCGTATGTCCAATAAAGGTGTTTATTGTGTTTGAACTGGTTTTGAGAATGGCCCACTTGGCATTGCTCGAGGATCTGGCGAGAGCACGTCTGCAGAGAGAGACGAAAGACTGTAAAGGAAAGGTTGTGCAGAAAACCCAACCAAAGGAGACGGTTTGGGCGTGTTTTATGCAAATGATTAACCTCAAGCACACGGACGCTCATTTAAAATACTCTAAATTCACTAACATTAGAAAGACGTTAAGAACAAATTCATGTGGGAACGCACGTGTTGTGAATTAGCCGGAGATTTTTCATGAGAAGTTCTCCTGTCCGTACAAATACTAAATAATCCACGCAATTATTAGTGAATAAGACCCTAAGTCTGGCTGGTTTATTCTTACACAAACACATGTTTTCCATACTTTAGGATTAAGGTTTTCAGTCAAACAATAGAGTCTTTCTTTGAACATATGGATGTATGTTTTAATGAGATTTGCTAAATCAAAACTGTTCTTGGATCTCACCTTCTGTAGACATGATGTTTATGACCAAGTTGTGCCTGGCAGTTTCAAAAGTGCGTTTATTGTACGCTGTAATCTGCAACACACAAGAGTGAAAGTTTAAGCCCGGCTCAGGACAGCTTTACATTCATACCATGCAGAGGATGTCAGAACCAGATGCAAACACATAGTTTCTCAAGGGTACAGAAGAATAACAAAGCCAAATCCTTACATGAATCTAAAGCCTCAACAATGCACAAAGAGGAGATAAGCATTCTTATGCATACAAATTCAACTTTGCCCTGTTACTTTCTATTTTCCTAGAAAAAAAGATTGAATTACTATACACTTAAACAAAACAGGGCCGTAACCACCGTAGACATTGAAGTCACCCCAATAATTAGAAATGGTCAAATTCCCCCCCCCCAATATTTGATATTCTCTACACACTTCTCTGTTAGTTGTTTTAGGATGAATAAAAGTAAAACATGTAGAGGTCTACAGCGAACATCACTGTCAAAATGATTGAGATGGCCAATCAAATCAAAGAAGGCAGGCCTTACAATTCACAGAAGACGAGTGTGAATTTTGACGCAAAGCTTTAGTTTTAACGGAGGAAAAAACATGGTAAGATATAAGTAGCTAAATATGTATTATTTGACATGATAGAAATGTTGTCTGCCAGTAATATCAAGTGATGCAAACTACTCTCTTTTTTAATCATATCGGTGTTTTAATTTGAAAATTAACTCGAAAAATTTACGTGATTGCATGTGATGCATAACTGAATGTGACGAGACAAGAAACGTTTTGCGTTTCCGACAAGTTAAAAACAATTAAGTGTAAATTTTTTAAGACATTTTGAGTGATTTAATGCATCCTTGTTTAATAAAATTATACATTTCTTTCCAAGACAAACCTTACTGTCTTTTGAACAGCAGTGTATATGAGGTCAGATGTACACATGTAAGTCTACACATGATAACACACCTCGATGATGGTCGGCTTGCCCACGTGCTCAGCTGTTGGAGAGCCATAGAGGACACCATCACTATGTGAAGTTCTCTGAATGTACCGCAACCATCCAGGCCTGTCTGGATAGCCTTTAAGGTTAGTGTTAAACGTGATGGGGTCGTTACTCGAATCACCTGAAATGAAAAAGTTATTTTCAGAAGTCTTTACTTAAGCAACTAGGTATGAAAGGTTGTGTTTATTGCCAATTGTGCTTTTACAAAAAGGTTGCTGCAAAACAAAACTATTATTGAGACAAATGTTCATCATATTTGTTCTGTGTAATGTTTCTTTAGATTAGAAGATATAGGCCCTCAGACCCTGTCATGTAAACTAAGATTAATATGTTTGATGTGCAGTGATATACAAAGTGCAAGATGAACAGGTGTTTCATAAAAATGAATATAGTGAAAGATTTATTCTGTAAAGGCATGTTATTGAGTAAGTAGTGGAGTAAGTGTACCTGCTTTCGGATACGGTGGGAACTCCCCTTTAAAGTGTTCTCTCTCTAGCACATGAACGAAAAGCACTCCGGCAGAAGGATAAACGTTGCGGTCGGCGTGTGACTTAGAGAGGATGGTGACCACTGGTGCAGAAAGAAAGGATAAAAAAATATTAAGAGCAGTGTGATGTGGCAGACAAAATTCCCTCACTGCACACACTAAAGAATCTGCACATACAATAAAGAAATAGCTATTATATATACATATATATATATATATATAAATATATATATATGTGTGTGTGTGTGTATACGCTACCTTCAAAGGTTTGGAATAATAATTTTGGGTAACATTCTTTTTAAAGAATTTAACACTCATTAAGGACACATTAAATTGATCAAAAATGTATGATGTTACAAAAAATTTCTATTTAAAATAAACACTGTTCTTTGAACTTTTATATTCATCAAAGGATCCTGGAGAAAATGTATCGTGGTTTCCACAAAAATATTAATCAGCACAACTTTTTTCAACATTGATAATAATAATAAATGTTTCTTGAGCAGCAAATCAGCATATTATTCATGATTTCTGAAGGATCATGTGACACAGTGATTCAGCTTTGCATCACAGGAATAAATTACTTTTTATAATATTTTCAAATACAAAACAGCTATTTTAAATTGCAATATTTATATTTCACAATATTACAGTTTTTATCAAATAAATGCAGCCATGGTGAGCGACTTTTTCAAAAAACAATAAAAATCTTATCAACTCCAAACTTTCAAATGGTTTATAAAAACCTCAATTATGAAAATAACATTTCAATATTAAATTAACAACAAAACAAAAAAAATATGATTTGATTTTGTTGTTTCATAATAAATGATTTGATGTTTTAAGACAAACACAGTTATAATTTATTAGATTATGTTACATATTATTTAGAGCTTAATAATGTGAACTGTCTATTTTAACTTGCATGTATTTTTAATACATTTATGTAACGGGTGTGTTTCTTTCTTCTAAAAGCCATGTGGGAGTGTGTGAGAATGTGTTATGTGAGCGAGTGGGTGAGCGTGTCTTGGGCATTAGGCCATGGAGTCTCATTGGCTGGTGGACAGTAGTACAGTGTATCGCAATCTCTGAACACTCAAACACTCAATGCAACTCTCACACGCCATTCCCCACCCCTCGCTTTGCACAACAAACTCTTTTCTCTGGCGCAACACACACTATTATTTAAGAGGAAAGAGATTGTTTTTTCCCCATCAGTTTATAATAGATACTGGAGAGATGGTTGTCAGTGTCTCTTTCTTTTCTCACTTTGAGTCAGTTGGGAGGAAGCTGGTTTTGAATCTCTTCTGCACTGGGAGAAAGCAACTACAGAAACGCTAGATTTCGTCACGCTTTCAAACACAAAACAGCTCCTAGTTCATCACTCGAGGCCGAGCGTGTGCTTACACCGAAGCTGCAAACTCGCTCAAACACATTAAGCTGATCAGAACAGCACAAACCAAGAGTGATCACAAGACATCTGGAAGCATAAATGGGTTACACAAACAGAGCTGACATAAATATGAACACATTAAGATAAAATAATCTTTTGATACATCAACAAACAAACTAAACTGCTGGTCCTGTGGATTAGAACCAGCCTACATCATTAATTCATCATTCAACATGTTTAATGCCTATAAGAGCATATAATGCACATCAAATATTTTTTATATATATTTACATAAAGGATATAAAGTTAATATTTGTATTAACATTTTATTTAAATTTGTATTTTTTTTATAATAAATGTATTATTATAAAATAAATGCAAATTACTGATGCAATGCAGACAGTGCTATGCAAATAAACAACACTCTCGGCAAGCACAATTCATTCTTAGTGATTTCCGAAATTATGTCCATCAATAAAGGCCTGTTTACACTGACACAAATTAAACAGACTTACAAATTAGCCTCAGACATTTAATTTGAGTGAACGGCTGTTAATGCATCATTTCAGACACAAATATTCACATGCCATCAATGCAACAGATTTTTTTCAGGACAGGTGTTCAGAAGAAAACTGGGCAAATGCAGACTTCTGGTCACACGCCCAGAGTTGTGACATAAAACTGCAATCACAAACAAACTGTTTTGTTAAGCGACAGTGAATAGCAGAGGAAGAATCCAGAACCGGCTCTCTTGTCTCTGTACTCTTGTATTGGTATTTATGTATATATATATATATATATTAGGGGTGTAACAATATATCGTGTCACAATATATCGCAATACAAAAATGCAACAATATGTATCGTGAATAGTTCACCCAAAATAAAAATGACTATGTGAGAAAAAAATTAAGTTTTCAGAGTTTTAGTGTCAGTACTACATTAAAATATTATATATAATGTTGAATATAATGTATAATAATGCAATAGTGGAATATCTGTGTAAAAAAGTGGCCTACATTATTTTAAATGTATCTAGTCAGTGACAGAGAAACATATTTGTCTAAAATAACTCTGTATTTTCAGCTTCAGAATCATGAATATTTTTATTCTGGTGTCTCTATTGTCCTGTGCTTTGGGTTTCCAGCACCAAGTCCAAGAATATTCATTTATACACACAATGTAATATCAAATTTATCAGTTTAATAATAAACAGTCAATTTTTTGTTAACCTTTTATCATATGTCTTGGAGTATCGCAATAATATTGTATCGTGAGTTCAGTATTGTGATATGTATCGAATCGTGACATGAGGGTATCGTTACACCCCTAATATATACATATGATACCCTCATGTCACGATTCGATACATATCACAATACTGAACTCACGATACGATATTATTGCGATACTCCAAGACATATGATAAAAGGTTAACAAAAAATTTACTGTTTATTAAATTACTGTTTTTGACTTCCTTTCTACTGTTTATTAAATTTACTGTAAATTACTGTTAATTTACAGTTTTTATCAAATAAATGCAGTCATGGTGAGCGACTTTTTCAAAAAACAATAAAAATCTTATCAACTCCAAACTTTCAAATGGTTTATAAAAACCTCAATTATGAAAATAACATTTCAATATTAACAAATTACAGCTCCTAGTACATCACCTAGTACCACGGTGAGCGACTTTTTCGGCAAAAAATTATTCTTTTTTTAAAACAGTGAATCCAAAATCGTCCACCTTAAAATAGTGTTTAGGCAAATAATTGTCAGACGCCGACGATTACCAGATTACAGCACATCCCTTCTCAGACATTCCACGATCCTACAAATGCCAACTGAACGTTCAATCGGTGAATACAAGTGCCAATAAACAGACACCGACAGACACTGATCCGACAAAACCCAACAAAGTGTCTGTTGCCATTGGTTGGCGTCTGTCGGTGCGTTGTGAATTGGCCTTTTGACTTCCTTTCTTCTTCATGAGAAGTGGGTGTCTGAAACAAAGTTGTGCAGAGCTTTGTGTCATGGCGTAACCTGGTATTTCTGCTTTTCTTGGCAGTAAGCACAGTTTTTAAGCATGCAATAACATGACAAAATTGAAAGCATGCAATAACATGGCAATAGATTGAAAATCGAACCGATTTTTTGCTTCGCACATTAAGCCCTCGGCCTTAAGACTACGCAACGATCTATGTTAATGTGTAGATATCACAGAAATCCACACTTAATGCAAACATCAATGCACTGTTATGGGCTTTCTGAACAGCTGTGTCTTTACTAATGCTTTTCTCCATGGCGGCAGTATTGATCTGTTTCTGTGGTGTTGATGGCTGTGGTTTTGTACGTATGCACAGATGCAAGCTTTGAATAATTGGAGTGCCAGATGGTTTATTCTGTCACCCTGTGGGCGACCTTAGCCCAGAGCCTGATATAAACCCGACAGAGACAAAACCACATCCCAAACCCTCTGAAATGATTCGAATACTATGTGAACTCAAGGAAAACTGAAGGTGATGCACAACACTATATTCTAATAGATCAACCATTAATGGTTAATGGCAAACTTTGCGACACTAAGTAATGGCAGAGAACACACACATGCGCAAACTCACAAATTACTGACGGGCCCTTTAGTAGAAATGGCTAATCCTGGTTTATGATTTTATGGGCCGACCTTGTGAAGATATTCATCATGTGCCAACTTAGAAAAGACATTTTCTCTTTCGCTCCCTCCCTTTTCATGACACAGCCGGGGATGTCCTTCTGAACTGTCGAATCAGCTCTGTGCTGACTTCTCTTTTCAGGTCAAGAGGAATTCATACACTTCACGATTCATAGGGAAGAAAAAAAACAGTGCAGACTACTTGCAGGATTGTGAAGACGTCAAACTGTTCAAAGTACTGGTCAATGGAAGTCAATGCTATGCACAAAACTGGGTCAGCCTGTCAAGACTAAGCTGTAGCCGGGAACACACTCATGGTGAAGTGAAAGAATGCTTTTCTCAAGCCGTCCATTTATCAGGTAATGCTGATTTTCATTTTGATACATTTGAAGAAGTGAACACATTCATTTATGATGCTAAATGTATTATGCAGATCAAACAATTTATGTCAAACTGTAAAGCAAACATGTAATATATTAGAGGCTGCATCACTGGGCTACTGCATGTTATAACCTAATGTACAAGTAGTTTTGTTAAAGAAGTAGTTCTTCCCCTTCCTATTTCAAAAGAGTCAAGAGGAAGGTGAATTAAACAGGTTGGTGATTCAGCAGGGTGGCAGGTGTTAAGCCCAAAAAGCTTTGCACAGTAAAGTGCTGTGCGTGTGTTATGATCACTTCTAACACATCGGCTTTGTCTCAAAAACCTAGTGAGCTGCCTACCAAGTCAGCCTTTTGAACATCACAGGAACATGTCTCATTTTGGCTGTCTGGCTTAAGCGTTCCTATAAAGCCCAAAGCTTCTGAATTGGTATTTCGTAAACAAATCAGAGTTTTAAATGAATCTTTAAAGTGAACAACCCAACCGTTGGGTTTAAAAAATGCAAACCAACCATGGGTTTGTCCATATTTGACCCAAACATGGGTTGAAACAACCCAGCATTTTTTAGAATGAGTCTTTCTAGTTCACTTGACTCATTTTTTATTCACCTACTGCACATCTCTCCATTATAAAATATATGGTGATTACAGTTGTTATTTTTCTTGATTAAAGTAATTCACAGCAGTTGACAAAATTGATAAAACGATAGATTTGCTTTGTTATTTTCTAGGGTCTCCTAGTCGATTTGTTGCTGCAAATAAAAAAATGAAAACATGAATCACCTGCAGAGAAGACCACTAAATGAATCAGTGAACCAATTCAAAAGATTCGAATCACTGGAATGAATCACATTCCCCAGCACTACTACTAAACAGGCAGCATACTAGTTTTTGAGACACATCCAGTCTTTCCAATCACTCACCGCCAGTCTGAAACACAGATCTCTGTTTGGAGCCGATTAAAGCCAGGGTTTGGTCGTCTATGCCACTGGCAGAACGAACAATTGCTGCTTTTACAACGGACAAAGAGGAATAATAGATATGAAAATGTCATAAAACAATTTACTATGAAAGACGTTGTCGTAATCTTACAAGAAGCAAATTAACCAATATATGTCGTTTGCAATTAGGACCAGTATAATACCAAACGGAATGTATTAAATAATATATTACAGGTGGAATTCGCGATATTAACGTCAACTATATAAGCTACCATCTCTGAATTATCGGTTAACTGTCAGTCGGTTTATTCATATGGTGTAGCAGGAGAGCTATTCCGTTAGCCAGCAAGCTAGCTCTCATCCAACGGAAAAGAACGAGTATTTCTCCCAGTGTCGTCGTCTCAGGTCTATATACGTACCCACTACGAGCCCCACGAAAATGCCGACCGAGGCCATCGTTCAGTGTCCGCAGTGGCTCTTAACAGCACACATTTGAGGAATCGCTGGTGGTCCTCGGGATCTGTCCGTGACAGCCATAAGCATCACCATCATCATCCTCCTCCGCTGCTCGGATTCCTCCCACTCACTGAAACTGATGGGCGCTGGTTGGCTGAAAACATCTGGCGCAGATGCTGGAAAAAATATATAATCACAAGCTATATTTACAGGGGGACCCGGTTAGGGCGGGATGGAAAACATATGTAGCACATACCATACAGTAATTATTTTTTTTTAATGCAAATCGAATTGCGTAAGCATATGCTTTTTTAAGGATAGCTATAGTGTTAAATATAGGCTATTAAATGTTTAATTTAGCCGAAATAATATCTACCCAACTATAGCTCCTACATTCAGTAAAACTGACTAAGAAACTTTGCTTAAATTATTTGGTAACACTTTATTTTAATGTGTCCTTACACATGTACATAGTAATAACTAGTCATAATTACATGCAACTAACACTAAACCAAACCCTAATCCTACCCTAACCCTATAGTAAGTAGGCTACATGTTGTTAATTACTATTACTCAGTAGCCTACTTAAATGTAAAATTACACTGTAACGGGGACACATTAAAATAAAGGGTAAACAATTATTTTGTCAATTCAATAAATTTGCTTTGGGAGGATTCAAATTGTTATCAATCTCATTTTATAAAATGATTGAACCTATTGTTAATTTCTTTGTTTTGCATTGAATTTTTTTATTTCACAATAACAAATTTCTCAACACTTTGCTAAGATTTTAAGTCTTGGTAACACTCTATTTTAAGGTGACGTAGTTACACGTTACTATGTACTTACTATAGTAAATTATGCATAATTAAGTAAATAACCCTAAGTAAGTAGGCTACATGTACTCAGTAATTACAATGTAACTACGTCACCTTAAAATAAAGTGAAAATTAAGTCTTTCTTACTGAGATTTCCCTTTCTGTAAAATCTTTAAAATTTACAAATAATAAGATTAATAAATTAAGTACTTGATCTTATCTTTCTTACTGATTGAGGTGTCCTTTGTTTACCGGTTTGTATTTCCCCCTTTCTTTCCTTTTACATTTTTTTTTAATTTACTTTTTTGCAATAAAAAAAAATTAAAATAAAAACAATAGTTATTATATTATACAATTTTAAATTGGCTGAAAAGTTAAATGAGCTTATCATTGCAGATTGTGACTTTAACTAAACTATTTTATTATTTTTGAATTGGTGATCTCCTAAATATAATAAATGAAGCAATGACAGAAACACAACCTCTCTCTGAGGATAATGCACAGGAAGCTCCTCCCTCCCTTCCTCCCCCATCCATCCATCCATCATGCCCCATAAGCTCTAAAGATGACAATGAGATAAGGTCTATTAAAATGTATTCAGCCCCCTGTGGAGAGGCTGAGGACACAGATGGCCATGATGACCACTTGCACTGTGCACAATGCCACACAACTGGACGGTCTATAGTGAGCACCACGAGTGATACAACAAACCGTCTGTTGGTTTTGTATCAGTTTTTTTTTTTTTTTTTTTACCTCATGAGTGCAACCAGGCTGCATCTTGTGTCGTCAAGATTTTAGGTTGCTAAGCAACATCTCCAGACAACCTCTGACATGAAATACAAGCATGATCAAGTGTTATGCAATACATAGTATTAAAAAAAAACAAAAAAAAACATGAGGATGTAACAGAATATTTATATTGTCAATTATACAACACGTTCTGCAACAATTTTGCAGTTGCATTAAAATCCTTTTTTTGTTTGTTTCTTTTTTCTTTTCTTTTTTTGGCTAAAGGCAAAAAAATAAATTGGGGTTCATGCAACATATGCTTAATGTATGGAAATCCATTTTTCACATCACCCTAAATCCATATAAATTAGAAGGTTAAATATCCTCCTTTTAATAATTGATTATTTCTAAAATTGTATAATTCACATATTTGTCCCACAAATCACCTATTAATGCCTTTATGCTGCAAAGGCGGCACAGACGCTGATGAAGTGGCATATATAACACAAAAAGTGCATTTACACTACACAGAGGCAGCAAAAATGCATTTACATGGAAATTACAATTGCAATTGTATTGATTGATTATTCTTGTCACCACGTGGCCTTGTATCACTCCAGCACGACCACTGTAGTTAATATTATTCTGCGATATTACTTTCTTTCCTTTGCCAGACTGCAGTTTGCTTGTTCCCCCTCTATACAGATTACTGGACCGAACCATTTGTGAAAATTAAGGTTACACACCTGTCAATTGTCGAAGCTCTCATGACAATAGAACATAGTCGAGAAACCGAATTAGTTGCAGTGAATACATGAAGAAATACGGAAATTGCTTTGTCTAAACTGATAGTTTGACTCTGAATAGTCTTGTGTATCAACAACACCCCTACTGAGGGAATGGCGGCATCACCCCTCGCCTGCAATGGCGTTGTCTGGCTGTGCGCGCGCGCGCGCGTGTATGTGTGTGTGTGTGTGTGAGTAAAGCCCGGCTTGTATGTCACATTGTGTCAATTGTCTGGTAAGGTCCTGTATGGCAGCTTGATGCCAGTAGCGTTGCTGAATTAAAATGCTTTCCAATGCAATTCCCCTCTAGTTAATGATTTAAAGCGAGGACACATTTATTCCTGTGATAACTAACATTACATTTGAAGGCGTAGGTAAGTGCCTCTTTTGTTTTGGAGCAACAACAAGGGAGTTAAGCAATACTTGTACCACTTCTGCTTTGTGTTTATATACGGTGTTTTGCTGATACACTCGCTGGAATGAACTAGGTCTGTATTTTTTGAGTGTTTATGGAGACTGGGTTTGTAGGATGGAGCTGTCAGTGATGCAGGCGATGTGATGTGATGCGCGCACGGGTCGCTCATCATCTTTGAATAGCGCAATTTCGCTATTTTTAGGCACACTTTTTCCAAATGCATATTTACATCTGCAGTTTCACATTTATTCGCGCTATGCGTGTTGTGAGAGTAAATGTGGGCTGTTATCTAACCAACAGAAACTGTTTTACATTATGCAGGTTGCTCGCACAGCTATATGTTGTCCTTGTGCTGGGCTTAAATGTGCATCTGCCTTTTCGTGCTTTTATTGTCGATATTAAATATTAATTCGTGAGATGTGGGATTGATTTTAAACACATTCCGTCAGGCTAAAATGCAGCGGCTGTCTGCGGTGTTCACGATGGGTGCTGGATGGCAAATCTAATCTGTGAGTCATATCGAGATCTGCGTCGAAAACACATCGGTGCATCAAAAATATCGCGCTGATATTGAGTGCTCCGTCGGCCCTTATGGCAAAGTGATGATCACGCATAATGTTCAAGAACCAGGGCGGTGGACTAAAGCCAATGCAAAGGCATCTTCCAGCACCCGAGCCCTTTTCGAGGCGTGTTGTGTTTACAAACTGATGTGCAGCACAGTCGCTTTAGAGATGTTGTTTTCATCTGCCCTGCTGCTGCTGTTCAGTAGGCTATTGTAACAACGAATTTGGGTGAACTAACAACATTAAATTGCTTTATTTAATTGCAAAGTCCAGAGTGGACTTATAAGGTACATGCCCACCTGTGTGGCCAAATAAACCCACTAATCATGTGTCATTTAAAAGCATTAGGCACTTAATTTAAATCGAATTTATTTTCGATGAGTCAGCATGACTTATTAAAGAACTGCTGATCAAACTGGAGTTTTAGTGTCTGAGCAACAATTCATCTTATTTTAAAGTCAATCAATTTCTGACTCTTTCACAGGTCATCGTATCAAAATCCATATTGCTTTGCCAATGCAGAAAGCTAGTTTCGAGACTAATTTTTAGGCTCTGAGTCTGTAGTCCCTATATTTTTTCCACTGTGTCCCCATAATTAATTGTAAGTGGGTAAAGTGAGCTTATTAGGAACAATAGGGGTCAGTGGAGCCATCCCTAATAATCCCACTTGACAAAAAAGTTATTTTTCTGTGATTACAATCACAGACAGATTTTTTTGGCTCAAGAAGTTTCTAAAATGTTTTAATTTAATGTGGTTAAATAACTGTTAAATTGTATACAATATTTCTGTTTTTACTGTATTTTTTATTAAATAAATGCAGCCTTGGTGAGCAGCATAAGTGACTTCTTTCAAAATCTTTTTTTTTTTTAAATCTTAAATTCCGATTTTTTAATGGTATTTTATTATGGATAGTATATAAAACAACAACAACTGGGCCTATTTGGTATGTGGGCTTATTAGGGTCACTTCCTTGACAAGTTTCCACTTTTTACAGTGTATGATTGTTTGCTGTGCAAAAATAAATTTGTGATGAAACAAGCTTCTCATAACATTTTTGTAAATGCTTTCAGGAATCCCCAACAATATGTGATTACACCCAACGAACAACCTGAAGGTATGCTACTGTTTATTTGAGAAGACCTCCATTGTCGAGGCTAAAATGATGAAGACGGAGGCCTCGGCAGAGAGGAATACCCTGAGGAGCGCTTCCCCGCACCGGAATGCCTACAGGGCAGAGTTCCAGGCTCTAAAGAAGGCATTTGACCAACCAAGACAGGATGGAGGCCCCAAAGTCAAGGACCCAGAGGGGATCAGGCAGCCTCGAGGGCGGCAATACGGGGCCCACGTCAGTCGCATCAAGAACATGTTCATGCAAATGGGGACTGAGAACATTGGGTCCAACAGACGAGCAAGGGATGAGACCTCCCCACAGAAACTCAGCAAGCCAACAAACTTCATCAACAAGACGGATGGGTCGGTGGTCCAGTTACAGCACGGCAATGGAGAGCGGACTGCTGGTGGCCATCATAAATCAAAGTTCTCCGAAACAAGGAAGCTTTTTGAGCAGAGCTCCAGAGATGCTTCACAGTCGCCTGTGTACTCTTATGGCCGAGACAAGAGGGGTTCTCACGAGCATTTGGATGACTGGAGGGGAACGCGTTCAAACAGAGGCAGTACGGACTCTTTGGATAGTCTTTGCTCCAGGACAGAGGCCTCATCTCCCACTGTGAGTCAGCTCAGTGCTGTGTTCGAAAATATAGATCAGCAGGGCTCCGGTGCTACTTTCAGAAGAGGCCAGGGAGGTGGAAGGGGGCTGTATTCTCCAGATGGCTTACAGAGACACGGGGAGGCCAGCGAGGATGACACCAGTGCTCGACAGTCTCCGTCAAGTGGTTTTTACAGGACGCGAGTGGGTAGCAAGCACAATATGCCAGTTTCTTCATCTTCAGAAGATCTTCTCAGTCCTAGTCCTCTGTCTGAGGCCGTGGACCAAGTGAAACACGACGAGAAGAAGCCCCAGGAGACCCCCGAGGTGGTTGATGGATCCATTGAACTGAAACCAAAAGATGAGGTAAACCTAACCAAGGTCGTGGACAATTCTTCAGCTGCGGCTCAAGTCAATGACGCTGCAGGAAATTCACATGAGTCTACAGCTACCACGGTCCACGAGGACACAGACGGTCATGTGAAAGAGGAGTCTAGCTGGATTACAGAGGATCAAATTGGAGAACACAATGAGGAATATTGCGGCAATGAGAGAGTTATTTTCACTGCCGATGGAGATGCTTGCTACCAGGGCTGGGGGGAGAGCTGCACAGACTTAGAGGATGACCTGTACGATGATGACCTTTCCTATGACCCAGGATCAGAGATTACGGAGATTCCCGGTCTTCCAGAGGAGGTCAAGGAGGATATTCCACAAAAACGGAAAATTCAGTTCAGCTCTGCACCCATAAAAGTAAGTTTATTGATAGTCTTTTGCATGTTAATATGTCAGTGATGTGAATACATTACATATAAAAAATACATAAAAATGCAATTCGTAATGCAATGACTTATTTTAAAACTCACCCAAAAATTAAAATTCCGTCATTAATTACTCACACTCATGTCGTTCCAAACCCATAAGACTTTAAAGACTATCTCCGAAACACAAATGAAGATATTTAATGAAGTCTGAGAGATTTCTGTCCCTCCATTTACAGTCCACGCAACTACTTTCAAAAAGCTGTTTGTCACAACATCAGTTGTGGTAAACAGAAGCTCAGTCATGCTTACTTGACGTGCGTGAACCAATGAGGTTCATTCTCGGAAAATCTGGACTAAACCGCTCAATGCATATGGATTCGTTTTAAGATCTGAAGCGTCAAAGTGGTAGTTGCGTAGATGTCAACAAAGGGACAGAAATCTCTCAGATTTCATCAAAAAGATCTTCATTTGTGTTTTGAAGATGAACAAAAGTCTTACAGGTTTGTAACGACATGAGGGTGAGTAAATAATGAAAATGTTTACATTTTTGGGTGGACTAACCCTTTAATATACACTTAACAGTATATGACCAACATGAATACAAAGAGTTAATTCCTGTTTTAGATTTTTTTCATGGACACTCTTAAATGTCATTTATATTTTGTAAATCTATTTGTGTATGCTTTGATTTTTTTAAATGGACTTATAGATTATCCAGAGGCCACTCATGCCTGTGGGGAGATGAACACGTATAGCTTCTGTCCTCACATGCCTCGCTGACTCTCCTTACTGTAACTTTTCACACCACCACTGTACACTTATCAATCGCTGTTCCTCTACACTATCATCAAGTAATGTTCCCATGAAAACATGGATAACTACTGTGTTTGCAACTTCTTCCAAGGTGAAGCATGAAGGTAATTACAGTCTGTCTATCGATGTCTTGTGTTTCGCAGGAAGCTACAGAATCACATTGTTTGAGAGGGGATTTTTATGATGTTAACTTCTCAGAAATGCATTTTACAGTCAATTAGAGTTCTGATAAATTCAGTTAGCCAGCATTTAAAACGGTTATCTTTGATTTCGCCATGCACAGCTGTGGACTCAGACGGTTGTTATTGATTAGTTGCGATATCGTGAAAATTGCTGCTGAATGTTTGAGCCTCTGGAAATGTGTTTACAACTCCGGCTATTAACTCAGATTGGAAGCTGGATATAGATGTGGAAAACACTCGAAAACCCTGGTTCCCCTGGTTGGATCAGTCCCATTAATACACTAGGCAGTGCTGGACCGTTTCCCCTGCCTCTCTCATTGGGTTAACGCGATGTTTGCTCGCTAATCTCCCTCACACGAGCTGAATTTCATCAAGCTGTTGTGTGCCAGAATTAACTGAATTAAAAGGTCCATTAAGGCCAGTTTGTACACCTTTTTGCTCTTCAAGTATTGTATTCTTAGAGTCTCTTAATCAGATCACATCCCAATGCTACTCTTGGTTTCAATTCTTGGATCCTGCTGCTAATTATAAACATGAAATATAGGTCTTCACAGCTGCCGAATGTCAAATGTGTGACGGTGCATTTGAACATATGGTTCAAAATTGGTATTTAGATCAGTCTGTAATAACAGATGTGTCCTTTAGCTGTGTTCTTCCATAAATAGGTTAGTCATCAACTAAATGTTATTAAACAAAGCAATAGTACTGTAACACATTGAGCAACTAGAAAATGCCAGCTTACTGTAAAATGGCATTGTGCCGGCTGGGTTAACTGTCAACTCAACTGAACTGCCCTGGTCGTTAGCTTGACAAAGAAAGACTTTTTCATGAGTCAGGGAATTTTAAACCCAGGCCACGTGCTTTTTCTGCAGACATGGAGGAAATAACAGCCTGTGGTCTGTGTTCACACTTGAGAAAGGGCCAAATTTGTGGTAAAACATTGTCCATTCACCAGACAAGACTAGCTTGACGTTGAATAGAACTGCCAGTCATTAATCATACTGAACATTTTCATAATATTTCTTAGTCACTCATTAAGTGGATCGTTTCCATATTAAAGCGTTTCTAAGCACAATTAATGTAGAGTTGCTGAAAGAGGCTCTTGTGCGAGCAGCTCTAGTGGCTGTGTGGAATAACAGCACTCTCAAAGACTCATCCCTCCATTCACTCTGAAGAATGAAGATTACAAGTTCCTCAATTGTAAAATGATCACAGCATAATTCTCTGATACATCTTGTCATATCATTGAATACATTAAGGCTTGTTTTATTTATCATATGTCCATCTCTGTGTTTGAGCACTTAAGGTATTAATGACCTTGCTTTGTGGTTGGCAAATGGGGTCATAGCTCTGTCTAGATGGGGTCGCAGATGGCTAAATGCAAGTAATAAAATGCAATAGCCTAATGCCTATTTAGCATAGCAAAATTAGCAAAACTTTTTGTTGTTAAAGGGTTAGTTCACCCAAAAATGAAAATTCTGTCAGTAATTACTCACCCTCATGTTGTTCCAACCGCGTAAGACCTTCGTTCATCTTCGGAACACAAATTAAGATATTTTTGATGAAATCTGAGAGCTGATCACTCCTCCGTAGGCTGCTAGGTGACCGAAACTTGCTGGCCCAGAAAAGTTATTATTGTTGTTATTATGGTTGGTTGGGGAAAATTGACACAGACACTATCTTTCTATCTATCTGTCACATTAATTGGTTGTCTGGGAGGGTAATGCTTTGTAAAAGTTAACATAACACATATGTTTAAAAAAAAAAGTTAACATAAGATATCTCTTTAAAAAAATAAAATAAACATATTTAAATCTTTTTAAAATTTACTTTTGCAAATAACCTTTGTTAAATTTATAGAAGTATTTGTTAATATTAATGGACCAGAGCTTAAATTGTTTTATTTTTTAACTAACAACTAAAAAAAGATTTATAAATACTAACAAATATATTGCTCATTCATTGTTCGTTAATGTTAGTTAATACATTTATATGACAAACAAATTTTAAATGGGAGAAGTTTTTATTTCTATGATGCATTGGAGAGAATCCTGTCAGACGCAGCACTGCTGTGAACGCGCGTTCACGTTTAAACTAGGGCTGAACGATATATCGTTATCGTATCTATATCGAGATATGAACTTTCAAGATATTACTATCGAAAAAAGCAACGATATAGACGATATAGATTTCCCCTCTCCGCGCTCGCCCTGCATACAACTCTGGCAGTCACAACAAACATCAGTTTTACAAGTGCCCTTGAATGCAACGCTAAAGCCAGCGCGCACACACTACCAGGGACGTGGGAACTATATTGTGAGAGGGGGGGCGGCGTTTCCATGGTGACGCGTCATTGCTTGTCACGTGACACACCGCAGCAGCAACAGCGCTGAATGAATGATGATCTGCTTTTATGTCATTTTTCCTTTTTTATTCAGAATATTCACAAATGTGTTAGCTATGGCATGAAATATCTGATATTCCGATTGTCAAATACATGCAAGTGGAAGTATATTGTTGTTTAAACACCTTTATAACGATCGCGTTAGTTGAGCTGTATGCGCGATGGGCGCCGCGTTTGTGCCGCAGACGCAGTTCAGAGAATCGGATCTGTTGGATTTACAACCTCTATGTTTACAACATGTGAATTCATCCACTTCTCCCGAAATACTTAAAAGTAAGTGGCTGGTGAACTGGGAATAGAATAGAGTAAACATTGAAGTTACTTACACAATGTGTAACGTTATCTGATATGAATAAAACGTGTCGAATTATAATGGAAAGGATTATTATTACCTCTTCCATAGACATCAGTGTGTATTTTACAAACTCTAAATGTATTGTTTTTTTAGTACTTACGTAGTCATATCGTATTGTATCGATATCGAGATATCTGGCATGAAAATCGAGATATGAAATTTTGTCCATATCGTTCAGCCCTAGTTTAAACACAATTTAAACAATGTATTATTCAATGCATTACTTCTATATAATTATATATTAAGTTGCTCAAGCAAGTGGTAAAATATTTAACCATGTATTTATATTAAAATCTTTTGCATTTCAATTTTAATACAATAAATCTTGCATGTCACAAAGAACTTGTTTTTCCACCTCCACGAATGTCATTATGTCGCCTTGTTGAGGTAAATTGTAGTTTTCCTTGCTTTACCCCGGTCTTAAAATGAAAAAAGTAGTATTTAATTAAATAAATTTATGGTATAAATACATACATTTTATTTAATTAATCGCACTTATGGTGAAATGACTACATTTTCAGGTCAATCTGTGTTCATTTTGACCACGAAACATGCGCTGTCACTTTAATTCAGCGTTTGCAGCACAGCAGAAATCATAGACAGTATATAAACGGCAAAAGTAGACTCGGTGCGGAAACGATCGCTGCACTGCTGTATACGCACCGCAACTGGAACGGATCGATCATCGACGGACTGCATCCGCGTGCAGTGTGAAAGCTCTGTTATTAACATGGGTACGGAAAACAATACTCACCGCATACACACTGCAAACGAAATATGTGTGAAACGGGCGTTAGACTTGGAGCAGGAGAGCTACTCCGGCTGCTACTAGAGTGAGTGTTGCCATCTTCAGTTCAGCGACATATTTCCCGCCGCGCGCTCTCTGTCCGCTAGTGCTCTGTATTTGACGCAAGTGTTTGTTTGTGTGTGAGTGTGCGATAATTGTAAACGCGCAAACACAGACAGAAAAGACATGCCATCGTGGAAATAAGATAAATAACATATTACTTAAGGGCTATTTAGTTTTTGTAATAAAATAAAAAAAAATAATCTGGCGCTATAAAGAAAATCAAATTTACTTGACCTTCAAGGGGGGCGGGGGGAGCCGTTAGGAGGGCGGGGCGCCCCCCTTATATAATGGTAGGGGAAACACTGATATATATATATATATATATATATATATATATAACATCCCCTCATCCTATTGGTGAGCATGTACAGTTAAGTTAGTATTTTTTATTTATTTACGACTATTGTGTTATACAGCTGTTTGTGAATGTAAAAGGTCTGCAGAGTTTCAAAGATCAAAGTGCACGATAAATTCGGTTATTGTCTCTCAAAAGAAAGAACCGATTCGGAACTGCCGAAACGAGTTGTCGGGAATTCCAGTCTCATTTCCGGCTCAAACCTGCATAACATATTTACATAATGCCAGCCTATGGTCTTCATTGGCTGTTCGTGAACAACTTCTACTTTGACCCACCCTCAAACACTGTAGTTGTAGCTGAGGCCTGGAAGAGTTTGGTTTGTGTGTTTGTTTGTTTTGCACTGCGAGAGCAAATCCACTTTACATGCACTTCCAAAGGATGAGGACTTGAGCTCGAATTGATATGGTAAGACCGATGCCATCGTTACTGTTCGGATCACTGTGTATCAAGTGCTGAGGAAGCCTCCGGAGCTGAACTTCAGATATGGTAATGGGTGTTTGGTTTCCAACACGAGCTGTAAGTGGTAGACCAATTACAACAGACTGGGGCATCTGACCAATCAGAGCAGAGTAGGCTCTAGGAAAGGAGGGTTTTAGAGAGACTAAATCCTTTATCGAGCCGTTTCAGACACTGTGAGAAAAGAGCTGATGCTGCAATGTATATTATGAGAAAATGAAAGTGTTTTTTGACCTTGGATGCAAACTTTGGGTGTGAAACTTAAAAATGTAACTTGAAATTTCCCCTTTTGTGCTCCATGGAAAAAGAATGTCATACAGGTTTAAAACGACATGATGGTAAATAAATGATAACTATTTTCATTTTGGGGTAAAATACTGAATCCCTTTTAGAAAATTGGTTTTCTTTCTACAATAAAAAAACTGTTAGTACTGTGGTGTTGCCACTTGATGTCCAATATAAAAATCAAGGTCCTAAAGCAAATTCACGGACCTAGCTGACTTTAAAGGGGACCTATTATGCCATTTTTCAAAGTCTTAATTTTGTTTTCTTGGGGGCTACTACTACTAGAATAGGTTTTCATGCTTGAATGTTGAAAAATACATTCTTTTTTTTTACATATTTGACATTGTTGCAACTCCTCTCTTCCCAGTCTGTCAGTAATGCTCTGATTAATGCTCCCTCTGAAAAGCACAATGTGCTCTGATTGGTCAGCTGGACCAGTGTGTTGTGATTGGTCAACCACTTTGAGCATGTTTCTGAAATGTCACGCCCCTTACCATGACTGCCAGTTTCAACAAACTTCAACCAGGCCTCGTCCCTTTATTTTGTGTATGCTTTGGGCAGGAATTAATTAAATGAGGAATTTTGTGACGTGTTTGTTCCCGGAAGACAATGGAGGCATTTCAGGGAATTCAAAAACAGTGACACTGATATATAACTCCCTTTGGAGTGACTTTGTACTTTGTAACTTTGCAGACCGTTTTCATGCTCAAACAGCAACATTACACACTAAAGAAAATTGAAAATGTGAAAAAGCATAATAGGACCCCTTTCATGGATTTATTCCATAGGGGTTGTTTTGTAAACACTGGAGGCAGTGGAGAGCACTTGAAGTCCGTTTTATTGACCTGACTCAACTGTGATTCTACTCGTCTCGTTGCCCCAGCATGGCAGTGCAGTGGGTCAGTCTGACTCTGATAATGAGGATGTGGTATCTACTAGCCCTTTTTATGTTAGTTGCACAAATCAGTTTTACTTCTAGCTTTTCAGCTATCATGTTACAAAATCATGTGCCTTAGCAGAACAAGAAATTAAACAAAACAAGAAATTAAATGTGTGTAAAGCCCCTTTCACACAGAGATTCAGGAAAATACACGGATAAAGTGACCCTGGATTTGACCCGGGTTCGTTTGATTTTGGTTCATTCACACTGCCAGTGATTTTCCGGAATCAGAGAGTGCGTTCACACACAACCCGTAAAAATCCTGTAAAGACACGTGACATCGATGTGACTTGTAATGTCTCAGCAGCGTTTTAAGTTTGCTTATGAGCTGCGATTTCTCTTTCTCGACTTGCAAACCACGCTTGTGCATTTTTGTCTCTGATTCGATCATAAACTTGCGCATGACGTACCGTTTCACAGCTGGTGAACGATCCCGGCTTCAGCGTCATCATTACGACACGGCATTATTACGGCTTTTGTTCACACAGCGCGTGTGAAAGGGGCTTTTAAGTGTGAGACCAATGTCAAATGTAAACTTTATATTCACTGGTTCAGTTTAGCACAGTGGTTCTCAAACCTGTCCTGGAGGACCACTAACACTGCATGTTTTCGTTGTCTCCCTAATCAAACACACCTGATTCAACTCTTCAGCTCCTTAACCCATGTGATAATGAGCTGATGAGTTGAATCAGGTGTGTTTGATTAGGGAGACAACGAAAACCTGCAGTGTTAGTGGTCCTCCAGGACAGGTTTGAGAACCACTGGTTTAGCAGAACAATCAAGTACTTATGTTTTGCCAATGATATTGGTCTCTTGACACAACTACTTAGACATGCTCAAGGTCCTTTTGGATTGAGTCGGCAATGTCAGCTCAAAGTATGGGCAAGAGATAAGTGACTCTAAAATGGAGTGGATGCTGCTAAGTATTAAAAAAGGAAGGACTGTTGCTCAAAGGGAAGTAGTTACAGCACGTGGAAAGATTCAAGTATCTTGGATCGACACTGACTGCAAACTGTGAGTGCTCTACAGACATCAGAATAAGAGCAGCCACGGCCTTGACAGTGATGAGTGATCTGGACAATATCTGGAAAAACAAAAACATCAAGAATGAGACCAAAATGAGACTGTGTACAGATCCCTCATACTCCAGATAGCCTTGTATGGTTGCAAAGCATGGACACTTAGGAGTGCTGAAGAGAAACTACTACTTGTATTCGATATGGCAGCACTTAGCAACTACTTGGCATCCGCATCATAGACAAGAAACGATGACATCAGAAAGGCCCTCAATTAGATAGAAATGATCGTGCAAAAAGTACATGGAAGACAACACCAGTGGCTTGGTCATGTACTTCGTATGGATAAAAACTGGACTGCCAACATCGCATTGCACAGAAGAGTAGAAGGTACCACAAAAAGAGAACGTCCAAGAACAACGTGGATGTCGTCAGTGTACGACGTTGGACAACAAGTGCTAATGAGAATTGCGCAAGATGGCGTTTAGCTTCGACTCATGCGAGAGCCTTTGTTGAAGTGTAATAAACTGAAGATATGGTGAAGAAGAAGATAATGAGAACGCTATTGTAATAAGTCGTTGTGAATTCATTGGGTGTTGTTGCCGTGGAGCGCGTCCACAACAAGAGTTATGCATTCTGACTAGCACGCATCTGAGGCGTCGTTGGTGACAGTTGTATTAGTTGTTATATTTGAATTAAATGATCAATCCCATCGACTCATTTTACAATCCTACTAGCTCTTTATTTAAACTAAAAACCCTTTGCATTCATTTGGTGACGAACATAGCGTTTTGAGCAGCATTTACACACACTGTCATGCAGTTGGCTATATCACTGTAAAAAAAACTGTTAAATTTACGTTAAAATACCGGCAGCTGTGGTTGCCAGAAATTTACCGTAAAAAATACGGTAGCAACATTTTAGATTTTACAGACTTTACTTAAATTTACAGTTATAAACCATATTTAATTTTCTGACATACTGTTAATTTACTGACCTATTGAAGTATTATCTGTTTTGTACCATAGTAATACACAACCACCAATCACAGTGGAGATGAGTCACATGATGAATTAAAGCTCATCACAAGCAGCTTTTTCACAAGAGAGTTAATACTTGTATATAGAAGCTGCACAGTGTCATTCACACAAACACTAAACACCATCATGGTAACACACATGAAATTTTAAAAATGCAATAAACATTAAGAAAACTATGAAGAAACATAGTTATTTCAACAAAAATACATCAGATGTGAAGTGTCACACAGGGAATTGTGGGTATGTCAATTTACGTTTTTTCACTGTAAGTTATACAATGACCTGTTCTTTTTCACTTCCAAAAACTGTAAATTTAACGTTTTTTTACAGTAAAATTACATTGAATATACGGTTAGATCTATCACAGTTATTCACCATAGTAAGGAAACTTTCTCTTAACCAATTAACAGTTTTTCACTGCAGCATTTCTACAGTCTTTGACCATTAAAATCACGATAATTTTTTACAGTGCTAGACGCATATTGCACTATTAAGGCTAACTAACGATTAATCGATTAATTGATCGTTAATTTAAACGACGATCGATCATGGGAATTTGTGTAAATTGACATCCCGGTTGTGTAGTTGAGTAGATAGATGCTGTTTACAAGATCATGTTATATTAGATTTAATTGAGAGCAAAGTAACCAGATCCCATCAGATGAAGCATCAAACACGTGCCTGATGCAGAAATCTGCTTTACAATGAATTCTAGTGTTTGTTTAGCTGTGGCCTTCATTACATCCGTCCTGTCATCATCCTCCTACATAAACTACACTTACTGCATAAATGAAATATGACATTAGCTCTGCTAATCTCAGCCTCTTGTTAGGGCATATTTATTCCTTCTTGATTCTCTAATGGAATTAATGGATTTGAACGACTGGGCAGCAGTTGAGTGACTGCTAAAATGATTCAATGATTATACTCTCCATTCTTTGCTCAGATGCACATACTGCATATAGACCAAACGGCTTCCTCTGAATCAATCCAGCCTTTTACTATATCAGCTCAGTCCTGTAATTTAGTTAAAAGGGTGAATGGCTATAGTCTAGTTATTAGCCATATTTTTGGTTTCTATTAAATATACATAAACATTCTTTCAGGAACATGGATGAGAAAAGTCTTTTAGGTGAGTGAGTTGAGTAGCCGAGGATGTTTTATTCATTTTCATTTTATTTTAAGGAATCTTCAGTAGATCAAGGTATTTTTTAAAGCATTAGTCCTGACTGGAGAAGATTAAGGTGGCTTTATGTAATTGGAAAAGGGGTATTTCATTCTTATACGGTGGATAAAGATATCTTAGTTGGAGATTTCCTGAACTACTTAGGTAGTTGCTAACTTAAATCAGCCAATGAGCGCATTTTTCTAACCTGGCTCGATGTATTTTCTATTTAAACAGGAAGTTTGGGCGTGATAAAGTGCATTTTCTATTTAAACAGGAAGTTTGGCTGTGATAAAGTGTATTTTCTATTTAAACAGGAAGTTTGGGCGTGATAAAGTGTCTTTCCCTTTTTAAAAAACAGTCCAGTTAGCTTAGCTACAGCACAGCCATGATTTGCTACTTTCTTTGCAGTGGTTATTAGGGGGCGGGGCATTCTCATTCCAGAGAGCATCTGATTGGACAAAAATCTTTGTAGTGCAGGATGAGTCATCAATTTTTTTTGCCACTTTTTTCCAAGAGAAAAACTGTATTTTAAATGTGTATTTCTGCTAAAAGTGAGTTGGTTCAATTTTCTGTTACTTTTGTAAACATGTCTGGTCTGTTTATCAGGAGCTCTCAGTTATTTTTCTAATTTCTTGAATTTGTTACACAGAACAAACATGCTGTTATGAGATGGCAATGTATGGTTTGTGCACTTCAACTTCAGAAAAAAAAAATGAAACAATCAAGCAATTTTGATGCTGTAGTCATTGGCAAAGTTCTGTCTCGCAATGCATCGTGAACGCTGTGTTTTTTTTGCTTGCTTGTTTCTCTGACATCTGACCCTTTCTGGAGTTGAATTTTTAACGACTGTGGAAACAGAAGACAAGCCGTTCCAGCTGTCCGTGTCAGGCACTAATTCTCCACTGCTCCGTCACAGGCCAT
>NC_139974.1:36616568-36627803 GCF_963993115.1 Abramis brama
ATTTAAATAATTGTTTTCTCTTTTAATATATTTTAAAATGTAATTTATTCCTGTGATCAAAGCTGAATTTTCAGCATCATTACTCCAGTCTTCAGTGTCACATGATCCTTCAGAAATCATTCTAATATGCTGATTTGCTGCTCAAGAAACATTTATTATTTATTAGCATTGTAAATATTGCTAAATTTTTTCAGGATTCTTTGATTTATGTATTTCAAAGTAACATCATTATTTGAAATAGAAATTGTTTGGATTTGTTTGTAAATGTGTTCCCTGTCACTTTTGATCAATTTAATCCGTGCTTGCTCAATAAAAGTATTAATTTCTTAAAAAACAAATATCTCACTGACCCCAAACTTTTGGACGGCATATCCATTTTTACACAAATTATGATCAACAAAAACAAAACAAAAACACTAATAATTACTAATAAACAGGACATTTTTATTATGTGTCATTTCCAAATTTAGTCCAAATTTTCACAAATAATGTGAAAATATTATTTACAGTATGTATTCAGCCGCTAGCTATGAAAAGAGCATTAGCAAGACAAATATTTAAAAAATGGTTTAATGTTGTTATTTTTAGATGTAATTTCCATCTCAAACTTTGATGCATGTATTCCTACTGTAGTGGAAGTGTGAACAAAAGAGTTTTTCCACTGGCGCACATTTTGCCCATAGTTCAAGAAACACGTTTTCATATTTGAATGTATTTCTAAACAATTTGATAGAAAGAAAGTTAATTTGACTTTGGCAAACACCTCATTTTGCAGCAGATACCTGTTTTCAGAGAATAGTGCAGGAATGTGTGTCTGCAGATTTGCCTCTGTGTTGCATGGTTAATCCACTCAGCATCAGCTTCGTCGTCCCTCTGGGAGAGAGCTGTGTGTGTGTGTGTGTGTGTGTGTGTGTGTGTGTTGACACTGAAAGCGCTGGCACTGCCTGACTGTAGAGCCATTTAATGCGATCAGTTGTAGCCGAGGCTGTTGCCAGCCTAGGATACAAATGCCGACAAACACTTTCAGTCGATTGTTCTTCTCCTCCCTCCCCGTTTCCCCTCGGTTCCCCGCAAGCATTGCAGTTACCCACGATGCAGCAGGTGTAAAATGCTGTGTTAGAGGCATACCGATGAGCCATGGCTGCTCCGCTAGAAGTGCACAGTGACACAAAGAAGGATGAGAGACGTGACGGATAATGAAGTAATAAGAGTGGGAGTAGAGGGATGGATTATGGGCCTGGCTCAGTTTCACTCGTCCCTGCAGTTCTGTGCAAATTCACTCTTTTTGCAGAGAAAAATTAGCTCTCCGAGCCTTTGGCGGAATCTCACAACATGCAATAAAAACTTAAAGAACAGCTCTCCGAACAGGAAAGCGCTTATACAAGCTTACATTTCTTGGCTATTATGCAAGGTAGCAGTTGGAGCCAAAGAGCTCGCAGGCTGCTGGGTTTTAAATATAAGACTGCAGTGAGTGAGAGCGGATCTACTGTAGAGATGAGAAGACAAAAGAGATGTTCTGCCATTGTTTGAAGGCAGCTAACAGGTGTATTGATCTAAACGATGAAGGTGAGGCTGATGACAGAGAGGTGACTGGAGTGGGCCGAATCAATATTACTAGATCAAGATACACAAGGATATTCAAGAAAAGTATCGCTGTTGGACCGAAGCCAAAAGATTCAGCTTGAAAGGCTGCACTACTAAAGTACAATATACAGCTAAAAGTTATTTTTTGTTTTTATAATCAACTGGCAGATTTATAATTGAAACCACTGATGCTTTTCATACAGGATCTGAAGTTAAATGCTTTAATTTCTAAAAACGAATTGGAACCATCTCCATATATTTGTGCCTTTACACTTAAAAAATGGCAGCAATGGCAGTGATTTTTTTTTTTTTTTTTTTTTTTTTTTTTTTTTATACAGTGAGGAAAATAAGTATTTGAACACCCTGCTATTTTGCAAGTTCTCCCACTTAGAAATCATGGAGGGGTCTGAAATTGTCATCGTAGGTGCATGTCCACTGTGAGAGACATAATCTAAAAAAAAAAATCCAGAAATCACAATGTATGATTTTTCTAACTATTTATTTGTATGATACAGCTGCAAATAAGTATTTGAACACCTGAGAAAATCAATGTTAATATTTGGTACAGTAGCCTTTGTTTGCAATTACAGAGGTCAAACGTTTCCTGTAGTTTTTCACCAGGTTTGCACACACTGCAGGAGGGATTTTGGCCCACTCCTCCACACAGATCTTCTCTAGATCAGTCAGGTTTCTGGGCTGTCGCTGAGAAACACGGAGTTTGAGCTTCCTCCAAAGATTCTCTATTGGGTTTAGGTCTGGAGACTGGCTAGGCCACGCCAGAACCTTGATATGCTTCTTACAGAGCCACTCCTTGGTTATCCTGGCTGTTCTTCGGGTCATTGTCATGTTGGAAGACCCAGCCTCGACCCATCTTCAATGCTCTAACTGAGGGAAGAAGGTTGTTCCCCAAAATCTCGCAATACATGGCCCCGGTCATCCTCTCCTTAATACAGTGCAGTCGCCCTGTCCCATGTGCAGAAAAACACCCCCAAAGCATGATGCTACCACCCCCATGCTTCACAGTAGGGATGGTGTTCTTGGGATGGTACTCATCATTCTTCTTCCTCCAAACACGTTTAGTGGAATTATGACCAAAAAGTTCTATTTTGGTCTCATCTGACCACATGACTTTCTCCCATGACTCCTCTGGATCATCCAAATGGTCATTGGCAAACTTAAGACGGGCCTTGACATGTGCTGGTTTAAGCAGGGGAACCTTCCGTGCCATGCATGATTTCAAACCATGACGTCTTAGTGTATTACCAACAGTAACCTTGGAAACGGTGGTCCCAGCTCTTTTCATTGACCAGCTCCTCCCGTGTAGTTCTGGGCTGATTTCTCACCTTTCTTAGGATCATTGAGACCCCACGAGGTGAGATCTTGCATGGAGCCCCAGTCCGAGGGAGATTGACAGTCATGTTTAGCTTCTTCCATTTTCTAATGATTGCTCCAACAGTGGACCTTTTTTCACCAAGCTGCTTGCCAATTTCCCCATAGCCCTTTCCAGCCTTGTGGAGGTGTACAATTTTGTCTCTAGTGTCTTTGGACAGCTCTTTGGTCTTGGCCATGTTAGTAGTTGGATTCTTACTGATTGTATGGGGTGGACAGGTGTCTTTATGCAGCTAACGACCTCAAAAAGGTGCATCTAATTTAGGATAATAAATGGAGTGGAGGTGGACATTTTAAAGGCAGACTAACAGGTCTTTGAGGGTCAGAATTCTAGCTGATAGACAGGTGTTCAAATACTTATTTGCAGCTATATCATACAAATAAATAGTTAAAAAATCATATATTGTGATTTCTGGATTTTTTTTTTTAGATTATGTCTCTCACAGTGGACATGCACCTACGATGACAATTTCAGACCCCTCCATGATTTCCAAGTGGGAGAACTTGCAAAATAGCAGGGTGTTCAAATACTTATTTTCCTCACTGTATAACAGTTTCCCCCTATAACAAACATGACTCAGCAAAATAGCCACTAATCTATTCTATAATCTATTTGTACTGTATGTCTTTAAATTGAATCACTTTTGAAATGCAGTTTAAATGATGTTTCATGTCATTAAAAATGTACTGGCCTACTGTATTTTATTTATTCATCAAAGCCAGTGTTTACTCGCTTTTGGCACTTGATGACAAATACTTGAGTCTGCATAAGACCATTCAAATTAAAAATTAAACCATGTAATGATATTAAAACACAACAAAGTCTCCTGGAGAGCTATATGCAGTATGTCTATAATGAATATAATAGAAGATATGAATTATGTTCTCCCACGGCACGTCAAACCTGACAGTAGCCCACACTGTGTGTGTTGCGGATAGCACCTCATGTCTGCCAGATTCACAAAAGACAGTCGGTTGTTGAGCCATTTTTAGCCAGCTGTGGACTGTCAACACTGTGATAGTTGGTTGAGCTCAGGAGAACAGTGTGTGAGGGAACACAGTCACTCCACTGACTGTAGAGATGGATGTTTCTGGAAATGTCCTCGCTTTCAGGTTAGAGTATTTCTGCCCTCCTGGTCTGTATAAGAGTCTGTAACTGGGGAATAAAAGCTGGCGATGGATTATGTGAGCTATGTGCTTTAGTGCAGCTGTAAGGACTTTTATATGGTAGTTTTCTTTCAACAAGTCACTCTTAATGCTTCACATCTTTATAGTTACTATCTTCAAGGCTGCAGCCTCACTATCTGGCCCTTTCTGCCAATATGATTTCCATCAAGACCATTGAAGGAATGTGGACAAAGGGCTAATCCTTTGGTCAGCAGTGTGACTGTTAAATAATGCATTGCTGTTGATCAGTTTACATTATTGATGTTGTAAAGTGCACTAGAGATTATGCTTGCTTTTGTCCCTGCGCTCTGGTTTCAGAGTGCTTCCTACAGTACCACATACGATTTGGGCACATTGGTTTAGGCTTGTGATTAGCATAAAACGTCAGGTTTGAGTCCAATTTGATATTTTGGGGATATTTAATTTTATTCTATCAATCAATAAATTCCACTAGAAACAAACCTTGTTGTATTATTTTATTTTAATTTAATACTGTGAAGCTGCTTTGATACAATCTGTATTGTGAAAAGCGCTATACAAATATACTTGATTTACTTGATTTGATGAGATGGGTTTGATTCTGCTATGATCAGTCATGGTTTAATTGAAGCAGATGATTCTCATGGTGGCAGATGGACTGACGCTAGGATCTAAGAATATACAAACAAGGATAAACCAAATATGAAGCCAATGGTAATCCAAACAATGAAGGCACAGGAGACGCAACAGCATACGTCTCATGTTATTTATAAAATATTTTATTTAAATAAATGCTGTTCTTTTGAACTGTCTATTCATCCAAGAATACTAAAGTATACCAAGAATACTTTTTCAACATTGATTATAATAAAAATAAAACATTGCTCAGCAAATCAGCGTATTAGAATGATTTCTGAAGGATCATGTGACACTCTTATAACTTGTGACAAACTTATAAATGTAAGTTATTTTAAATAGTAATAATATTTCACAATAAATTTCATTTTGGTTAGCCTTAAGAGTCTTCTTTCAAAAACATTTTAAAAAATCATATACCGACCCCCAAAACTTTGAATTGTAGTGTGTGCATGTAAGCATTTTCGTTGTGGGGCCAGCTTAAAAACACCAAATTCTTACCATTTCTCTTTCATCAATTCTCTGAAATGAACAGAACAAGACAATGAAACCAAACATAACATGACTGTGGCATCCTGAGGAAGTTTATTCTTTTAAAATGAAAAACTGTTTAATCTGGGTCAGGGAAACTTATTCTATGTCACAACTTATCCAGTGAACACTTTTAATAAGGACACAGGTAGGCATTGGCATGCATGGGGCAATTGTTTGTCCGAGAACTTGTTTAGGGGACACAGTTGTGCGTGACTGTCCTTTCACACCACGGTGCACAAGACCATCACTTACGCTGAGGAGAAGGCAGTTTGTGTTTTAGTCGATAAGCACTGTTATGAAGATACTCTGATGTAACCCGAAACATTGCCCAGTGCCCACAACTTCATTGATCACATGCTGTCTCACTATATATAGAGTAGTGGCTGAAAGTGATGTCTGGAGGGGATATTTGTTTTTAATGGTTTAATCTACTAGTTTGATTAAACCATTAAAATATGAAGAAAATATTTTATATTTTTTTATATTTTAAATATGAGGGAAGTTAACACTTTTAACCAAATTATTTGGCAAAAAAACAAACTACAGCTAGAGGTTTTATTTTACTATGAAAAATAAATGCATAGAAAATCAAAGAGCTCACGGGAAAAAGCATAATAATCAGTTATTAATATTTTGTTTGTTCTGACAGCCTGGTAAAAAATGATGTCTGCAAAATTTGGCTTGTTTCATTTCGTTATAACAAATACAACTATTGACTTCAAGCACAACTAGCAATATGCTTACAAAATCTTTAACAAATGATTAATAATACTTGGATAAAGGGTGAATTTATATACTGTATATATACACACATTTTTCCCCCAATGAACTAATAATCATTCTCATACTCTATATTTTCTAACAATGAAAGATTTGGCTTCCCACAGCTGTTTTAGTCATGTGACCTCACCTCAGTAATGTGACATTGACGTTTTCTGGCTCCCAGGTGTTCAAAACCTACTGCAATGAAGACTATGACCGGCGGAATGAAGAGGTGGACCCGGTGGCATCCTCAGCTGAGTATGAGCTGGAGAAACGGGTGGAGAAGCTGGAACTTCTCCCTGTGGAACTGGAAAAAGGTGAATAGCGGTGATGGCAACAGGGCTTCACGTTAACTTTTTTGCTCACCAGCCACTGTGTTTAGTGGTTTTCCACAGTTACGAGCCACTCAGCATTTTCACTGGCCACAATTTTGACATCGTTACCACGGGGAAAAACTGCCATATAGATATTTTTTATATTAAAAAAAGTGCAATAAGCAGCAAAAAAGAACATAATTTAGCACTGATAGCTGGCTTTATGTGCATGCACTTTGAGTGTGAGCACAAAATCTGTGGGAATGAGTAAGATTATACGCAATACGCACAATCCCACACCGAAATTCAAGCCCTGCAACATGAAAAATATTCATCCGGAGCAAATGGAACGAGTGAGTGAGGGGTTTGTGTGTAACTCGCTGTCGGAGAGATGAGAGAGAGAAAGTGCAGCTAATATCCTGTATCCGTTCTGTAGGAAATGAGAATTGGAAGCATTACATATATTTCAGTATCGATATGTATCGAAAAATCTATATTTTTGACAACACTACATTGCACTTAGCTTTTTATTTCAGATGCTAAGACTACTATTGAGAAAAGTGTATTATAAAATGTAACCTGTCAAAGTGGCTAGTAGGAGTGACTGCGTTACACACGACTACTGAAATCAAACTGCATTTGGCAGGTGTTAATGTCAAGCCCTTGATGTCAGTGTCACAAAAGAGATTTCTCTGAGGTTGAAAGTTTAGGATAGTTTTCATTATAGGCAACACTAGGTGTAGTCATCACGCTTTTCACTCAAGTTATTTTTCAGTCTGTTTTTACTCAAAACCTTATGGTTACTGAGATACACTAAAGCCCTTGTGACAACTAGCTCCGGTTTCCTCTATAATTGTTTTACATAAAAACAGTTTTCAGGGAAATGTTCTGCATGCATCTGTGTATTTTGAGTGCTGTGAAATCAGTGGTAAGCCTTTAATATTGATCAGTCATCATAATATATGAAGGACTAAAAATGACAGAACGAAAAATAAATAAATAAATAAATAAAAGTAGAAAAAAATAAATAAATGCAGAAATAATAGTGAAAATAAATACATTTTGGTAATATACAGTACCAGTCAAAAGTTTGGAAACATTACTATTTTTAATGTTTTTGAAAGAAGTCTCTTATGCTCATCAAGCCTGCAGTTAAAAAAAAAACAAAACAAAAAAAAAACAGTAATATTATGAAATATTATTACAATTTAAAATAATGGTTCTCTTTTTTAATATATTTTAAAATGTAATTTATTTTTGTGATGCAAAGCTGAATTTTCATCAGCAAGTACTCCAGTCTTTGGTGTCTTATGATCCTTCAGAAATCATTCTAATATGATGATTTGATACTCAGTTATTATCAATGATGGAAACAGTTGTGCTGTTTAATATATTTTTTTGGAATACTTTTTTCAGGATTCATTGATGAGTAAAACGTTAACAGCATTTATTCATAAAAACAGCATTTATTCAAAATAAAAACATTTCTAACAATATAAATCGTTACCATCACCTTTTATCAATTTAACGCATCCTTGTTGAATTAAAGTACTAATTAAATAAATACAGAAAAAGTTCTAAATAAAAACAGTTCTTTTTAACTTTTTATTCATCAAATAATCCTGAAAAAAGTATCTCAGGTTATAAAAAAAATATTAAGCAGCACAACTGTTTCCAACATTGATCATAAATCATCATATTAGAATGATTTCTGAAGGATCATAAGACACCAAAGACTGGAGTACTTGCTGATGAAAATTCAGCTTTGCATCACAAAAATAAATTACATTTTAAAGTATATTAAAAAAGAGAACCATTATTTTAAATTGTAATAATATTTCATAATATTACTGTTTTTTTTTTGTTTTTTTTAAACTGCAGGCTTGATGAGCATAAGAGACTTCTTTCAAAAACATTAAAAAATAGTAACGTTTCCAAACTTTTGACTGGTACTGTAAATGGCTATTTCTGTATTTTTACATTTATTTATTTATTTATGCATTTCTATATGTATTTATACATTTATTTATATATTTATGTATTTATGTATTTATATATTTATTTATTTATATATTTATATATGTATTTATTTATACATTTATTTATTCCTACATTTATTTATTTCTGTATTTCCACATTTCTACATTTATTTATTCAGAGAGCGGGCGCGATCAAACAGTGGATTGTTTAGTGAATGTTTAGCCTACTTATATTTGTGTAAAACACAACATTGTGCTTTTGTCAAACTGTAAACTCTTGTCAAACTGTAACACAACTGTCACCCAACCAAAAACACACACACACGCTGTTTAAAAGCCAAAATGACAAGAAAAAACATAAAAACGAATGAAAACTGATAACCGCAATGCATTGCAATGGACGAGGAAGCAGAGAATGTCCGAGTGTATTGGGTTAGCTATGCGTACTGTGATTGGCTCATCGCGTTTGGGGGCGTGGCTTAGCCATTGGTCAATTAGCATACATGCGCAGGGAAAAATAAATGTAGAAATGTGGAAATACAGAAATAAACAAATGTAGAAATGTGGAAATACAGAAATAAATAAATGTAGGAATAAATAAATGTATAAATAAATACATATATAAATATATAAATAAATAAATATATAAATACATAAATATATAAATAAATGTATAAATACATATAGAAATGCATAAATAAATAAATAAATACATGTAAAAATACAGAAATAGCCATTTATATTACCAAAATGTATTTATTTTCACTATTATTTCTGCATTTATTTATTTCTTTCTACTTTTATTTCTTTCTTTATTTATTTATTTATTTATTTTTCGTTCTGTCATTTTTAGTCCTTCATAATAAAATGCATGCATCCATCCAATGATTTATTGAATTGTCATTCTTTCCATTTGCTCACCACTAATGTTTTTCCTCTCACTGATTTGTGTATGTCAGATGAGGATGGCTTGGGCATCAGTATTATAGGAATGGGGGTTGGTGCTGATGCAGGCCTGGAGAAGCTGGGCATCTTCGTCAAGACTGTCATAGAGGGTGGAGCAGCTGAGAGAGATGGAAGGTAAACTAAACTGCACATAGAAAGTAGTTGAAAGTAGTGAAAGTAGTGAAAGTAGAGACTAAAATTCTGAATCCCAGACTTTCAATGTGGCCTCAGACTGTTGGACTGCACTGTGTGGTTTGCTGAGTGGTACACTGTCAGAAATAGGGGTACAGTAGGAGTCCATTTCTGTCCCCCAAGGTACAATCTACACTAACGTACCCCATAGGGCTTATTATTGGACCTCAAGCTCAAGGTACATATATGTACCTTTTTGAGGGTCAAAAAGCATTAAAAGGTACATATATGTACTGTTTCTTTTAAAGGTTAAGGTACAATATTGTACCCTTGAGGGTACAGCCCCAGTGACAAGCCATTGTACCCCTAAAGGTATTATGTACTTTATTTTCTGAGAGTGTATCAAACCCTGCTGAAATCCTGTGAAATGTTACTTGTTTCAAGATTACCAAGCAACTCTATGCTTTGCAATCAGGTTTCAAAAGGACCATTCAATAGCCAGAATGAAATTTCCTCCACCATTAACTCAGGCTGTTTCTGTGCACAGTGTATAACAATGGAGGATTTGACAGCGACATTGAAATCTTTGCACTGAAGTCCTTTTTTATTATTATTTTTTTGCATAGAGGAATACTTAATTCATGCTTTCAGTATTAATTAATTGGCGAGATTGCAAAATGAATGTGAAGGTCAAGGTGCACATTAGGATTCAATCCTGCAAGCGTCTCTCCGTCTGCTTTGCCAGCATAACACACGAGATTTGCCATGAGCTCGATATCCAGACAGGAATCAAGGGTCAAAGCAATTTGGTCAAACTCACAAAGCTCATTACAGATATCACACAGTTGGAGGAGCTCTTCTTGCAAACACTGCAGCATTCTGAAAATTATATTATCACATGTTGTTAAGGAGCTTACACGTCTTTGTAATCCTATGCGATGATTGTAATTCCTTCTGTCTTGTGAGCATTATTCTTTAGCTTCTGAAATGAAAGAATGTGACCGGGAAGTCTGAAAACATGAAAATACTGTTCATACTCGTAGAAGAGTTCTAACCTTTTTTTAAGCCATATGACCTAAATTATTTACTTGAAGTATTCTCTGAGATTTTAAATAATTATTACTTTTTTCTTAAGTCATATTTATGTTAGAATATTATAAAGAATATACATTCATTGTATAAAGAATATATTTTTGGAAAATACATTGTATTATTATAATAATAATAATAATAATAATTATGATATAATTATTATTTGTAACATTATTATTATTAACAACAACAAAAAATATTATTATTAATAATTATTACATCTTATTATGATTTATTAATAATAAATCTTTATACATCTTTACTAAATCTTTGCAATCTTTATTTTGGGTCTTTACTTTTATCTTTACGTTTTTACAAATTATGTAATCTTAGCAAATCTCCGGGAAACCCTGTCCTTGGATGTACCATACTTCAGCATATCTGCTCCACTGAAAAAGCAGAGTGATGAGAAGGCCTCAGGCAGAACATAATTAAGCTTTTTTTTTTAAGTAATCTCAATATCTCTATTCATATCTAGTTCAGTCATGCAACTCTAGAGGGCGCAGGCTGAGAGATCCTTTACATGCAATCTGCAAGCAATCAAATCATTACCGCATGGCACAAGCTGATTGGCCGCTGATCCTACAGCCAATGAGATTGCTCGCTCCAACATTTAAATTGTCTAATTCAGTGCTTGCTCTGAAATCCTCCACCTCCCCCAGCTCCACCTGCCTAGATCAGCTACGGGATTTATGTGTGTTTATTTATGGAACAGCAGGAGC
>NC_139974.1:36628003-36643003 GCF_963993115.1 Abramis brama
GAGGTTGACGGCACCAGTCTGGTGGGAGTAACTCAGAGCTTCGCTGCTTCTGTCCTGAGAAACACGCAGGGAGTTAGTCAGGTAGATGCTAGATGTCCACACACAATATTTGCTCAGTTATTATGTTTCATTAATACCAGGTTTGCCTTTTAATGCTGACACCAGATACATACATTCGTATCCCCACTATAACTTACACTAGAGTGACCAGTGTTTTTTTTTTAGCGTATGAAATAGCATGACAATGTCATCATATTCCCTCCCACAGAGCACTTTGTGAGAATAACACAGAATTCTTGTTAGGTATCTAATCTCCCCTTCGTCACGACAGCAGAAAGCACGTCTTTGAAAGGAGTATCAGCCACAGGAGCACTTCACACTGTGAGGAAACAAGGCTCTTCATTAACAATAGGTCTGCACAGTGTGATGGAGCGTATTGTTTTTCAACAGATGCTGTCAGTGGTGTATTGCACTTCATCTGTAAATATTAACACGCTGAAAATGTAGTTGAATGGAACTATGAATTTATAGACTGACGTCGTCATACTCATACTCATAAGTCATACTGTGATTATGGGCGTGTTACAACCGAATTAGGAAAGAAAATGCTCTGCACTCAATTGGATAGACCTATGTTCTTCATTCATCTTTTCCGATCGACAAATGCCTTGATTGCGGTTCTCTGTTCCTCTTTTAAAATTAATGCGCTGTCGATATCTTCTATAACAGACGCGATGGCGGAATCTACACATCTCAATTCTCCAGCGGCAGCCATCATTGTTGTAAACGAATTCAACCCAAGCGCTCTTTGGTGACGTGGATGATTACGTTACTGTTGATCATCTGTCCATCATCGTATAAAGCCCGCCCTGACAATTTGATTGGTCCGAACAGCTCTGGTTCGAGCATAGTTGCTCCACAACGGATCGAGTCCAGACTGAACTTCCCGACCTCAAATGTTGTGGGTGGGGATAAGTTTGGCTGGCATCCAGGCTAATGAATTTAGCCTTAACCTTCAAATGCATGTTTATTTAAAAAGGCTTCATTAAAAATTATTTCCTTAAATGCAACTTTTTGAGAGGGACGGAATTTATTGATTCATATAATTCATATGGCCTGGGACAAGCTGACACAATCTGCACTGCAAAAAAAATTATTATTATCATTATCATTATTTCTTGATCAGTACTTTTGTCTTGTTTTCCAGTAGAAAATATCAAAACCTCCTTAAAAATAAAATAAATTCACTCAAGAAGCAAAATATCTATCTATCTATCTATCTATCTATCTAGATGCTCATCAAGGCTGCATTTATTTGATCAAAAATACAGTAATATTGTGAAATATTATTACAATATAAAATAATGGTTTTCTGTTTAATATACGTTAAAGTATAATTTATTTCTGTGATGCAAAACTGAATTTTCAGCATCATTACTCCAGTCTTAAGTGTCACATGATCCTTCAGAAATTATTCTAATATGCTGATTTGATACTCAGTTATTATCAGTGTTGGAAACAGTTGTGCTGTTTAATATTTTTTTAGAACCTGTGATACTTTTTTCAGGATTCGTTGATGAATAAAAAGTTAAAAAGAACAGCATTTATTCAAAATAGAAACATTTTGTAACAATATACATTGTTATATATACAGTTTTTGGTTATGCCAGATTTTTACTAGAAACCGTCAAATGCATCTAATACTATGAAGCTCTCAGAAACGCACAATTTCACCATAAGTGTATTTTGATCTCTTTTAGAATTTTATTATTTTGTCTATACTTTCCTGGTTTCGTTTCATTCCCTCCTCCTGGTTGTTTGAGCTCTGTTCTCACCGATGAGGCGGTGTGGCCCAGATTCTGAATTTGTGCTAAATTTAACCTACTGTAGCAATTAAGACAGGTCTTAAACTCTGTCTGCACCAGCGACCACCGATAAATATATTAAGATTGGCACTCTATTAAGAGCGAGTCATTCCTGTGATGATTCAGTGTCAGAATCAGGGGGATTTTTTTAGCAAGCTGGCAGGAACAACTCCTCGCTGTGTGAGGCGATGCATACATCCTGAAATGCATCATGTCACCCCAGATGTATGTGAACATAAATGGAGGGATCTCTCTATAGGAATTCTCTGTCCCGGAGCAGTTGGGACTCCCTGCGTGTGGTACCGAGATGGAAGAGAGGACTGTTTCCAGGTCAGCTGCATTGCAAAAGCATCACAGGGTATTGGCCCAGTTGTTGCTTCAGATGTAGATCAAATTTGGACCCTTATCTGTGCCTAACGCAGGGTGATTAGGACTCCATGCTGAGCGCTTCCCTGCTGGTTATCCACAACATGGATTGTGCACCGCAGAGAATGGGGTGAATATTATTGGAGGGAATTGTCTTTTTTTTCCTCAAATTTACATTTTATGGTTTATGATCGATAAACGGAAGACAAAAATTATATATTGTTGTCAAAAAACAACAACACAACACTAAAAAGTCAAATCAGTTGTTTTAAATGCTACAAGTGAATGTACGCATCACATTTTATGTGGTTACCGATATCGTACAGATATGTTGCACATCCTAATTTCATATGCAGAGACAAGTAGGTTAATGTCTCGAAGAGAAAATCGTATTGTTTTACCGATATTCAGTTTCTCATTCACAATCAGGTTTAGTCATAAATTATGCCATTTGGTGGGTCTTTAAAAATAGCACCCAATAATGTCACCACTGTGCATTCAATAGGAAGCAACATTCTTCACAGGTAAAGTAACTTGCATAAATTATTTGACTTTTTATTATTATTCAAAGTCTTTCTAAAGCAGAATGTCACCTTCAGAGATTAATAATTAATGATTGACAAATTGCAATTCTTTTTGGCGCCACTAGTGGTGCAGAAATAACAAACTTTCATTTTCAAGGTAGGTGCTTTTGCAGTCAATTTTTCCATGACAGTCTCAAGCAGGATTCTTAACATTTTGTACAGTTATTCTGTTCACCTTGTCACAGTCATTTATCACACTGACATCTCCTGCCACGTTCGTTGATTTGTAGGGTGTATTATAAAAGAGACAATCCGTCAGTGAACTGAGAACAAAAATGCTTGCTTGAAGCCAGACAATGCAAGAAAAGAGCTTCACTTCATTGAAATAGAAAAGAAGGGTTTTTTTTATACCTTCCTTTATTTTACTGAACGACACCCGACACTTTCACCTTCTACATTTTTATACCCTCCTCATTTATGTAAAATCTGTTCTGTTCTTTGTCTCTATTTGAAAATCAATAGCCATGATCTTTTATAGAGTTCAACAGTCGGGTTCCGGAAGTAAAAATTGATTTTAGTGATAACTTATGTGAGCTACAAGTTGTTAAAGGTTGTTAAAATATGGGATGATTATAGTCTCAATATGATTGACACGTGCAAGCACACTTATCAATGAACTTCATACATGTTGCAGAAATGTTTTATCCATGCCTTTCAATTTGCGTGTGCAAAATTCTAAATTGAATGAATGTGAAGCAATTTGTACAAATAGAGACATTTTTGTGAATACAAATGTTTTCCTTTGTATTAGTGTATCATAATTTGCGCATGCAACACAGAAGATGTGCATGTGTGGATCAGGTGACGCGCGTGCATTCATTGACGTCTTTTCTGAGTCGATCTCATTTGATTCATTTGGATTTTGAGACTTTCTTTTCGCGGTTTTTAAGCATTTCACAACCCACACACAAACAACTACAAATGAATAGGCCTGGTGCTAATTATTAATGTGTGCACAACTACCCATCTATTTGACAAATTCACAAATGTGCGTCACTACATTTAAACTAATACAATACAACTTGTGTGTGCAAAATCCAAAATCACATGAATGTGCAGCATTTTGTACAAATAGAGACATAGTTGTTAATACAAAACCTCGATTTTAAATTAATGTAGGCCAGAATTTGTGCGTGCAACAAGTAAGATGTGCATTTGTGGATCAGGTGACACGCGTGCATTCATTGACTCGTTTCTGAGTCGATCCTATTTGATTCATTTGGATTTTGAGACTTTCATTCCGCGGTTTCGCCTTGCTCGATCCACACACAGCTGTCTGAGAAAACCTGCTACCACTAGATGGCAGTATTCTGCTGAAACAGACAACGGCAGCGTAATCAAGCGTTCTTCCTCATTTAAGACGCTTAATGTGAGTGATATTGAAGCACCACATTTAGTACACAATATTGGCCTACCTTATTAATAAAGCATATTTATAGAGGCAAACAGATTGCATCAGATTATGAACAACACTCATAGAAAAACATTATAAAACGCTTAACGTGTAATAGCGCGTTGCATGTTCAATAAGGTGTTGGCTACTGAGTTTAAATATCACCGTCATTACTGCATTGACGTTAAGCTTTTTCTTTATAATATGCTCTATGGGAGGAAAACTATATAACCTACAGACAAGAGCCTATGAACGCGACGCGCGGCGTTTCACGTTAATGGCATTTCCCTTCCTGAGCCTGTTAAAAAGAAAAAGCTTAACATGGCATAAGCTTGGCATTTTTTCCTGTTAAAAAAACGTGAAATTTCGCATTTGCGTTCATATTATAGGCTTAATTTTTATCTGACTACACATTGTATACATAGCCTAGTATAGCTTTGGAATTTGAAAATGTCTGTTTTTAAATGTTAAAGACGATTTTCGCAGTACATTTGTTTTCCATTGACCCATAAGCCACTGTTATAGGCTATATGAGTTTTAACAATATGCAACCATTGTATATCGACATGAAATGTTAATTGAAAATCAACTGGCCCTACGTGTGTGTAGCTGCATATTTCTACATGAGAATGATTTGACGCGCTAACCACAGCTCATGATGCACAAGGGAACGTCTGCCAATTCCACTAACTGCGTTAAAACGTATAATTTGTTTTAATTAAAATTACTTTTAATATTTAAAAACAGACATTTTCAAATTCCAAAGCTCGTAGAAGGTTCCTGTAAGACTGACTTACAGGTAAATTTGCATTTACTATAATTTGAATGAATGACTGGACGTTTATATTTTTTTGACTGTGAGTGGAATTTGCAGATGGTCCCTTTAGAAAATGCGGCGAATATCAAAACCTAAAACTTGCTTCACCGAGCTCTCGGACCGGTTGCTCTCCCATACACACGCAAAGTTAAACGCAACTGCAGAATTTCATGTTAAGCTTTTTCTTTTTAACAGGCTCAGGAAGGGAAATGCCATTAACGTGAAACGCCGCGCGTCGCGTTCATAGGCTCTTGTCTGTAGGCTATATAGTTTTCCTCCCATAGCGCATATTATAAAGAAAAAGCTTAACGTCAATGCAGTAATGACGGTGATATTTAAACTCAGTAGCCAACACCTTATTGAACATGCAACGCGCTATTACACGTTAAGCGTTTTATAATGTTTTTCTATGAGTGTTGTTCATAATCTGATGCAATCTGTTTGCCTCTATAAATATGCTTTATTAATAAGGTAGGCCAATATTGTGTACTAAATGTGGTGCTTCAATATCACTCACATTAAGCGTCTTAAATGAGGAAGAACGCTTGATTACGCTGCCGTTGTCTGTTTCAGCAGAATACTGCCATCTAGTGGTAGCAGGTTTTCTCAGACAGCTGTGTGTGGATCGAGCAAGGCGAAACCGCGGAATGAAAGTCTCAAAATCCAAATGAATCAAATAGGATCGACTCAGAAACGAGTCAATGAATGCACGCGTGTCACCTGATCCACAAATGCACATCTTACTTGTTGCACGCACAAATTCTGGCCTACATTAATTTAAAATCGAGGTTTTGTATTAACAACTATGTCTCTATTTGTACAAAATGCTGCACATTCATGTGATTTTGGATTTTGCACACACAAGTTGTATTGTATTAGTTTAAATGTAGTGACGCACATTTGTGAATTTGTCAAATAGATGGGTAGTTGTGCACACATTAATAATTAGCACCAGGCCTATTCATTTGTAGTTGTTTGTGTGTGGGTTGTGAAATGCTTAAAAACCGCGAAAAGAAAGTCTCAAAATCCAAATGAATCAAATGAGATCGACTCAGAAAAGACGTCAATGAATGCACGCGCGTCACCTGATCCACACATGCACATCTTCTGTGTTGCATGCGCAAATTATGATACACTAATACAAAGGAAAACATTTGTATTCACAAAAATGTCTCTATTTGTACAAATTGCTTCACATTCATTCAATTTTGAATTTTGCACACGCAAATTGAAAGGCATGGATAAAACATTTCTGCAACATGTATGAAGTTCATTGATAAGTGTGCTTGCACGTGTCAATCATATTGAGACTATAATCATCCCATATTAAAACACCTTGTAGTGAAAATCAATTTTTTAATGTTGTTTATACAATATGTCTATGTCTATGATACTTTAAGACAAACCATGTGCAAATTCATAAGTTAAAACCATTGCTGAGTATTTTCTCCTTAAAACTCCAGTGAACCAAAGACAGTCTCAAAAACGTGGTTTGAAATCGCAGGTGTTTCTTACGTCACAAACTACCTTGGGCTCGGGCTTTAGCATATCATTAACTATGCCCGTGAAGAAAGGGAGTCTGAAGAGAAGCCAGGCTATCCCTTTATATTTTTCTGTTGATATGAAAAATTGTGTACATTTAGCAATATGATGTATATTACGATGTTATGATGAACTAAATGCCTTTCTCCACTGACGTTCTGAGTTGTTGATAACGTTTCTAAGGATACTGATTTTTACCGTGTTTAACAGTGGAATTTGTGGTGAAAAACTACATTACCCATGATGCTGTACAGAAAATTCCCTCAATCAGTCAAAACAAGCAAACAGTGCCAAAAGAGCTCTTTAGCTCCGCCCATTCCCATGAAGCACTGTGAATGACGAAATTGAGTCGATTTCCATATGCTCTCAAAATACTTCAATATTTGTATATAAATGCATATTTTGCAATGAACTTAAAATATATATTATTTCTTTAGATATAATCAGCATTTTTAAGTTAGTAGGGGTTTTTTGTTGATTTTCAAATACTTTTTTCCTTCAAATAAAAGTTTGTAATACTATGATTCACCTCGTAGCTGGTTGGTTCATACGGAAGCGTATTGCATTCACTTGAGGGAAAATAATCTACTCTGTTTTTCTGAATTAACAAGTTAATTATCTCAGAATTACGAGATAATTAAGTCATTAATTCAGAAAAACAGAGCAAATATTTTGTATGAAAAATTATCTCATAATTTTGAGATAATTAAGTCATTAATTCAGAAAAACAGAGCAAAAACTTTTTATTCATGAAAAATGATCTCGTAATTCTGAGATAATTAAGTCATTAATTCAGAAAAACTGAGCAAAAACTTTTTTTCATGAAACATTATCTCATAATTCTGAGATAATTAACTCGTTAATTCAGAAAAACAGAGTAGATTATTTTTCCTCAAGTGAATGCAATACGCTTCCGTAGGTTCATGTCTTGTAACGCTTTAACATAAAGTTTTTTAAAAATCTCTACGGGAGAAATAAATGGAAAAAATACTTCCGGAACCAACGCTGCTGAAAAAGTGGGCGGATAGCCTTCCTTTACCACTCTGCATCTGATCACAAAGCTCCTCCCTTCTCATTGGCAGTTGGTGTGTCTGTGCAGGTTTGTGATTGGCCGAGAGCGTCCGGGACAGCAGAGCGAGGTGGCTCAGCTCATCAGTCAGACTCTGGAGCAGGAGAGACGTCAGAGAGAGATGATGGAGCAACAGTACGCCCAGTACGACGCTGATGATGACGAGGTGAGCACAGAACAGGTCTGAGCATGTCAGCATCTGTCTGAACAGGTTCATCAACCATCAAATCTATTATCCATGATTCGGCCATGCTACAATCCTCAGCCTGTTACAATTTGTCACAGCAGGATGAAAACAGTTCTGCTGGTCAAAAACTATAAAATCAAGCTACAACCTAAAACTAATAATTTGAAATGAATCTTGAGCCCGTAGTGTCGCCAAAACACATAATTTCATTAAGTCTCCCTGTTGAAAGGGAAAAAAACACAAATATATCAATTGTTCCTTCTAGACCAGGGGTTCTTGAAAATGTACTAAACATACACAAAACTGATGACATTGCTGTTTCATTCCAGTTTTTAAGATGGAATTCATGCTGTTAATCACTAATTGAAATTCTGAAATTATTTTATTCTATTCATTTTTAGCCCAAGGAAGGAGAGATTCATATTTATTAATAATAATAATAATAATTATTATTATTATTATTATTATTATTATTAAATGTTTATATTTCCTTCCTTAGGTAGGACAAAGATCAACTGAAAAATGAATACAAAGTGAATATTTTCCTGAAAATATTTAATACATTTCTTTGGCTTTAGTGCAACAAACAGAAAATTATTGAATTTTGAAAATTGATAATGATAATTTTTTCATACAGTAAAAATCAATCTTAATACATAAAAATATAGGCTACAGTTCCCCTTATATTTTGGCAAATTTATTATTATATATGTATTACTCGGATGTCATTAGCATAAAAAATAATTAACACCTTTGCCCTAGACGACACACAAGTGGACTTTCCTGCCTCTCCTCTAAAGATTTCAGCAACCTAAAAGTGTGTTTAGGTCGGTGAGGGCTTCTCATGGAAAAACACCCACAGGGGCAGCTTTCTGCTCCATGGAGAGTTAATGGGGTTTGTTATATTACTAGTCACTGAGTTATTGCTCAGTTCTCATTAGTGGATCGGGCGGGCGGCCTGGCTTTTCAGACAAAAGGTCCACGAGTCTGTTGTCACGTCTGTGCCTGTGCTGCGCTCTATTTTTGAAGGATAAAGAGAGCGAGGTGCATTTCCATAATGCATGCGCTACTGTCACGGCAGCGGGATTCTTCACGAAAGCTCTGAAGACTGACTTAAGAAAGCGTTGAATTAATCGCCCGCTATGTTTCAGAGAAAATGACATCAGTAGACCAGACAAAGCCATTTCTACCTTGTGATTTGGAGGACGCGGACAATTTAGCATTATAGGCTCTTGTGCAGCGCAGAATGATGCAAGACTCACGTGTGCTAATGCAAGAGTGAATTTTTAATGCCTCTCATTATTTGTCAGTGAGAATTTTAAATTAGCATTTTTGAATGATGGATATATGTGCGTTGAGTTCTCCTTCAGATTGCATCAGAATCAGAATTGAACTGATATCCTTCTTGTGCACTCGCATGGTTTAATGTGTTCCTCCTCTGCTGGCTGGGATGCAGGCTGCGCTCTTGAAATAGCTGTGCGATCAGCACTGTTTTATAATTCTGGCACAGGAGGCTTCACCCGGCAGACATGCTGCCCGTAAGGAATTGTAATGAATGTAGCAGTCCTTGCTAAAGATTAGCGGGTTTGCATGTGGGTGGGTGGGTGTTTGTTCTTGCGAACTTGTGTGCTTGAGCGTCAGCATGTGAATGTCTGTTTGAATGTGTCATATCAGTGTCATGCAAGAGGGGCCTCCGAAAATGAAGGTTTAAGGGCTGGTGTGTTCAGTGAGGCAGAATGGTGTGAACCTGCCTGAAAACTCGCTGTGCTGTGGATTAGCAGATGCCTAAACCATTCACAAGCTGCCTGCCAGCGCTAAATGGCCTTAAAACAGCAGGGTTCTGCAGGATATAGTGCTTATCATAGATGGTGCTTATAAGGACATCTAAGAAAGGTTAGTGGTGTTGGAAAGGGCATACAGTGACATCTCAGCCACACTTATAAATATATGGATTTCACAGCATTATTAAATATCAAACCAAATGACGATAGACCTTTTTGTAACCTTTTTTTTTATTTATTTTTTATTAAACAACCATAACAGTACCTATGAACGTGTACATGTTCATGAGTTTATATTGTCTAAGGATGCACAATAAATAAGTAGGCTACTATATTGGTTATTGGCTGCCATTTGGCCTTTTTTAATTTATCACAACGGTCAATATTGAATCAATATTTATAACATCGACTTATTAAAAATCCAATATCAAACAATCATTTATAATGCCTGTCACACACACACACACACATTAAAAATCCAATATCAAACAATAATTTATAATGCCTGTCACACACAATAAATAATGTGTGTGTGTGTGTGTGTGTGTGTGTGTGTGTGTGTGTGTGTGTGTGTTGTATGTGTGTGTGTGTGACAGTTGTGTGTATATGTAATGTGAATATATGTATTAGTGCTGTCATAAAAGCTTTTGTTCATATATCTGTGGATATTATATTTATATATATATATATATATATATATATATATATATATATATATATATATATATATATATATATATATATATATATATATATATATATATATATACTGTATATACAGTATATACACACACATATACATATATATAATATAATAATATATATACATATTATATAAACAAAAAACTTTGTTAGATGTGATTAATCATATAATATATATATATATATATACAGTTTTTAATATATTAAATTATAAAATATTTATTTCAAATATAAGCGGATATTGCCAATTCCTCATTTTTATATTTAGATTACCTTTGTTTTCTGTTCTACAGATCACTAAAAATGTAATCTTGCAAAACACTAATAAATTAATAACACTGTTAAATGTAATCTTTAGAAAATCTTAAAATTAATACCCATTGTCTTACTGTTTCTAAATTCACTTGAAGCATTTGTAACTATTTAAGTTTTTGTGTTACTTTTAATTTGAGACTAATTACTATAGACATATTTTACTAGTAAGTGGCACTTGTTTTGATATTTTGTCATATAATTTGTGATATTTATACATTTTTAAGTGTGGCTTAAGTACTACTTTCTATGTATTCTGTATATGACCTTCTTGTAATTAGTTTCCTCAAACATGTGAAGTACGGTAACCACCAGTGTGTTAAAAGAATGGTGACACATAAACTAATTGAATGTGACACTCCAAAATGAGCTCATTTGCCCCTTGACTATAACTGAGAGGTAATATCACGCTGATGATGTGGATGATATGTGTGCTGCTCTCCATGTCCTCTCAATTAACATATAATGTGTGTGAGGAGATGAGAGAGACACACACAGATGAGACACAAATGAGATCGCTCAGGTTAGAGCAGTACAGTAGAGCAGGGTTACATATGGCCTCCTGCAAGGCAGAATAATTTGATGTGGAAGGGAGGTCTCCCGGGGAACAGCCCTGCCCTGCAACCAGATACAAGCCCCAGCCGAGCAGAACCGACCTGTCCGTGTGTGTGCACATCCATCCACCTAAAATAACTCTGGCAGACTCAAGCAGGGGAAAGAGATGCTGCATGACTTGTTTTTAGTTTGGAAAGACAACAGACCAAAACTCTGAAATGTTTGGGGTCAGTAAGTTTTTTTTTTGTCTTTTTTTTTAAAGAAATTAATACATTTATTCAGCAAGGATACATTGCATTGATCAAAAGTGACAGTAAATGCATTTCTATTTCAAATAAATGCCGTTCCTTTGAACTTTCTATTCATCAAAAAATCCAGAAAAACATTGTCATGGTTTCAACAAAAATATTAAGCAGCACAACTGTTACTGTTTTTTTTTTTACATTGATAATAATCAGAAATGTTTCTTGAGCAGCAAATCAGCATATTAGAAAGATTTCTGAAGGATCATGTGACACTGAAGACTGGAGTAATAATGCTGAAAATTCAGCTTTGATCACAGGAATAAATTACATTTTAAAATAATTATTAAGCTATTTTAAACTGTAATATTTCAAAATGCTACTGTATTTGTGATCAAATAAATGTAGCGTAGGTGAGCATAAGAGACTTTAATTCAAAAACATTCAAAAATCCCAACTTTTAGGTGGTTATTTACTAGCTCAAGTCAAAAGAGTATTTTGATATTGTTTGGATTCCTCCTTAAAATAAAGTTTGTGGGATTTTTCTCTATTTTTTTGTGGTATGCCAAGTTTAATTGCTTAGAAAAATAATAGCACAACTCAATGAACCTCACAAATTGAGGTAAAGTTCATGTTTCCATTGGCTAAGCATACCAGTTAATATAAAATCAAAATCAGGGTTTTTTAGGGTATCATAAGTTCTTTAGTATCTGTATTGTTATTTTTAAAATACAATGCCTTCAGTAAACTTGTTTAGACTATATTAAACAGGATTTCTACACGACTTGGAAAAGTATGGAATTTGATTTTAGTAATATTCAGGTCTGGATAAGTGGAAATTATAAAATAGAAAAATATTAGTGTTTCCAGACTATTCAGTTTTCTAAACTATAAAATTAAGAATTTCTAAAAATAAATGTATCATACCAGCAGTGATTTAATTAATTCTGAATTAAGAGTTAATTCAAGGCGCACATTTTCATTACGTAAAACTGTTTGTCTTTACTATAAGCGAGTCTCTTTTTTTTTTTTGCTACTCAAACCAGCAACAGATAAAGAAGCAAACGATCATCTAAATCAGTCTATACTTTGGTGTTTGGTGATGGTGCAACATCAAACCACATTTACAGTATCAAACCGATGTGTCTGAGGTGAATATATGCAGGTTATAAAGCTTTTTAGTTTCTTCTCATCATGTAAGCGCATGCTATCACTTCAAGGTAAACCGATGGAAAAAAACTGAGAAAATGCAAATATAATACTGTATGAACCAATGTTAAAATGGTCTGAATCTGGATATTTGAGTCTATAAAAGTATGGCATTTTAAAATGAAAAATGTGAACCCTGAGTAAGATAGGAACCTTCCACATTGATTCCTGTGGTATTCCCATGTGCCTGTGGTCAGACAGGGGAGTACGCCACGGATGAGGAGGAGGCGGAGGCGGGACAGACGGGAAGGGACAGAGATGTGGCCATTGAGGTTTTCGATTTACCCGAAAATGAGGACATCATCTCGCCATCAGAACTGGATGCCACCAAACTTTATCAGAAGTTTCGAGAGGTAAACCAAGAACGCATGCGTTTTTTAACAATTGATCAATGAAATGAAGAACTTAACCTTTAGAAAACATCAAAAGGTCAAACAAAATATTAAGTCGGGTGTTTGTTTTTTAGGTTTGCTATTTTTTGTAGCAATACATATAAAAATAGAATGAAAGAAATAGACATTTGTTGTGTAACTAGTTTATTTCAAGTTTATTTTTATGTTAGATAATAGTTTATATTACATAAATACAATACTGTTTAAATGTTTGCGATCAGTACATAAAAAACTTTTATTCAGCAAGGATGCATTAAATTGATCAAAAGTGATGGTAAAGACATCTATAATGTTACAAATAATAACTAATTATTTTAACTTATTCCCCTTGATTTGAGTAATTTCCAGGTCTGGATAAGTATGGGGGGAAAAAAACGAGAAAAAAAAACGGAAGAGCTTTTGACATCTTGATCGACCTGGAGAAAATAAATGTTCCATTGATCCTTTTCATTTTGTCAATACAACTCATCTGACAACTCAACTTCACTGCTTTTCTTACACACTGGTGCTGATGAGAGACCATAACCTTTCTATATAAATATTGCATTCCAGAGCTCACTCCTTCTTGCTCGGTTGTCTTTTTTCCTGCTCCCTCCCTCGTGTTCATTCTCTTGAGACTGCATTTGCACAGAGAGAGAGAGTGTGTCAGTCACGCAGAGAGAGAGAGAGAGAAAGCCTCTCTGGTCAGTTCCCTTTGAGAGGAAGATTGTCCCTGATCATCCAGTCATCTCTCATCTACTCTCTCTTATCCCTTTGTTTCTACAGCTGCAGATTAAACACACTGTCACTGAGGCTGAGATCCAGAAACTCAAGAACAAGGTAAGAGGCTACGGTATCTGCTAATGTGTGTTTCCCCCACAAAGGTAGTTCAGCTACAAATTGGATGTTGTTGTTTTGGTTCAACTGGAAGTTACAGTACATTCAAGGAAAAGTACAACTGGTTTTATTGACCTCAGACAGGCAGCAAAAATCAGAGTTATTTTAGTAGATTTTTTTATTTTAACTTGAGTTAGTAACTTTATAATGTGCCTTTGGCATTTTTATTATTTAAAAAAATATTTTTTTATATAGCTTTCATTTTTAGTTCAGCTTTTGTTTTAGTAACTTTAGTAATTTAACTTAAATTTGCAACACAATATATTTTGTTAAGATACGTTTTTTAAGTACAAAATTTTCATCAAATATATATATATATATGAAGAGATGCAAAAGCCTCTAAGTGCCATCTGAAATTTTCTTCTAGAATGATTATTTTTATCAATCTCGTATATTTAAGTTCAGTAATTTCACTTAAATGACAATTAATAGGTAATTTGCATTGCCATTTAAGTGAAATTACTGAACTTATATATACAAGCTTCATAAAAATTATCATTCTAGAAGAAAATTTCAGATGGCACTTAGAGGCTTTTGCATCTGAACTCTTCATATATATACATTTCATTTTATTTTATTTCAGCTTTTTTTTTCCCAAAAATTTTGTTTTAGTTTTAATTAAATTGTATTATTAGACTCAAATCTGTTAATCTGTTAAAACAGCAAATACAACAAAACATGTAGGATTTTTTTTCTCATTCAAAACACTGCATATGAAACATCATACAATGTTCGCAATGTGATCTCGAAATATGCTATTTTTCTTTACTCACACTTTCCACATTGACATTCACTATGTAGTGAATAGTGAATGAGTGGATGAGTCAGCGGTTTTGGACAGCAAATGCATGAATATATAAAGCACCTTCTCTAAGTTCAGCGGTGAGATGTCATGATAAACATGACAGAATCAAAAGTTTTCACACTGACAGCTTCTCTCGGTTGTCGTCTGAGAGAGTCTCTTGGCATAATGCTGAAGCTTTCATCAATACTATTCACATTATTATTAACGTAAGAGCAGGAGCGGTCATTTGTAACTCGAATGTGTCGAGGCTTACAGTCTCATCCACTTCTAGTTATTTTAGCTGTACAAAAACTGCTGCTTGAT